>NW_026623287.1:689161-708626 GCF_030028575.1 Malurus melanocephalus
AGAAAAAAGAAAAAAAGGAAAAGCACTGTCATGTAAGAAAGAAGTAGATGTGTTTATCCTCTCCTGGAATGAGCCCCAGCAGTGCAAGAGGACAGGCAGGCTCTAGTCAGACAGACTGAGATTATCGGGATGAACTCGTGTAAGTCCAAGGCAGATTCTCTCCTGCCCCATTTGTTTCATCTATTGACAGAACCCATTAAATGCACAGTGAACAAACTGGTTTGCAGAGCCCTGTTGCAAGGGAGTGGATGCTTACACAGCTCTGCTTTCCAGTGGTCCCTTCTGGGGTGGGGGGTGTGATTGGAACAATTTACTGTTTCCTTGGGTTGGATATTTAAAGGAGAGAGAATAATTTCAGATTTGCAGCTTAAGACCCTGGCAATGGCTTGGATTTGCAAAAGTCACTAAACACACTCTTCTAATAGTGATGCCACTTTTATATGTCTGAGAATAAAAACGACCAAAAAAAATCACCGGTCTGTTTTATCAGCCTTGGCATGTAAACGTATGTCCTCTAAACCATCAGTCCTAAGATAGGAATAAGGATTTAAAAYAGATTTAGAGTGTTAAACAGATGGCCATTCCTCTGTCATGGTCTGCAGTACAGCCATGGAACTTTGCTGTTCACCTCAGAGAGATCCACTGAGAAATCTCAGACAAACGCACAGCAGCTCCAGGTTCTACCTCCAGACAGAAACAAAGAAGAATCTCTAGGGGGAAGATGTGGATGTGCGATGATTCTGCCTAAAGAGAAATGATGGTGTTTTTGCCTTCTCCTTTCTGGCTGCTTTTAAAACGACCACCAGCCACAGATTCATCTTAGACTCTGAGACAGTGGAGGTTGCATCCCAACCCTAGATATCAGAGATGTCCCTTCTGCCACTACCTCTCTAGAAGGAGAGTACTCCATGTTAGCAGAGTATTTGCAATTTTTTAATGTTGCCATCCTCCTCCTCCTAGGCAATTTCCAGGTGTAGAAGGGCATTAGAACTAAGCAGGGACTGAGGGAAGGGGGAGACTCCAAATCCACAGCCCCAGAGAGCAAGCCAAGCAAAGAGGGGCTTCTCAGGGCTTTAATGCAGCATCCTCTTCCTGACTAGCTACTTGGCATTCCAGCAGGGTGGGTTAATCCTTCGCCTTTGATGAATCTTTAATCTTGGCACCTTGTGGCTGAAGCCAGCACTAACTAGCAGATCCTGGCGATCAAAGTCATGCACTTAAATATTTCATTTATAAATAAAAAGTAATAAAATAAAAAATAAAGACTTGTCTTCATAATAGCAATAAGGCAACTCCAGAGGGGTTGTTAGTGCCAATTAATCACACTCTTGGGACTGAAGTGTAGCTCCACTGCTCCTTGTAACTCTAATTGCCCTATGGGTGCAATTATCCTTACCCCCCTCTTCCTCTCCCTGTCCAGCCAGACCTTATGGCTTAATTCCAGCTCAGGCATTCTAGTTTTTAACCTCTGTTGCTCTAATCCACCCTCCCCATGATCCAGGCTGGAAAAGGAGAATGATAAGACTGATTCTCCTCCTCTTGTGCCTGTTCAGCCTGGCCAGCTGCAATGCAGGTGTATTCCCACCTGGATCCCTGTGGGGATCCTCGGGATAAGCCTCCTGCTGCTGAAGGAAATTCACRAGCATTGTCCTTATGGGCAGGCTCTGCAGCTCTTGTCCATGAAGGCACATAATTCTCACTTCCTACCCACTACCTCAAACTTCCCACTGATTCTGGAACCTCTGCTCAGTTCCTGAGGGCTGGAATTCCAAGCATGGAAAGGAGCCCCTCTCCACTGCTGTTTGTACTACTTTGAATGTTTGGAAAATGCTAGAACTAATCCCTTTCAAGATACTGACTCCTTTTATTTTCATTATCTATTATTGAAGCATTTTCCAATTTGAGGCTTGGACCTGACCCACAACACATCTAAACCTGCAATAAACGGAGGCATGTGCAACACTAAGGTGGGATGGGCAGGAAGAGATGGGTGGGGCAAGGGAAGAAAATGGGGCAAGGAGAACACATCTAATGACTTTTTGGGGCTATTTCTATGTTCTGCAGAAAAGAGTTACACCACCTGTCTGGGTCCTATTAAAAATGAATTTCCCTGGATCCATTTTAAGTGTGTTGGCTGATAATTTTTTTCGATGTCCCCCAGCTGTTACACTGGGAGAAGCAGTGAATGACTATTCTGTTCATCTTTCTTGAGACACTCAGTTTTACATACATCTGTCATAATCCAGTGTTATCTGGAGAGACTAAAGGCGCCAGTTAGCTCCTCAAAATGAAAATTAAGCATTTATTTAATCACTTTCTGTGGAACAGAAAAAATGGGAACACAGAGGCCTTTATTTTAGCAGATGGGGAGGTAGAAAGAGCCAAATCCTAGAAGACAAAGTCTGACATGTAAAGAAGAGAGAAGGTGCCCCTTTTTAAGAGTAATTAACTAYTAGAAGCCTTTACCAAGGACTATAGAAGATAACCTGCCACTAGCTACTTTAAAATGGGATTGGGTATTTTTCTAAAATACATATTTTACTTTGACAAAAGCTCTTGGACTTGAAATGGGAAATAATTCAGAGAAGTCTGAAGGTCTGTTATATGCAGCAGTYTAGCTTAGATTGTCACACCAGTCTRTACTGGGCTGAAAATACATGAATTATTGAGGTCTGGTACTGAGTCTCCAAGGCAAAGGTTGCTTTTGCTGAAAGGCTGAAGCATTTTAAAGGTTCACTTGTAGCTTCTTGTGATGTTCATCACCCGCTGTAGTGGAAGACTAAAGCTTTGAATTCAGGTCTTACAGAAAAAATTCCAAAATCAAGAATTGGATTCAGAGGGGTACATATTTTGTGGCTGATCTGAAGCTGTTCACCCTGCTATGCTTAAACATGTGAATTGAGGGCTACAAAAGAGCTGTCAAACTGCAAGTCCAGAGCTCTCTAATTCCTTAAAGAAACCTGGTCTGTGACAATAAAGTTTTCCTCATATTTTTATTCTCTAATATGCACTCAGCTGGTATAAAGGAGCGCAGTTCCCTTTACTTCATGTGAGCTGCAGCAATTTTCCTCATCTGAGAATGTGTCTCATTCCACCTCTCTCCATTCACTGACACTGATGGCATCACCTCTTGAGAGAACAAGAAGGCAAATTTAATTCCCATCACCAATTCATTCCTTACTTTCACTGCTAAGGCAACTAAAAATTACTGCTGACCACACACAAACAYGCACAGAGAGATTTGCAGAGCGTTGCTGCAGCTCTGCGGTGAAAATGCTCTAACTTTCATAAAAAATAGGGATCAAACTCTTCCTGCRCCATGTCCTTCCCTCCAGCATTTAAGGCCTGGAAATCTTGCTTGTGTTGTAATCTTACCCAGCTACAGGGTGTGTAACTGCGTTGCTTATTCCTCCCCTGTGGAATGTAGCCCTCCATGCCTCACACGAGCCAGAGCCCGCTATGAGTTATACAGCTATTATGTTATAAGTAGGACTGATGTATTACACAGCGCTGCCATACATCCTATTAATGGCACTCGGCCTCCATTTTTTTTTTCTCCTTGTAGTAAATTCTGCACTTTTTTGGGCAGTGGACAGCTTCACGGGGATGCAAAGTTCCTGCACCTGGGAGMGGCTGGGGCAGAGTTCAGGGCTTGCAGGGTCAGGTGCTGCTCACCTGAGCACCTCCCTTCCCCTCGGTGGCAGGATTTGTGTTGACACCAYGACCAGCCCCAGCTGGAAACCAGCTGTCTTGTCCAGCCAAGAGATTCTTCCATTCCCTCACACACATTATTCCATTGCCTGAACTGCTTTCACCATAATAATATTTTCCTTTGTTCTGAATTTACTCCTACCTCAGCCCCTCAGCACCATTCAATCTTTTCTGCCCATTGACAGATTTGCAGGCATCTGCCCTTTCTCTCACACTCTCCTGCACAGGAGCAAGGCACAGCGTGATGTTCACACACAGTGGCTTTTTTTATACAGGGTGATTTTGATAAAAGAGACGTTTTTCAGGATCAAACATCTCTGATCTTCACTCGATATGCATATTTCTGGGCTGCAATCCCATTCTGCTCTCTTTATTACAGGAAGAAACATAAAGCCCAGGGTACCCATAGGTAGGGACTTCAAATCTCTATCTGGATGTGAATTAGGSTCCTCTCTTCTTCTAATAATCAAAATCGAAGCACAACATGAATCCTTTCCTTCCATGACAATTTCATCCCCTTGGAACTGTTTTCATTTGAAGTTTAGGGTTTTCTTGAGTTTACAGCTAAATACTGGGGTAGGAGCTGGAAAGGAGTTTGCAGATGTGAAAGGTAGTTGGATGTGCTTTTTCCCCTTTCCCAAATTTTGGAATGGGCACAAAGACTTAGTGCTGGACTTTGTCTCTATCAGTCAAACGAAAAGAAGGCACAGACCCAGGCACTGTGGCCATACAGATTTTTATGAGCCAGACAGCCTTTCCAGGAGTTAATTTTGTCTCACTTGCTCTGTTCTGGGTGGAAGAGATTTTAGACAGCTGGATAAAAGCCGTACTATGTCTCTTGTCCTGTGGGCCTGAAAATGGGCCTTGGCTGGTTTAATTTGCCAGAGTAGATATATGTTTTAAGATTGCATCATGTGGTAATGATAACAGGACAGCGAGACATGAAAGTTTAAAGATAACAGTATCTTCCTCAGTCCCGCTAACAGCCCGCTGTGACTCTCCTGTATCTTGCAGTTCACTTTCCTATTTCTTTACCATATCTCCCCTCCTTCCCAAAACCCAGTTAACATGCACCATGTAGCTTCCTACTGGATACCTGGAAACAAATTTGGAAAAAGCTGGGTCCTTCACTTAGAGAAACTGTGGGGTTTGGGTGTATTCAGTGCTGCCTCTGCTCCAGCCCAGATAAACATCCAGCAGCGCAGCGAGTGAGTGAAGGAGTGGTTGTAAAACCATGATGCAATCCCTGCCTGTCACATCTGATTTAGGAAACAAAGTCAGATGGCCTTAAAAAAAAAAAGAAAAAAAAATAGCATAACCAGTACTTGTTATTTCAGTGTTGGAACTGAAACATTAACAATCAGAGGAGAATATTGAAGCAGMGCAGCCAGCACATCCATCTCAGGCACATCAGACCGAATGGAAATCCATGTCCAATATATACAAGGAGCCTAAATACCTTGATGTCAGTGRGGTAGGCTCAGCCTGGTCACAGGGACACTGGTGAGGTGCAGAAATGGGGTTGTAAAACCAGTGTGCAGAGTGTTATGAAGGCAGCTCTGACCAGGGGCTGGGATCCAGGTCTGATTTAGCAGTGTGAGGAACCAGGGATTCGGGAATGAAAGTTTTTGAACACAGACTGAATTTGCCACTAAACAAATCAAGATTTTGTTTGTTGTTTTTGTTTGTTTGTTTGTTTTTTGCTTGGTTTTTTTTTTTAGATTTCTTTTCCCCAGAATTCTGATGTGTCGCTTAGTGGTAATGAAATAAACTATCATAACATGTGGGGAGTGCTCACTAAGAGGAGGGGAAGGAGAGGGAAATCATATTGAAAAGTATTTGCATTTATTTGTCTCAAGTCTACATATTTGACTTCTTTATTGGCTCCAGTTGCTTTATTGACATATTTGGCTTTATTGTCAGGGGGTTGGGATAAAGCAGCACTCCAAGTCCACAGTGAGTTACAAATGTGGCCTGAATCAGAGACAGGAAAAGGAACACTGGCCTGTTTATTTGTATCCACTTGCCCTGTATTCTGTAAAAGCCTCACAAAAACTGATATTGTAGAGTTTCTGTCTCTTTGGAGGTAGATTTATAAGATTTTGGCAAAACTTTTCAGGAGGAAATTTACTAAGTTCTGGCTCAGCTTTGACCCTGAGTTTTCCTGAATCTGGATATGGTTTAATTTCTACCTATAGATTTTTTCATATGTTTTACCATGAGCACAAAGGCCTCCTTTTAATAAAKGGAGGAAAAGAGAGATATGACAGGGGAATTGATTCTTCTGTGTTTGTCCCGTTGGGTCTAGAAGCAGAAAATGAGTGGTGGAGTAGAGAGAAGGCAGAAAAGAAAGAGGAAATCACATCTACCTTGTCAAACTAGCCTATTTCTCCRTCCTTCTAAGATTTATCATTTTTCTGCTTTTATTGCTATGGCCATGATGATAAAAGCAGTGTCCTTTCTGGGTTGTACCCCCACAGCTCCTGCTCGTGGAGCACCTCTGAACCTCTCACTGACACAACCTCACCAAACTTCACAGCYCCTTTGTGAGAGGAGTCAATATCATTAAGGACGATTGCACCTTACGACACATTTCCTAATGCCCCACCTATGCCACAATTAATCTCCAGTTCCAGCCCAGTATTTGGCCTTCCCAGGTACACATTTACTTTCCAAAGCATGTAGTAATGATTTTCTGTCCCTGGCTCTGACTTTCCAGTGGTGTAAATCTATACAGAGCCTGCTCTGGCTCATTTTACACCAGCCCATCATCTCAGACTCTCTCTCTGATATTTGTTGTCTGCTGGTGTTGCGGGTCATTAAGATAGATGCTTGTGGCTACCTCGGGACGGACGGATGTCAGTGCTGGGAAGATGTGTTTCCTTATATATGGTTTGCTGCACTCAGTGGGATATTTCAAGGTGGGAAGAACTATCTGAATACAAAGTGGAATTGAGTTCACACACTGTCGCAACTGCTGGGCTCCAAGGCACCCAGAAAGAGCTCATTTTTCTTGTGAAAAGACAGGACCAGCCATATCTGCGTGGYTATAGACAAAAGTTTGTTTATCCTGCTCTTTTGGGTCTCCTGTCCTGGAGCGGCTGTGTGAGCAAAGGGTTTCAGATTTTTTGGACTTTGCCATTTTACAGAGTGTTATTGGCATGAGTAAAGTKTACCTTATCATAAATGTTACCTCTTTCAATAAATTATTTTTTTATGCAAGCACCTGTAATCCTGTAATAAAAAGACCATTATATACTTATTTTTATGTCAACTTTGGAAGCACCCTAATGACTGCACCACCCTCTCATYCCCCCTGTTAACTCTTGGGGGATGGAAAAAAAAACCCATACAAGGCACTATACAAAGTTGAAGAAAGCCATATGTGTCTATTAAAAAACACCTCAAGAATCTGATCAACTGTTGTGCCTCTGTGAACCTGGACTGCTGATTTTGAATGTGTGGGATCAGGAACTCTACAGTGGGAACCAGGAAAGAAAATCATAGTCCATTTTACCTGCCTGATGCACATGAGCACTGAGTGTTATCCTACCCAAACTGGACGTGGAGAAGCTGAACAAAGTATTAGAGGATAAAAGATGAGTGCAGCTGTCACTCGGGCATGGAATGGGAAGAAGACACAAGTGCTCTCCAGCTTTTGGCTAAGTTTGTGGTCCAAACCCATCAGGGGTCACATCTTCACCCTCTGAGAGAACATCCATAGCTCATACTGAGATGCTGGGAAGCCCTTTTCCTGTGTCTGAGGGGCTAATTGGGCTCTTAATTGCCTAGCTTGTCTGCACGAGAAAGGTGTGTGGTAATAATAATGCAGTAAATGAGAACACTGGCTATTTGAATATCACTTCCTTTGTCAGCTTTATTTCACTTAATAATGTGACATGGCTTGGGGAGGGAAAAAATTATTAACCTTGCCATTTTAAAGCCTGAATTACTGGGAGTTTTTCTGCTGAAATCCAGGTCCTTAACTTTCTAAGGTATTTAAGAAATTCTTAGTTTTTTCTCCACAGAAGACTGTTTCAGGAGGAATAAGAGCTAATTTTTTTTTGGTGGGGAAGGAGCAGAACATAAAGCAAGCCATGACTTGGGAATTGCGTGTGAAGTAGCCTGGCATTGTTAAGAGAAAGTGGGAGGGGAAGTGTAGTGAAAATGAGTGAAAGAACGGTATTGTAATCTGCTTTATTGCATCCCGAGATGCTTGACTTAGCCTCATTGTCATAGCAAGATGATGTGTACCCTACGAGTGTATAAAAATATATGAACTCCTGGGACAATATAGTTCAATCTGCTCTGCTATTACCCATCATGCTCATCTGAGCACACTACAGCTATTAGATCTGTTTGTGAAACAGCTGAGCCCATGGATGGATCTCCTGCCACGGAGCTTGAATGTACAGTTGAGACAGGGTCTGAATGTACAATACATGGAAGGAGAAACAATGGAAATGAGTGTACAACGGGGATGACTGCACAATGGGAGGTGCAAGAGGAATGAATCTGTTCCTACTGCGGGTATGTAATGGTAAAATAGACAGATTGCCATCTATAATTCATGGTGTTTGCTTCCCCCTTCCCCTTGTCAGATAGCCCTCAATCAGTTTGACTTGCAGAAGCTATCCTTCACGGCTGAAAGTTGTTAAAATGCTGTCGTGTTTAACCCCAGAGGTAGCTGCATTTTAAACACAGGAACRGAGCTATGCATGTACAGAAAACCATCTCCTGTGCTCCTTCCTTTTCCAGAGGGACCAAAGAAGGGCTACCCCCAGATGAGGAACAGCAACACCAAAGCAGCTCCCTGCAATCTGTGCACAAAGGCAAAGCAGAGCAGCACCCAGGGAGCCAAGATCCCGACTGAAATTATTCYAAATGTTAAGAGTATATGCACCAGAATACATGTATAAAAATATATACATTCTTACATGAAATTCCACATTAATATTCTTAAAGGGGTGCCAACACAATCCCAGTAGCAATTAATTTTTAAAGCCCCTGAAGACAAGTATTGTGTTATACCCACCACTAACACTACTAACACTGGTGCTTGGTTATCAGTGGCACCATGAAGTAACTGAGTCATATTCTTCTAATTCCTTACAGTTTTTACAGATACATCTGTTTTTTTTTCTAATAATGCTGTTTCTGAACAGACTGAAAAATACTATGTTGTYCCATGTCTGCATCTTTGTACTTGTGTCTGTAAGTAAATTTTCTGCATGCAGCTTAGAAGAATTATAAAATGTTCAAAATGCATTTTCTTGACTATTGCTGCAATAGTACTCTTCACCGAGCGAGGAAAAGGAGAGGAAAAATAAAAGGGCAAATAAAAAAAAGCTTGTCTTGTTATTTCCTGCTCTGGGTAATTGCATTTTCCCTATCTCCCCCTTCAGAGGCATTTACAGTGAGTTCTGCCTTCCGTTGCTTCTATTGATTTGTAGCTCTGCAGGGTGAAAGCCAGACCTTGGCAAAGCCAAAGGGAGTTTTGACTTCATTCTTTAAGAACAAATCCACCGGTGTGCTGAATCAATGCAAAGAGTCAGAGCGCTGGCCTGTTAAACTGGATTTGTAACTGCTGCTCAGAGCTACAGCCATGCAGGGAGCCAATGCCTACTGCTGAATTTAGCAGCCACTTTTTGGAYGCCCTTTTAATGGCTGGGTGATGTGTGCTGGAGGTGGATGAAGGCCTGGGACAWCCCCTTCCACTCACACAATCTGTTTATGGATTTATGGTTCAGCCCCACAAGCACATCTGGTTCAGAGATGCCCAGAGCGGTTGTGAGATTTTGGGCTGTGGGATGTCCTGCTGTAGGATAACCTGCTGTAAAATATCTCAAGCAGAGGTGCCCAGCCTGGCATGTTTTRTATGGCAGAAGGCGGATTTAACCACCCCAAAAAGTCATAACTCCCAGTGCAGCCAGTAGAACCCCAGCAAGCAAATCCATAGCAGAGGAAGGAATGGAGYATCATCTCTGAGAACACATCAAGCTTAAGAGCTGAATAAGCTGTTGACCTTGGCCTGTTTGTTGGCTATATCATCAGATCAATTATATACAATGGTTAATAGCATAGACTAATTACTTCCTAATTTCTTCAAGAATACCCCAAGCATAAGAATTCAATTAACTGCAACTATACAGAAAGTTTGAAGTCTGAGCTATTCTCTTCTTGACATCATTTGGATGAAGAGAGTGTAAGCACAGATGATACATTTCTTAGAGAATCCAATTTTTAATTAATTTTAACTTATAATCTAATGAACAGGTTTCTCTTGTAAATTCTCTGAAAGTTTCTTTCATCCTCCAAAAGTAAGAATGCTGAGTTTCAGAAGAATAAGCTGCTGTTTGCTCGCAAAACAATAAGACAGAATCCCTTCATTGTAAAGCAGAAAATTAATTTTTAAATAAYCAAACCAGGGCTATATTCCTGCTTTTATCAGACTTCCTTATGCTGTATGCCCTCTCACTGAATGAAAAATACTAAGTGGTCAGATGCTTCTAGTAAATATGTGGAATWGTGAAATCTGGTAATGTTCTGCCAGATTTTCATTCTTTTCCTCTTAGTTTTGTTCTGCTCACCAATGCAGTTCAGTGTGCACGATCTCAAAAACGCTTTGATGACTGCTGAAATGCACAGCACTGTCTTAAGGCACCAGGGAAGAGATYTGATCCAGTGTGTCCAGTGGAGTTTGCTTCTAATGGTCAAGATTCCTGTTTTTTGCAGGAAATGAGTGATGGCGAGAGAAACACATCAGGGGGTGTGATCCAYGACCTGGCACAGGGAACATCATCCCCTGGTGTCACTGCGTGGGGACACTGCTCACTGGGGATCCTGACAAAGAGCTCATTGGTGCCCCTGCCCGTGTGTGATCATCAATGGGATGAAGATCCCATTGAAGCCCAGCTGTCCTGGACCTGTTTTCAGGCACACACACACACACACACAGAGCTGTACACAGGGCAGACAGGATGTAAATATTGGTCACTTTGGTTAAATCTGAGCCAGAGCTGCTGCTTCACCCTCGGTTTGGGTGAATGCAACAACACATGGAGGCTGCACATAGTGCAGTAACTGCTGCCATGAGGATCAAAATCATATTACTGTATCCCTTTAAGCTTTGTGACTCAGAAACAGTGAGGTCCTTCCCTTTTTTGCAGTTTCATAGGTAGGCAGTTATTTGGGGAGGGTCCTGCTTTTGTTTGTACTGCAACAGTCATGATTTTTCATTGAGCTGTATGGGTTAATGCCCATAGTACAGGCTTGAAAGGCTTTTGTGCTCTTGCCTCACATGATTGTTCTGGCTGGGGTGGGGTTATTTTCCTCATAGTGGCTGTGTTCTGTGTTGTGCTGGAGACATTGACCGTACGAGCGTGTTTTAGTTATTGCTGTGTGAGCACTGCTCAGCATTGAGCCCTTTCCTGCTTCTCACCAGCGAGGGGGCTGAGGATRCACAGAAGTCARGAGGGGACACAGCCAGGACAGCTGACCCCAACTGACCATAGGGATGATCCTGATAAATAAAGGTGGRGGAAGAAGAACAAATGGGGGCACATTTGGAGTGATGGTGTTTGCCCCTCCAAGTCAAATTTAGGCATGGAGGAGTCTTCTCCTGGGGAGAGGATGGAACACCTGTCTGCCCATGAGAGTGTTGGATGAATCCCTTGCTCTGTCTTATTTCTGTGAGCAGCTTTTGATTCACTTATTAAAACTGTTTTTATCTCAAACCTTCAGTTTTCTCACWTCTGCTCTTCTGATTCTCTCCTCCATCACACTGGCAGGGAGTGAGGTGTATGGGGATGAGTTTCTGGCTGGGCTTAAGCCACAACACCCCAGCAGGAGGCTGAAGCACTTGGATGTGCTGGAGAATGAAGACGAGACAACTTTTAACACAAAGAGAATGCTCCAGCATCATAGGAGAGTTTACCATAAATAAATAAAAAAATAAAAAAAAAAGTAAATTAAATAAATAAATAAATAAAATAAATACAAAATTAACTCACAAACAGAGCCTACACAGAAGACCTAGCTGTAAGCTTCCCAGGCTGGGCAATAGCTATTTAATTGCAGCTGCATGAAGGCCGGTGGAGAGTTGCAAAAATTCCCACTGAACTGCTTGAAGGGGTCACCAGGTTTTAGGATGTCCTCAGCAGAGCTCAGCACCTGGCTCAACTGAGCTTCAAGCCTGAAGGTTAACACCCATATTTATCTGATTTCTTCTATTTAGCTAAAATTTGATGATAATACTGTCAGCCATCTTTTAATTCTTGTAAGGAGTGACAAAAGGACATTTTTCCTGTCTGGAAAACTGYGAAATACGTTTGCTTTTAAGTTTTGCTACAGAAAGAGAAACCCAGCTGGCCTTTGAACCCTGACACAGAGGCAATTCTCACTGAAGATGGGTTGATTTCTTCTCTAGATTGCAGAAAAAGGAGGAGGCGAGGGCAGAGACAAGCACGTCAAGATGTGGTAATGAAAATGCTGGCAGGAAATATGTTAGWTCAGTAAATACCCTCTAATGGCATTTGCACTTATTTAACATCTCTTTTACACATCCAGTACGGCTTMGAGAAGCCTTAATATAAATGTGAATTGGGGTCACAGCAAGAGAAGGAGCTACAAGGGAATGGGCACAAACTCACGACGATGTTCTCAAGTGGGATGCGCTGGCACCGCTCCCGATGTGTGGTGGGTGAAGTTCTGGCCGTGCAGAGCATTCCCACACACCGATGAAGACACACAGATGCACGTACTTTTCCTTAAAAATAGCAAGCTTTTGCTGGGCCCCACTTCCCATTAAAGAGGACTTACATCCTATGAAAATTCATAAACTCTGCAGGCGTTTCTACGGCGATTTGACGGAGTAATCTCCCGTCATCTCAGCTTCTTGGTGACAATGACAAGAGGAAGATGGATTTATCAAATACACAGTGACATGTTTATGACCCTGTTTTGCATAAGCAGGAACCTGAGCCAAAGGCTGTGCAGCTTGAGATAGCAAGAGGGTTTTTATAAATATTGTGACAAGCAGAAGTGATATTTGGAAGAACATGAAAAAAAATTCTTACAGTTTATTTTATTTTTTTTTTTTTTTTGAGACAGACCGCATTGTGGCTGGGAGGGGGAAGAAAGCCTTTTCCCACACTTCTCCACAGTTCAGTTTCTTGAAAGCATGGAGGCTTAGCTCCCTGTCTCACCTTGAAAAGTTTTTCTGTTAACCCTCCTCCTCCCTCTACGCAGATCACCCTTGTAATAAAAGTGTTTTTAGGAAGGGGGCGGGGGGAAATTTCATCTTTCAGTGATAAAGAAGTAACATGGAGAAGCTGCAGGAACATGGATGGCAATGATAACTCGGTGTACATCATGCACACCAACATTCCAGCCCCAGCCCCAGATGTGGGTGGGATGGGGAGCACCACTAGGGGCCACACACCATTGGAGATGGTTTTGCCCTGTTCTTGGGCACAAAACATTTCTGTGCTGATATTTCTGGGGTTCCTGAGTGCTGTGCTCTAGGCAGGGCACAGCTCACAGGGTATCCCTTCAGGCTCCTTGTGGCTGTGTAAAGTTYTTGTCTCTGGACCTGCAGAGCTGTGAAAAGGCTCCAGTGCCCACGTTCAGCAGAGTCTCCTGCACACATCAGGGCTTTGCCACCACTCACTCGCTCCGTGCTGAGCACTGAGAGATGGGCACAGACTCCCCTTCTCCAGCCTAGGGGTGCATGAACCCTTCTGCTGCACTGCCCCCTCAGCAGCCCTGTCTGTGTGAGAAATGGAGCTGTCAGGGGCTGTCGAGACAGCTCCAGCCCGAGGTGTGTCCAGCAGAGCCCGAGGTTTGCACAGCTGTGCCACGGCCGGGAGGATGCACAGCCAGGGCAGCAGCAGGGAGYGAGTGATGCTCAGAGCCGAGCACTGAACCCCAAAGCTTCACAATCCCACTGCAGGGGGGATGCTGAGCACTGCCAGATACCCTTCTGGAGCCTGGCAGGGATGATAAAATGCTTGAGCTGTCTTTCAACTTCTCATAAAACCAGGAGGGCTGGTTGAAAGTGCAGTAAATGAATCACACAGAGCTAAAGAAGGAAAACATGAGTAAGAAATGCGCTTGGATGTGTTTTTCCTCTCTGGATTCCATCATTTCTGTGATAATTTATACACCAAATTAAAAGATGGAGCTAAGAGAGCAACCGTGTGAAAGAAAGGGTTGTGGGTACCCAGAGAGCTCATGTGCTAGACAGACTCAACCAAAACCTGCAATGCTCAATGTGAAATACAGTCTTTGTTTTAAGTTTGTTTTCCTCCCTCCCTTACTCTTCTTTTTTTTCTTCCTTCAGATAAATATATTAATTAAATGACCCTTCCTTAGAATTACACAGAAAAGGGAGTTCAGGAACCTTTATTGAACCGACCTGTAAAACTAGAGCAAAATCAGCTTCTCTGTTGTTTCCCCTAAATGATTTTTCCATTGCATTTCACATCTTATCAGGGACTTGTTTGGGCTTGAAACTCTGAAGCTTTTTCTGTAGGTCAGCTCAATAAGGCACTCAAAGCTGCTTTTCTCTCCATTGATTGGGGAGTTTGGTATGGTTTTAGTTTTCTTTATTTTTTTTTTTTAAGTAAAATAGTAATCTGTGGTTTGTGGGTTTTTTTCCTCTCCTTTTTTTTTCCTTTATTTCTTTTATCTTTGAAGAAAAAGAGAAATATTCTCATTCTTAGTCCATCGTAAAAATATTCCCTTTCTTACAATGAACTTCTCCTCTTTTGTTAGCTGATATCCAGAGAGGACTCTAACTTCTTCACTAGCACTGCAGTGTTATAAAATTTGACCGATGGTTTCGGATTCAAACAGCTATTTTAACCAGATATGAGACCAGAATGAAACAATAGCTTCACCAGCCGTTCCATCCCAGGGTGAATTGTCCCCTCTATTTTTACACCCTGCAGCCTGTTGCACAAAATAGTTCATTTGTTCCAATTTCTATTTTTGGTGCCATCATGTCTAAGAGAGAGAGACAGAGACAGGCTGAGATTCAGTGGGATGGACAGCCTGTGAAGGTTTTTAGGAATTCAACAATAACCAGGGGGCAGGCAGCACACGGGGAGATTAGGATGACCCCACAGGCACCTGGGAACACCTCAGGTGCTGGGTAGGGGTGAGTGTTAAGAAAAGAAGTATGAAAGCACCCATTTCCTGCTCCCCTGCAGCTGTCTRAATCCAGCAGCAATTGTCCACCACGAGGTCTGAGGTGGGCTCCAGGCTCCCATCTCTCCTTGCTGCTACTTTTCTTCAAGATTCCTTCTTAATTTCACCCCTGATTAATCCTGTTCTCAGAGAAAAGCCACCAAAGCATGGTGTGGTTCCAGACAGCCCCTGGTGAATCCTCAAGCAGCTCCTGGGTCTGTAGTGATGAGCAGGGACACCTGAAYACCTAAGGAACCTTTGTGACTTCCACAGGGACTTGTCTGGGAGGATGAAATCCAAGAGCCCTCAGATAACAGCACCACACACAGCTCCTCCCCACAGCCACAGGCAGCACCACAAAATCCCAGGTGGCCAGATTTGAAATTCCTCTAGGTCTTTACAAAAGTCACCTTTCTTTTTGGGCATTAGCAAAAGATTCTTGCTTCCAGCTGACTGATTATATAGTTTATCTTTTATGTTGTATTTATTTTTCCTCCCCTCTCCAGCCTCTCTCCCCTCACAGCAAACAGTTTCATGCAAACCTTCTAAGATTTCTGTGGGGAGTGGTAGGCAATAGAACTCTGTTGTCTAATGGGACTTCCACCAGCATTTGGCATCCTTCCTGGCATTTCACCCTTCATATTATAATTTATAGTGTAATGTAATTTTTTTCRTATCACGCTATAACATAAATTATTGCCAGTTTGTCCTTAACACTCAAGGAGACAGTCTAGGGCTTTTTGAACCAGGAAAAAGAATGAGAGAAAGAGAGAGATGGAGAAAGAGAGATRGAGGAATGGGGGAGTAGGAGGGAAAGGGGGAGAGGAGTTAAAGGGATGGGAGAGAGGGATCGAGAATRGAAGGAAGGAAAGAGGGAGGAAGGAATTTTATTTCTTAGAAACAAACCCCCCAAAGCTAAACCAGCTTTTCTGAAAGCAAACTTGGTAAATAAAATTAAAGAGGGAAACTTTTTGTCCCAGTCATTTATTATAATGCTCTGCTTCAGCATGGGATATGTCAATGAGTCCTCAGTGGATCAGACATGAGAGAGTCTGAGGAAGAGACCAACAGCCTGAAAAATAACATATTTTCAAGTTTCCTTATCTTTCTCACTAGTATGTCCCCTAAATTATTAAAAGTGAAAGACATTCTAATACCATTTGGAGGCTGTTTGTTCATTTCTGGCATCTCATTTCACCTGGAGAATAACATTATAGGAGACAGCTTTACTGTCTATTTACTTTATGATTGTAAGTTATTTCCATTACGCGCGCCGTTAGGASCCCCTCTTGGTTAGGTGCAGCACAGAAACGTCCCAAGGCGTGAGCAGCCCATTTAGCTAAGGAGGCTGTGGGGACGTGCTYGTGTCCCCTCCTCTCCCAGCTGGCACAGCTCCACGGGCACAGCCAYGCTCTGCATGCGGCAGTGCTGGCACAATTCTGCTCCTGCGCTCCTCGTTTGCATCGCTCAGAGAAATCACCACACTCCACCGACAGAAAAATGCCCTCCCTCTCTCACACACCCCCTGCCTTCCTTTGGAAGCTCAGCCAAGGCAGACAGAGGGAGCAGCAGAGGTGCCCTTGTGTGGCCAAGGTGTTGGGGACACTCTGTGAGCAGGTCCCAAAAATTGCCACCTCCTTCTATGATTAATAGATCTCATATTGAAAGAAAACAAGAAAGGAAAAAGGGAAACAAAATCTTTTTAAACATACATATGACTGAGGTTTGAAACAATCAGGCCAGAAAGAGCCATTTGACTCCTGACTGTGGTTTCCTGTGTCTGACAGGCTGGTCCATCTCCCTGCATGGCAAGGCACAAGCTGGGCTGTCTCTGCCGTGCTGCTGTGTGCCAGGTGGGCACGCCTGTGAGCTGGGACAGCTGGAGATAAACGCTGGGGCCAGCTCCTGCTGACAGCAACCTGGGCCATTGCACCGGCATTTGGTGCTGGATCACATCACTCTTCATTTTCCTACACACCCAGTGCGGGGGGACATCGCGAGAGGAAAGGAGTTYTGGAGGAAGCGTAGAATCACAGAACGGTTTGGGTTGGAAGAAACCCTAAAGATCATCTCGTTACTCCCCCGTGCCAGGGCAGGGACACTTCCCCTACATCAGGCTGCACAAAATTCCATCCAGCCTGGCTTTGAACACTTCCAGGGGTGGGGCAGCCACAGCTCCTCTGGGCAGCCTGTGCCAGTGCCTCATTATCCCCAGAACCACGAATTTCTTCCTAACGTTTCATCTAAACCTGTTGTTTTTAGTTTAAAAACATCACCTCTGATCCTGTCAGCATATGCCCTTATTAAAAGTCCCTCTCCCATTCTTCTTGAGACTCTTCAGTCACCAGAAGGTGCTAGAAGGTCACCCTGGATCCTTCTCCTCCCCTGGTTGAACAGCCCCACCTGTCTCAGCCTGTCTGCACTCTGATCACCTTTCTGCTCCTGCTCTAACAGCTCTTTCCCGTGTTGAGGGTCCCAGAGATGGGTTCAGCACTTCAGGTGGAGCCTCACAAGAGCACAGGAGAATCAACTCTTCCCACCTGCTGTTCATACTGCTTTTGTGAAGCCAGTGCCTCCTTCCCCCATTTGGACAGCATTCATGGGGCATTAAGTGCTGGGAAGATAGTCAGGCTTTYGGATCAAGATTTTTGCTCGAGCACAGCTCTCCTCCTTCCTCTAGCTTCCCTCCCWTCCCTCCTGGTTTTCAGCAGCTGAAGCAGAGCAGAGAGGTTACAAAACCACCCAGAGCCTCCAGCTGCAATAATCGCTYGGGCTTGTGTGGGATTTACACTCTGCAGTTGTAGGATTACATCTATAAACAGCTCCGAGGAAGAAAATAAAAAGTATACTTTGCAACATCCTTATCCCTCTCCTTTCTCCATGCCCTGAGTACCACACCTCCCTGGCCCAGGACCTGTGAATACCCATCTTTGATGGCATCTCAGTGATTTTAACTCCTCTCTCCACCCTGTCCTTCTCCCACAGCCTTGCTCAGTTACTAGAGCACAGTGTTTTAGGACAATACCTCAAATATGACTGCTTTTGGTGTGCTTTTGCCTTTTCCCCCACAGCTTGTGCAGGATGCCTGTGGTTWAGTAAAGCCAAACACTTCAACACGTGGCAATCAGCAGAGTTTGACAGTTTCTTTCTAATGGTCTGCTCCAAGAGCTGCACAAATTTTTTTTTTGCAGGTTCTGTTTCATAAACATTCTTGCAAAACTGAGCAGCTGTGTTAGGAAGGTACATGCAGTTTGCTTCTCAGAGGAAGGAATATCAATACCTCCAAATGGAAAACAGAAGCAATGAAGGTGCAGAAGGGTCCTGTCACATCAGCCTCAAATTGCCTGGTGCAAGAAGCCAAAATAATGACAGCACTGCTGGAAGACTCTTTGTTTCCTGGAAGTCCCAGGAATTCTTTACCAACTTATGCAGAAAATCTGYCTCATGCTTCTTCCAAATGTAATTTTCCTGGACACATCTGGTTGTCAAGTTTTGCTTGTGGCAGATCCAAGCCCTTCCCCTGTTTCACCACCAGGAGGGAATGCAGGTCCTGTCCTTGTTCTGCTTAATCTAAGGATTTATCTGGGTTTCACTTTCTGCCTGATTGTAAATGAAGTTTGTCCATCCTAATCTTCTCTGGGGGCAGCTCGACAGAAGCACAGATGTTTCCTGAGCCTGCAGAGACTCTCAAAGGAAGGATTGCAAAGTGGAGCTGCAGTCTTGAGAGAGCCTATAGTAACAGACACACCTGTATTAATTAATTACTCTGATGAAGCAGCACACATGCCTCGATTGAAGCCCACTGCACGGACCCAAACTGCATTCTTTTATCTTCTTTCATCTCCTTATTTCTTACTAGCAATTTTTTTCACTCTCCAAGTCTAAGTTCATGTCCAGACTTGTTTCCTTTCTCTYCTCTGTCTTCACACTCTGAGCAGAATTTAACTTAATATGTTTACTTAGACTTCTTTTGTCAGCCAGCTGAGCAGAACCACTACACAATAGGAACATATGTCAGCTGCTCATGGACTTATCCCTGTGTTTTTGACATGATGAATTCAATCGATTGGTAAATGGATAAATAGTGAGAGAAATTGCTTTCTCTCATTACTCTGCATGGCTGTGTCATTACCCTTTAATATTACATCATTATTGACTGATGCAGCCTGTCAAGATATGGCCAGTGGGATGTAATGCAGTGGTTGGAGATGTGCGAAATATTACAAAGTTTACCTGTGTGTGTGTATGGGTGAAAGGGAATGAAACAGGGAGAGAAAGTGACATGTGAAACCCCAGCAACAAAAACAGACAAGGCTGCTCCTCACTGTATCCTGGACTCCAGTCYGTGATGAACATTTTGGTGGAAAGTCACCCCACTCTTTACCAAAAGGGCCAAATCCCAGAAACAACAAGACTGGATATTCCCCAAGCTCATCCTGCTCCTGACATTCCTGTTCCTCAGAGTAAGAACTCCATGACTTTTCCCTTTAAATACTGTTAGGCCTTGATCTCGAGTTAGGTGTGATCCAAGGGACATAACCCAGAAAATCAAGATAGGTTTCTG
>NW_026623287.1:709294-726584 GCF_030028575.1 Malurus melanocephalus
GGAAGGAAGGAAGGAAGGAAGGAAGGAAGGAAGGAAGGAAGGAAGGAAGGAAGGAAGGAAGGAAGGAAGGAAGGAAGGAAGGAAGGAAGGAAGGAGGGAAATTTTGTGCATGTCATTAAATCTTTGCAATTTGCTTTCTTAATTTCTTTAATTTGTTTGCTGCTTCCAAAAAAACTATTTTGTGCTAAATACATTAGCAAAAGGACAGAGAAATGTATTGGAAAGACATTTTAGCTATCAGTTAAGAGAGAAAGAAACAAATAAGAAAAAATTGTTGGATTTCACTCTCTACCCTAGTATTGTTTCCCCTTTCCCTTGCTTTCTTAGCCCTCCTTTGGGAAAGAAGACCCGTCAAATTAAAGATGAATAAAAACTCATTAAGAAACAACAGGCCTAGATGAAATTGCCACTGGGATTTCACTGATGGGGTGGTCTTCCCCCACCTTTAGTTTCATTCAAAGATTGCAAAACCTTTTTCTCCTCCAGGGCTCCTACCTCMATGCTGGTCCTGGCTAACTCCACTCCTGCATGAAACCCTGGGCTTGAAGGGTCCGTGAGGGGAGAGCGTAGGAGAGAGAGGGAATTGCTTGTTATGCTTCCTTTTGTTTTTAATTAACCTCTGGTGTTTTCTTTGCCTAGAGAACAAATGCTCTCACCCCTGTTTTTCACACGTGCCTGCATTCAGASTGCAGAAAAGTAAGATCAAGAGAAAGAAAAACGAAAAAAATAGAGGGGAAAAGAAGCTTCTCTGTCAAAAAGGAGGAGAATTATGTAGAGAGGGAATTGCAACCTTTGCTTGTTATTCCTGGTATGAAACAAGCCCAAGAGGAGAAAACACACGATAGTGAGCCACAGGGCTTCTCCAGCTCAGGACTCCTGCAGCAAACTCTCATTCCAGGGGCTTGCATGGGAATGTCTGGGCTGATCTTTAACACAGAAATGTGCAATTTAACCCTCTCTCTGCAAGGCTAATATTGCTTTTTAGCCCACACACTTCTTAAAGATGGGGATGGTTCAATAAATACCAGCACTGAAATATCTGAACTTATCCAGCAGATCTAAGGTTATATCTGAAGCACGTAGGGGTACTTTTATCCCCCCTTGTGGATGGACCGGCTGGAGGTCAAGGAAAGCCATAAAATATCCAACATGCCACATTAACAATCAAAATGTCTAACTTCTAGAGTTACCATCTTTAGAGAAGAAAAGGAAATACTTTAGATATGTATTGACACAGAAATATAGATGGAAGGAAGGACAGGAAGGTTTCTGGTAAGCAGGTTAACTCGAGCAAAAGCAAAGGCTGGAGTAATATTTTACACTTAAACCTTTGTTCCACACAAATTTAGATTGAAGGTGTCTGCAGAAACTGAAGAACAGATTTTGACAAAATCCTCCTTCTGCAGACTTGTTTGACATCAGCACAGCATCGTGCTGTGGAGAGGCTGGTCACTTCAGCACCCTGAGCCTTTCTGTGAGCATTAACATCCTCATGTTTTTTTTGGTCCCTCGATTTTGCCAGCAGTGCTGTTACATAAGGGAACACACCAAATAACAGCTTTCCTGTGAAAAGCGTTATCTTTTCCAGGGAGAGACAGACCAGCAAAAAGCTTTCTGTCACTTTCGATAGGGACTTTGGGCTAAAGTCTCCGCTCATGTAAATCAGTGTAGCTCCACTGAACTCCAAGTTGATAAAAGCAGATTGRAACCACCTGACGATCATCTTGGGGAATCCACAAGAAATGTTGGTGTGCAAGTTAGGTATTAAAATAATAATGRTAATAATGACAGTATCATAATGGAAATTGCTGTGGGGCCTCTGGAACACCACTAGCAAGCTGAAAACAAGAAGAGTATCAGTTTCCTATTTTATAGACCAGAGTTCAGAATTCTATGCTTTGTGCATCTTCACTCGGTATATAATTATTCTGCTGCTATCTTGAAAATGGTGACATTTGGAAGAAAGATGAGGGGTATGACAGTAAAATTAAAAYTATTTCAAATGTTGTGTAATCAAGTCCCTAACTCATTGACCCTGTGTACYAGGACAAATTCAAATCAGGGGGTCACGTATGTTCATTATCCGTCATGCATTTCTATCATACTGAATACCCATACAAAACAATCATGAAATTGTTAGRTTTTCATTTCCACAGACCTGGATTTCTTTCCTTTGCTAAAAGAGAAATCCAGCCACTGTTAATGATAGCAGATCCTTACTGTGACAGAGAAACAACCATCACACAACAAAGTTATTCATGCACAAGGCAATGCAACACAGGTGGGGTGTGTGAAGCATGTAGGTGCTTATGAAAGCCTGAAATTTTGTGAAACTGAGCACAGTTTCTCATTTAATGATGCACTTATGAACTTTTCCTCCTATTCCACACTTAAGGACAAATCCAAGCCATTCCACCATCTTTGATCCTTGGGTATCAAGGCCTGTGAGGGTCTTCACAAAAGTCAGGGTCTGCTGCATGTGAA
Organism: Malurus melanocephalus; assembly: GCF_030028575.1. Taxonomy (NCBI): domain Eukaryota; kingdom Metazoa; phylum Chordata; class Aves; order Passeriformes; family Maluridae; genus Malurus; species Malurus melanocephalus. The sequence continues at coordinate 711,779 of NW_026623287.1, forward strand.
GGAAGGGCCAGAACYGGAGCAAAGGTTTAGCAGGAACCTGGAGATGCTCCCTAACTCAACCAGCACAATGCAAAACCACCTTTAAACTGAGTTATTACTGACAGGCACATTCCTCATTTTAAACTGGCCTCCAGTGACAGAGACCCCCAGACCACCAGTTCTGCCTACACAGTTTCTTTCCTCCCCATTAGAAGGGCTTTCCCTTAGTCAGAATCCTCCATTCAATTCCCTGCYGCTTTCCAGTGGCAATGAGGAAGTGAATAGATCTCCAGACAGGTAACAGAAACCCTGTTCTTTCATTAAAGATGTCTGTTGTAACATCCATTAAATGGCTGGTGCCACCAGATGCAGACACTGATACAGGGCAGCGAGTTATCCTGACAGGGACAAGGGGAAGGACATGTCCTTCCACTTTCTTGTTCCAAACTTTATCAGAGCCAGTCTTTGAAAATTCAATATTCGTTCTAAGCTCCTGCTTAATAAACTTGGCAAACATGACATTTTTAAAACAAAACAAAACCATGCTGTTCACTTTCCCTTTTCATTCTTAATTGGCCCATCTAAAAGCAATCAAGTGAACATTTAGCTGTGGTAGAAAGAACTGCAGGAGACCTCTCCTCCAAATGCCATTATTCAGGAGTGAGCAGGAGTGTGGATATATTTATGGAGAGTGGGAGGCACTCTGAAAATTCTCTCTCGACAGTGACAGAGGACCAGAAGCACAGCCAGGGCTGGGACCAGGGGGGACAGACATCACAGTGCCCTGGTGTTGGGGATTAGCTGTCCAGGGGAATTGCAGCCGGCTCTGCCTGTGCCTTAGGCTCCTTTGATGGTGCCGGGGGAAATTAGGCATTAAAGAACAAACTAGATAAACAGCACAGTGAATAGGGARCTGCCTAAACTTGGCAAAAGAAAACACTACGGAGAGAGGGATCTTTTTCAACGGGAAAGATACCACCCTCCCCGAGGGGATTGGCTTGCCGGGGTTTTGGTGTGTTACCCCTTTCCAGCACTACACGCCCACCCAGAGGAGGGTCCCCTCTCAATCAGCCTCGCCGTGAAAGGAAAGGTAAATTCCAGGCTCTAAAGCTGGAGAGAAGGAGGCGTGTGTAAAGCATGGCTGTCAGCCTGTCTCTCCCGCAGCTGAAATGCAGACCTGCTGAAGCACTTAATCTGTTTCACCTGTTAATGGGTTTGGGGGTATGAAATCCTGTCTCGGCTGCTTGGAGTGCGTGATGAAAGACATCAGGTGTAGATCAAGCTAACTTTGCACAGCAGGTAATACAATTTCTAGAAATACACACACAAGTGTGTCTAGGGCAGGAATCAGATTTCAACAGTGGAGCCATACAGAACGTATAATTATATTTTGCATTTTTAATAGACTTATTAGCATAATAATACATTAGTCTAATAGAATATTAATGTGATGCAGAAATATTAGCATATTATAGATCCTTATTCATTAATATATTAGACCCTTATTGTATTAGAGGCACAATCTACTAGAGAAAATGTTGCTTTGTGTCTGATATTGCAATCCCAGGAAAAATTGAGATTGGCAAATAAAGAGCCTCTCTGTGTCACAGGCATGCCTGAATCTAGATGTTAATCCAAGAACTGAGAAGAAAACGCTTTTTAAGGCAGAAAGCAGCAGATATTTGAGTAGTTTTCCACTTTTTCTGAATTCAACCTAAAAACTTTTTAAGCAGTTTCCATTTAAAAAAAAAAAAAGTGTTCTAAATCTTGAAAATCTCAGAGCGGGAAGAACTAGATTCCATTTTCTGGCATTCAGATATGCTCCTAAAATATAAAGAAGTGGGTTTASATAATTGCTCTCCCACTGTTTTGCACCCTGGGAGAAGTCTACCCTGGGGACCTTCCTGGTGACCAGAACCCCATCTTAGAATCTTCTTGTTTCAGACCCTTCCAAAGAGAATATCTCAGCAGATCATACCCTGACACCCCACAGAACTGGTGAGCACCCTCACTACCTGTCTGACTTTCTGGCACTGGCTCCCTCTTCTGAACCACCCATCAGAAACGAGAAGACCGTCCTGAAAATCACATAATTAAAAATGGCAGCTTCCCATGAAAAGACCCGACAAACCCTATTAAAATGAGGCCCCCAAAATTCCCCTGTATCTTTGTTAAGATGCTGCCAGGTTGGCATCAGCCCTGGAGTCCCATGTCTCGTCTGCTCTCCCCATCCAGCCCTTACCAGGAGCGAGACCCTTTCGAGCTGCTCATCCCTTTGTGCTGGGGAAACAGACTCCAAGGGCRTTTTTAAGGCAGGCCCCTCAGACAAGCAGAATGTCAAACCAGGGCTGCTCCCTCTGGTAGGGACTCAGCTCCCCTCTGAACGGGGCTGAACACTGTGATGCCTGCTGGAGCTGCGCGACCCCGATGTCCTTACGGCAACTGAATAAACATTCTCTAAAAGCTACGGAAAACAAATATCATCCAGCGACTTAATCCCACATCTCTCATTCACAGACAGACTGACAAACAGGGCTAATTCCTCTTATTAATACTTTGGGTATAGGCAGCAGCACCSACCAAGATGACTCATAGGTTAGGATACGTGCTTTTAGCGGGGCAGGAAGATGCGTGAAACAGAAAAATGAGGAATGTCAGTAGGGATGCAGAGTTTTGAAGTCTGTTGTTTCTTTTCTTCTTTTGAGGAAATGCAGTTCTTTCCAGAAGCAGATATTCTCCGAGCTACAGGTAATCCTCCCAAGCAGGGACAACAAAGAGAAGGTGAAAATCATAATGCTTACCCTCCAGAAAGCTTTTGCTTCAACCTGGCATSTCAGTGGCACAGGATTGTTTGAAATTCCTTCTAAGGAGCTCAGCAAAGTAGGAATTCTACTTTTAAAAATAATATACTAGATCCCCAATAAACAAAGCCCTTGAATTGAACTGACCATAGTGCATTTTTTTTCTGTCTTATATTAGACCCAAGAGGCTGTTTTCCTGGGGTTTTTTTTTTTTCCTTGATGCATTTAAACAGCAGCTTTCCTCTTCTCCTTGTGATCATGTTAAATGTTTAATTGCTCTTTGCATTTGCTGACGGCACAACATAAGCCCCTGCAGTAAAAGAGATTTGTGCTAAAACTCAAGTGCTTAAGAAATAAGGAAAGGGGTTATATTTTGGGTCAGTTCAATTATCTCTATTTTTTTGGAATTCTATATTAATTTTAATATAAGCTGCAGCGCAGAGGTGCAATTAGCATTCAGACAATGTGAGAAAGTCTTGCCTGAAGTTAAGTGATGTGTAGAATCCATGCAGGGAATTCAGGGAGGTTAGGCAGTGCAGCTCGCTGCCACAACACAGCTAAGCCAGGTCCTCAGACGGTGAAAATCAGCACCACAATGAAGCCATCCTGATTTACACCACATGAGTATGTCCCCCCACTGCTATTCGAGATGGGCTCGAGATGACAGCATTGGGATCACCGCTGGAACACAGACATTTTCTAAGCTCCAAGTCACATTAAAGCCACCCAGTTAGAGTGAGAGCAAGCCTTTTGTGAGCAACTATCAGCCATTCAGAGCCAATGCCAAACACTCCAACCCCCCCTGATTTGAATTGTAAGGAGAAAACCTTGCCACTTTCACATCTGTCCAAAGTATGTGCTTTAACACCTCCATTTTAAGTTAAACCCTTTCACCTCTGCCTGGCCTAAAAGGAACATTGGGCACAGGAGGGCCAAGCTGCTCTGGTAGGACCCATTCCCTACYAAATGAATGCTCTGGGTAGCAATAGGCAGATTTTTATCCTCCCACAACATTTGGTTCCTCAGATCTAAACCCACTGCAACCCCTTAGCAGGGCTGACATAAGAATTTTGCCAAGTGAGGACCCTCATCTGGTRAAAAACCCGAGCAGACCAACTCCCTGTGTTTCCAGTCCCAAAACCCCCARGAAGTTCAAGTTGGGAGGTTCTTTCAGAGGTTTTGCAAAAGCATCCTTGCTGACAGAATCTGTCTAAACTCAAAGGAATAATGAGCTTGTATTCTGCAAYAGGCTGTGAAAGGAAACCAGCCAGAAAGACCCACAGAGACCCTTGATAGGACCTTTAATGYTGCTTTGTTTCTGCCTTTTGTTCAGCCCCGAAGCAGACCAGGGCTCTGCTGGCTGGTGGAGAGGGGGCTCAGCTGATCCTGAAATGCAATTAATGCATAACACCTTCAACCAATCCATCTAATTTAATGACTGCATTTTTTTCTGGGCTTGCTTTTCTCTTTATTTTTACCTCTCATCATGAGGGATGGCCACTTTTATTAAAAAAAAAATAAATTAAAAAAAAGAGGAAGAAAGAAAGAATACAGAAAAAAATAACGTGGTGGGATTTTTATGTTTTGTTTTATGTGAGGTTTTTTTGGTTCCTTTTTTTTTGTTTGTTTGTTTTCCCTGGATTCACCCTGCTTTCTCCCATCCTGAATGCTGTTTTGGGTCTCTTTTTATTTAACAAATCAAGGTCAGCTCATCAGCAAAAAAGCTGAGAGTTTCACAGGGTCCAAGACTGCTTCCATCTACAGAATTACTTTTTAACACATTTTCTGAGTAAAAATTATCCCCTCTGAGCCAAATGCAGATTGACAGCAAAACATAAAACAATCACATTTTGTTAATTCATTTACAGAGGTGCAAAAGCCTAATCCAACACCACTTTGCTCTGACACCACAGCAGTGTTGTTGGGTTGTCTGTTTTTTGCTTTTTTTTAGAGATTTTTGGGAGGGAGACTCTTGTCACTGTTTAAGGGAAAAGACAGGATTCCTGTGAATCCCTGGGGCTGTGGGATTGCTCACCAACWTCTCAAGTCCATTTTGCTTGTTTATAGTTCAGAATGCTGCTTTTGTGTCAAAAACTGAAGCCTTTAACATTTTCAAAGCCTGTCTTCCTCTCAGTTGTGGTGCACATGCTGATGGAGCAAAACAAGGGCACCCAGAGTTCAGCAGCTCTTATAATTGGACCTAAACTGATTTCAGTCTAAGGTCAATTCAAAGAGGAGGCTTCAGGTGCCATTCAGAAATGACAGGAGAGACCGATGTAAGCCCTGATATTGCAGGAATAATGCAGCACTGATCAGCTGGAAATCACTGCTGGAGAGTTGCTGTTGGGGTTGTCTTGCTTGCATGTAAGCTATGGATCTAGATTATTTAGAGAGACAGATAGTCAGACAGACAGATATGGGTAAGGAGATGAAATTCCATCCTTGTCACTCAGTGATCCAATTTAACCTGATTTTCCTCTTTTTAATTTTGTGTGCGTTACTACAAAGGTGTCTGTAACCTCATTATCTAAGCATGGGAAATGTGGAATTAGGCTAACAGGTAATAGAGATAAATAGTTACAKCATTCTGCAGCTGTGTATTTTCCCTTACCCACCATTCCACTCATGTGTGTGTCTTTCAGTTTTCAGAKGTGTTGAAAAGGGAAATATTCAAGGCTTAATATTTGTCCGGATTGTTTTGAAGTGGTCGATACAAACACTGACACACACTCACACAGCTCTACAGCAATCTCAGCCTCTCAWAAATGGTTCACTGAGCACCTCAGAAACATCAGATCACACATGAGACACTCGAAAGCTGCACCCAGTGYTGAAAATTCACCTTCCTTACTTGATTCTGCCTCTGCAGAAAAGCCACCACCYCATGACCTGACTGTTAGAAAAGATCTAATTCCCACTGCAGTTTCAAAACACGGGGCCATRGGGTGGGTTATTGTTTTTCAGGATWAACAGCTGGAAATACAGAGGAAATTTGCACAGCATGGCCCTTTTCCAAGCTCACAGGTGACTTGGTTGACATCAGGCAGGGTTACAGCGGTGGAACTGAAAATGCTGCCACCTTTTAAGTGGGAAGAACAGATTCCCACCTCCCAGTTCATCTGTCTGTAAAGGAAGAAAGGCTCACTGGGATCTGCTGCCCACCCACTGTCCCAAGGACTTGGGGGCTGAGTTAATCCCATCACACTAACAGAACGCAACAATGCGTTGGGAGTACTTACCACATTCCTTGAAATTGAAGAAAGTTGCCATGGTTATTAGTGGCTCCTAATGATATTTGCATAGATTAACAGACTTTAATGCAATCATGAATGCTACAATCCCAGGAAAATAATGAAGAAATCCATTATGAGGTAATAAAATAACTAAGTCAATACAGTAATAATTTGATCCCATATTAGTAATAATTTCATCTCCTGCTGCAAGGCAATTTTAATGCACATACCATTTCTGGACAGTTTTATAAATATCACCTTTGTTTGAGATAATTAATTAGCAAAACCAAAAAATATATTGCTGGTATTTTATACGATAAATTAGTCATTAGGTTTAAACTGGCAGGCTGTAATAAAACTTATTAAGATAAATATGCTGGGATTCTTAACACTTCAGAGAAGCTGTTCTCTGTCTTAAGGCTCTTCTGGTGCAAAGCTATCATCGCTGCTGGATGGTTTCTGTGTGTGTTAAAACCCAATTATGAAAATCGTGTTTATAACCCTGACTTGCTTAGCAATAGGAGCCGAATGCATTAGCCCACGTGTGCCCAGTGGACGAGGCCAAGGTGAGGGTGAGTTGCTGAGGGCCCTATTATCTCACTTCCCGTCATCACTCAGAGCCCAGAGCCTCCTGCAAGACTAACCCAAACTAACTTCACTTCACAGGAACCCAGGTCCAGGTCATCCTGCCAGGAGAGAGTGGAGGTTTGCAGTCACACGTAAGGGAGAGGGAGAATATGAATCATTTAGGAGGGTGCTTACCAACTTTAGCTTTCCACTTCTGCTCTAATTTYGTGATTATTGAATTATTTTGTGCCTTCCAGAAGTGCCTGGAAACTACAACAGACCTCAGCAACTTCGGTGACAAAGGGGCCAGTGGACCAAAAACTACTGCACTTGACAGTGGCTACTATTTCCAGCCCTCTGAAACATTCCGTCCATGTGGCTGGAGCTGTGAGAAGGGCTTTGCTGAGTGTTTGGGGAGCYGTCCCAGACAGATGGCACAGGCTGGCTGAGGTTGTCAGAACTGGATGGGGACCAGCTCCTTGCAAGGAGCGCGGATCCTGCAGTCTAATGAGCTGATCTTGGCTCCCTGGAAGGCTGCGCTCGCTGGCAAAAGCCAGGATTGCCATTCTGGGCCTCACCACAGCTCTCTCCAGGAAYAGGGGTATTAAATCATTAGATGGCCTTTGCACAGGGCATTGTTTGGGCCTTGCTTGAGCTTCCCCTGAGCCAGTTTACTGTCACCTTCTCAAGGCTTTAGGATTTCCCACTCTGGCCAAGCTCGGCCCTCTCAGTGCAGTTCTGCCTCTAGCGAGGTTTCCAAATCCACGTCACTTTGAATTTGGAATGGTGGTAAGTGACACAAATTGGTGATACATCAAACTCCAGTCCTCGGTGTGGGCCAAATCTCAATGCAAAGTAGGAATGTCCCAAAAACCTCATTCTCATTTATTAAAAAAAACTCACAAGAGTTCAACGTTTAGCTGGGAGTCGGCCATGAGTACTGTTGGAAACTACTATGACACCAACATTGCATTAAGCAAATAGCCAAAAGACACAGAGATTAGCCAAAACCACTTCTCCTCCCATTCAGAAAACCWCATCTGTTATAATATCTTTAGGGCAGCACGACACATTATAGAGCTAAGAAACCCACTCTGCTGTGGAAACACTCCCTTTCCTAGTACACCATGGGCATCAGTCTTGAAATAAAATGATGGGATCAATACTTTGTCATACATGTTTTGCTTCTTTGGGGAGAGCAAATGTTTTTCCCCACCATGCAGCAATGTATTCACTTTGTGGATGCTTTCTCATTGATGTACAAAGTGCTTTATGTACAAGTTTGATTTAGGAATCCCATAAGCTCCAGAGTGCTAGAAGAGTAACTGGGGTAAAAATCACTGTAATAAGCATTTTGCTCTCAATTTTGTTTTTTAAGCATGCTTTGCTGGCCAGTGKTGGGGAAAGTTTTTGGACTACAAGGACCTTTGATGTGCCACAGAATGGCTGCTATTATATAATCATATCACATCCCAGTGCCAATTGGCATGGCCCATGGAATTCAGCGGGTGGGCTGTATGCCTTGCTTTCTAATGAGACCTTATTAGACCTGAATTTCCAGTCCTGATATTGGGCACGTTAATTGGAAAGCTATTWAAAAGTGCTGTGACATGAAGGGGASTGCAAGTCTAGGCAAGACCTTAGAGATTATTCAATTTGCTGTTGTTTGTGGATGCATGTCAACCCCACCACACTCTCTGTTCTATCATCTCTGATTTGGTATCTTTGAATTCACAACATTTGCTTTGACTGYTCAAAGGGGAAGGTGGGGCTTTTCAGTACCAGATTTTTGGTTTCCTCAGAGTGGTCTGAGACATCTAATGAACCATTGGAGCTATTTCTTTGGTGACCTCCATTGTTCCAGGCATTCCTCACCCGAGTTCTCCTCAATGCCTGTGACCCACGAGTGATCTGATGCCTTCAAAATTGTGTTTCAGTGATGTCTGTTAGGTGGGTCCTCTCTTAACTTCTGTTAACTTCTTTGTATGAACTGAGAAATGTGAGCACAGGATAAAAAAAGGTCCGATTTTATTGTTACCACGTCAAACCACTGAACTTCTTGGGCGATTGTGACTGATTGGTTGYACAATTCCACCTCAATAAATAAGASTTTGTGGCTACACAGGATGAGGTGACAAAGCATCTAAAGACACCTGGGCCAGCCCTGTGGGGTCTACCCCACTTCAAGTTGGAACAGTCCYTGCATCTTTGGCCATTTTGGGATTAGCTGGATCATGAGAAGCTTGGGGAGCCTTGCAGCTCAGTTTTTTGTGGCACCAGGGATCCTCAGCTTCACAGATTCCCCARCACCACTGAATCCACACCCTCAGGGATGGGGGCAGTGAGGAAAAGGCCTTCAGCATCTCCTGTGGAAAAGTGACTTTGGTGACAGGCAGCTCACAGCTGCCATCCCCACAAGCGTTCCCCTCGTCAATACCGTGACCTTTCCGAGGCGGAAGCTCCTTTTTATTACTCTGTGCACTGGGGTAAACCAGGCCACGCTGCGTTATCTACCCAATTTATCAACACTATTTACAGCAGGTCCATTCCTCTGTCTGGCTTAACTCAGTGCCCAGAGACTCGGCATTGAGAGARGAGGCTGCTGCTGGAGAGAAAGAAATGTCAATTCTAGCCTAGTCCCCTAAAGTGAAATAAAAGAAACAAAGTAAATAAGTAAAGAGAAGTAAATACAGTATCTCCAGGGTGATTACGTCTATCTACTCCAATACAGGCAAGCATGAAACCAATAGAAACACCACCTTATCCTCCTACTTATCACAGCACATAGAATGTCATCTCCTGGTGGCCTAAAAAGAAAGAAGCGTGCTACATCCATCTTTAATGAATATGACATATCTCCCACCTGCTTGTATTTCAGCAACCCCAAACTGCTGAAAAATGAGATGGGAGAGTGTGTTCTCCTTGCTCRCCCTGAATCACGAGGATGGATTAAAATGGTTCTTTGTTTTTTTTCAGTGATTTCTCTGGGTAATTTTGTTTTCTTTCTGCTGTCCTGTGCTCTAAGGGTTCAGGTTTGCCATCGGTTCTCCGGAACTTGTGATCAAGATGTAATCTTTTAGTCTTTTAAAATCAAAATAAAACAGGCARTTATATGCACAAATACTTGTAAGAGCCATGGATAATTGGAAAGTGTTGAGTAACATGGGAGTCACCGTGGAGTCACAAGGGTGGCAGTGTGCTCTCCATCACACTCATGTTGTTTGAGTCTTGAGCCTGCCACTCTGGCACATTCAGAATCTCTGAAGGGGCAAAAAGGCATCCCAATCCCCCTTGGGTCAGCTGCCAGGTCTGGAGGGATGCTCAGGCCATGCAAAGAAGGGGATGCTGCTCTGACACTCGACCACACATCACAGCAGAGAGCTCTTTGCCTCATGTCCTCCTGCTGTGTGATCTGTACTGCCCTCTCCCTTCAACAAGAATCATCCCATGCCCATCCTTACATCTTTCCAATGATTTATATATTTATTATAAGTTTATCTGTCTTACTCCCCTCCAGCCTGGATTGATATCAGTCCTTGAKGGCTACACTAACTCAAGACTAAACAGGTGGTCATCAGTACCTTGGATTTTGTCTTTTATTATTCAGACCTGTATTGAACCTTCACACGGATGGTCCATGGGRATCATGATGAACAAAAGAATTTATTTGTTTCCCTACAGCTGAAATATGGCCCCCACAAACCCCACAGCTGTGATGCATCACAGTGCCTGGGCATACTCAGAAATCTAACTCAACCACGTCCTCGCAGATTTACAAATCAATCAGAGCAAAATCAGGGGACGTGGTGGAGGCTGCTTTCTTAAATCATGTTTGAAGTGTGGAATTAAGAAAATAGTAAGAACAAAACATGGAAGAAAAGACCTGTGCATAAAGAGTAATTCAGATGGAGTCCACTGAAACTAAGGGCTCTCGTCATGTTTCCTGCATGAACCTATAACACACTGTACAATTGTAATTATAATTTATTGCTGCCTCTCTCTGATGACTGCCTGCAAACCAGACTCTGACAATCTTCCTCTAAAGCAGTCTCTGTACTTTATTGCCCTCCTGGATCTGGGAGCTGTACCTGTCTACATGAAACACCAGAACAGATGCCTGGCTGAGGCCCTAAAGAAACATCAGCTTACASGTGCCTTCAAGTCAGAGCTTCATTCAGGACACTGAACTTTGGCTGTGTCACAGCAGGACAGCAAAGGAGGAGGCTGAAGAGATGAAGACAAGGTTCCTTTGATACTTGTAAGTTCTTCATCAGGGAATAAGGGATCCAGGTCAAGACAACATCTGATAAGGGAGAAGACCTTTAACATTGTGCTGGATTTGGCTGTTGACAACCTCAGGCTCTCCATGGCAGGAGCAATGAGTCCTGGACACACCCAGAGGCAAAGCAGAAAGAATTTAACAGCATGAGATTGTAGCTGTTCCAGAACAGCCATCCTCCTSTGATTCCCTTTGTGACTCCCTCCCTGTTTACTCTGGGGAGCAGAACGCAGCCCATCACTGGCAGTGAGTTGCTCCAGGGTCACTATCACTCAGCTTTTGGTGGCTGCCTCCTAAGAGTCTCATGGTCATTTAGGCACTGCCAGTGTTGTGAGATGCCTTTAGCACTCCTATCTGATTGGCAGTGAAGTGTGACACCACTAGCACTGAACTTCTGCAGTGTCTGTTAAAGATAAGGGGGGTGGGGGGAAAGAAACTTGAATAATTTATGTAGTTAGTTTAATTTAAATAATTTATATGCTAAGCATTGCAAACAGAGCTGAAGTTGATAATGAGTCCGAGAAGCACATTTTGAACTCAGTTGCAGATTCTACTGCATTGTAATTCTTGCAGGATACAGGATTTCCTAGCAGTTTAAAGGCCTGGGAGTGTAAACAAGGTAGTTGCTTGAAGAAGAGTCCATACAGATTCCTTCTTTGCCAATTACCACCAGATCATCTCATGTTCTCAAAAGTTTGCTCAGTTTGAACCTCCTAAAGCTATCAAAAGCTTCATGCCTTTTCCCGAGCTGCAGAGAGAGGCCTGGCTCCACTGTTTGACAAATAACAGTTTGTAACTGGTGTAATCTGTAATCAGGAATCAATTAAAGAGATATCAACAGGAAAGGAAAGATAAGGGAAAACCAGGAGAAAATCAATGAACAACATAAGGGAATTGATCATTCAAGGGTCTTTCTTAAGCCACTGGGTCCTCTCAGAGGAATCTTTGCACAGGTTTTGTGTTATCTTCCTCGGGATTTTTGGTCCCTTTTACATGAGGAAACCCTTCTTTTTGCAGTAAAGGGAAAAAAAAAATATATCCAAGACTCCCACCTTCCAGGTTCACTGAGTGGCCACTGCCTTTTATACTTAGAATGCAAGAGGAATACATCTGAGAGGTTGCTTAGAGCTAAAGAAAATTGATGCTAAACTTTGTGAATTCTTGCATGAATTCACAGGGTATATCTCCAGGAACACTTTAGAAGATGTACATATCCTCCTCAGGGATGCAAGCATCAAAGAGATCACTAGCACACACCTCATGAAAAATAATTTCCCACAAATCCTTACACAGTTTAAGAACCATCTTTGTCATAGCAGACCAGCTATTTGCTACTGGCTTCTTTTATCAAGRTATTTTTCTTCTTTTATCAAGACCTTTTTCTTCTGCTTAAATTTCTAACATCGTTAAAGTCATACTTGCTAGTTTCAAAGAAACCACTAGGACAGCGGTAATGAATCCATATTACCAACTCCAGCAACTTCTTTGAGTGTCAGAATATTCTGTGTTGATCCATGACTCCTCTCAGGGTTCTACAGTTATGCGTACAAATCACAKGTTTCAGTTAAAAAATAAACACCTTTCCAGACATGAATTGCTGTGAACAACAAAAGCTTGAAAATATGAACTAAGCCCTGAGCCCTAAAGACTTGGAAGCTACAAGAGAAGTGATAAGAAGCCACAAATGTAACCACTGAGAAAGGAAAAAAAAAAAAAAAGTTTTTAAGCTGATCAGTGTTATATTATTTTTGGGATGATTTTCATCACTATTGAAGGTTGGTATATTTGTCCAATTTTGAAACCGTGAAATGTTTTGCAGCATTTTTTTGTAAAATGTCAAGATTTGTGTAATTTCTTCTTGTTGATTGAACCRTGGTTAGGGAATTCATATGGCCAGTGAAAACAGCACTGATGGTGAAGCACAGAACTGATTTCAGGATCTTTTCAGGATCCCAAAGGTGACAAAGACAAAAGCTTAATGTGACAAAATCTAGAAGATGCCATCTCCTCAGACTGTAAAGGAAGACAAAGGAATCCAGGCTCTCTTTGAACCCCACAGGTGGATTTGGGAAAGATCACACAAGTACAGAAGATGTGGTTGTGCTARCAGTTGCCTCCAGTGAAGGACCTAGACACTTTCCTAAAAGTAGGAAAGGCTTTGGTAAGCTGTGGTCATCATCTCTGTGAGCAGATTTCACTGACTGCTAAGACGTGCATCTTCTTGTGTTTTAGTGTTTTAGCCAAAGCCAAAATGAAGATTGTGTTTTCAGATCTGAGCTCCTGCACACCACACCCCAACATTCTCTCTGAGCCCTCTACCCTTTGGTTTGAAAAATCTTGTACTTCARTATCCAAAGCAATCATTCCACTGCTGTCTGCCTCTGAATTTTAGGATCCCACATTTAATGGAAGCAGAAACTTTTTGGCAAAGCCAGTGTTTCCCTTTYCTAAATGAAGTGTGGGATATATGACAAGGAAACCTGCTCTTTACTAACCACAAATAAAAGTGGCAGAGTGTAGCTGGCTCCCCTTTGTTCTGGCAGTTCATCTCATAAATCAAAAATACCTCCAACCCTTCCTGGTGCTGATCTAGACAAACTCCAGAGATCATTTCCAACCCCAGCTTTTCTGTTATAAACTGAACCTGGTTGAACTATCTTTAGAAAACACAGGTGGGGAGCAGAAGGATAAAGAACGAGCCAGCTCAGTGTATTTCATAGCACTTCAGCACATAAAGGTGGCTAGAAATGAAACTTATCTATTTTGTTAATTCCTTGTCCAGTTTGTCAGCAAACRTTCTGAAGAGAAGGAATTTGGGTTTACACCACTGATCATATTCCATTCAAGCCAAGGATGAGATGAAATGTGGTGAAGAGTGGTAGACTTATCTACTTCAGCATTAAACATTTTGGGTTTTGGTGGGTGCTTCTCCAGGTGAAATATTGTGGATATTAAAATAGACAACAGAATTTGCTGCACTGGGCTTTATAGTGCTGGTCCTTGCCTCCTGCCAGGTAGTTCTTGTTGCCTTGGAGGATGCTGTTCTCCTCAATTCACCCCCGTAATTCACAGGGTCAATTATGCAAAGCTAAACAGGGAGAGGCAGGAGAGTTATTTCCTGACCCTATGCACTGTCAGTTAAAAGATTCCTTTATCTTCAGCTGGTGATGTCTTKATACCAGCAGAAAGTTATTGTAAATACTGGTAAATAAAGGCRTTTAAAATCCATTACAGCAAGATATGTAGTAAGTTTTCTTCCCATCAGGGTCTCTTTGTGTTGTTGGAAGCACAAGCAGGGATGAGCCTTTCTCCCAGTGGTGGGTGGTAACAGTCAGAGCTGCTCTGACCTCTCTGCCTCTGACAGCCCTTTCCCTCTGCTCTTTAGGGAGGGAAAGGTTGGAGGTCACCTCTGCCTTTCATGCTTCCTTCCCTGATGCTCTCTGAGAAGAAAAAGGTCTGAAATTCATATCTGTGACATCAAGTACAGGGTCTGCTGTGCTRCTGCACTTTTGAATTAACAAAGCATCCAAGATTGTCTCTCCTCCTCTCTCTGACTCTTGGTTTCTCTCTTCCTCATTCAAAGCTAAGCTGACCAAGCATTTCCTCTGTCTGATTCCCATCAAGGGWGGAGAATCCCTGCTCTTCTCTCTCCACAGCAGGCTCATTTTCCTCCATTCCTCACCAGTGATGGGACTTCAGCAGAATAGTAGAAGAAGGTGAAGAGAAAGCCAATCTCATGCATCYATCTCCCTTGAAACACCCAATACACCTCTCAGTTTCTTCTACAAATCTGTGTTTCCACACATCTGTTTCTAAAAATGTTTTCCATTCCACCCAGCCCTTTGCCATTTCCCTTCCCATTTCCTTAAAACCCCTTAACACATTTAAGTTGGTTTTTTTTTTTTTTTTTTTTCTCTCCTGCTCTGAGGTACTAGAGGAATGAGGTA
>NW_026623287.1:727285-820828 GCF_030028575.1 Malurus melanocephalus
AGTTTGCTCAAGCCTGAGGACTCCATTCATTACTATTATTGCATTTAATTAGTAATAAAATATAATCATAAATGATGCAACAGAAAACAAGTCGTGATCCCTGCCATAAATGTCTCAAAATCCAGTAGACTCGTAGATTGTTAATGAAGAACACTGGTCAAACTCACTGAAATCACAAACATCACATCAAATAAACCATTTGTGCRTGTTGGGTGTGGGGAGAAGCGGGGATGTGTCTTTGTTTTGGATTCTTTTGTGTTTTTTTCCCTTCCCCTTCAAAATTATGCACAGAGCACTTAATTCTACCTTTTAAGAACTTGTTTTAGGTCAAATGTCCCCTTTTCTCTGCTAAACCCACAGATCATTTTCTCCTTTAAATGGGGATAATTATCMGTTGTTTGAAAAAAGGTAATTGAAGGACTTGTGATGAAAGTGGAATCTTCCCACAATTCAAATAACAGTGCTGAAAGCCATTTCTTGTGAGAGCAATAGTTTAGCTGTCTTACATCCCCATCCTTCACAGGGCTGGGCTCCCCTGCCAGGCTACAAATCCCACAGTGCCCCCCATCCGCAGCATTTGCCTGAGGCACCGCGACAGCTCAGGTCTGGCCTCTTGGAAATTGAATTTCAATTTTCAGAAAAGTCTAAATGTTTTTGTTCAATCAAAGATGTCAGACTAAAAAAAGTTTCAGTGTTTCCAGAACTCCTTGTGCCAAGACAGGTTTTGATATTCTGCCTTTTCATTCYGATCCAGCGCAAAACCAAATGTTGACAATACTGTAATTGCTTAAGTCAGCTTTCCTATTTAGGTTAGTTTTGTTAGAGGAAAGCAGAAGGCTGTGAGGACATTTCCACTTTTGCTTAGTTGGCTCAGGAAGTTTTAAAAAAAGGTGGAATCTGTTGCCCTCTTAAAGGAATATTAGTGTTTGGTTTAACTATTTTAAGTAAGGCTGTGGTTAAATGTTATCCAGGTACATGGCACCAGCTAAAGGATCACAAAAGCTTCGGGCACATGAAATGAAGTGCTGATCTTAGATACTGCTACTTCAAATGTCTTTGATGCTTTTGATGCTTTAACTGTGTTTCAAAAAGTTTCAGACTCAACCTAGGGTTCAGATAGAATCTGGGATTAATGCCCAGCTGCAGAAAATCTATTTTCTATTCTTCTACATAAAACTACTGTTAAAACTTGAAGATTGTAGCAGAGCTAGCTGTTTCACTGATGTAATTTGACTCTCTGCTCACACCTGATCTGGATATATTGACACCACAGTGTTTAATGCACAGATTCTATATTAGAGATATTTCTGTGCAATACATAATCAATTGTCCTCTTTCAATTGACCTGATGTAACWCATCAAATAAATGTCCTTAGAATTGCCACCCCTGCAGGCAGAAGAAGCCACTAGAAGCCCAAAAGGTGGATGGCAACCCATAAGCTTTGGTAGCTGAGTGATTTCAGACCACGAGCCCACACTTCCACCCAGTCTGATTACACTAGCACAAGGCTGCTGCAGGTTCATCCCTAGTTTTAGAGCCATGGAAAGAAGTAACTTCAATATCAGATACCTGTGAGATGGCAGCAGTAATGTTTAGTCACCTCCAAGTTAAACATAGATTTTTGTAACTGCTAACCCTTCCCAGTTCGATTGTGATCTGARCACTAAAGAGCCTGGCTCAATTTTTGACATAACTGTGAAGAAATAAACATGCCATACTTTGTAACCTGCAAATGGCTGCTCAGGGAGAGCCAGTGGATCCAGGCAGCATGTCCTGTCTCTGACAAAGGGCAGSACTGGATGATGTGTGGAAAAACTACATAAAAGCAGGTGCTGATGCTGCCCRGGGATGTCTTCCCAGCCTCGAAACTTAATTGATAAATTTATTGACAAGGCGCATGATGCAGGCTACCATCATCACACACATTTCTCACGGGAAGACTGACAAAGTGAAACTCTCACCCTTCTACSAGGGATGGACTTTGCAACCCTCCCTGGGTGACTGACAGCCCGTCACTGGGCTTTCACATTGCAGCAAGGGAAGGAAAGGCATTTCAAAACATGTTTGTGAGACAACAGAAATCAGCAAAGGATACTCAAGGGCAAACATAGCACCTCAAACTACTTGTAATTCACATTTTGTTCCTGAGGAGGTAGAGCATGTTGGCAGTGTCCCTTTAACTGCATTGACACCGCAGAGCCGGCAGCAACAGACTCTCCCTGCCAGTAACAGAGTCAGTGGTGATTCAAAGACACACTGGATTAGGGAAAAGGCAGGAATGTTGCTCCAGAGCCTTCACTGAAACAGCTCACTCTTTAACAGCATCACCCTTTGGTCCCCTGTTTCTCTGAGAGCTTTGCWGCTGGACTTCATCTGCTCCCTTAAYACCCCACACAAAAGCTAACCCATTTYCAAAGAGAACAGAGGATCAAATACCTGTCCTGAATGCACCTGAGATCCAGCAGCAGCAGGTGTGCCCCTCTGGGATAACGTGGGCTTGGATGACAGACAYCCCTGTTTTAAACGCTTAAGAATAACTCCATGTATAATTGAAATATTTCTGCCGCGCATTATCACCGCTCAGTTGATCCTGACATATGACAGCTGCTAACTAAACAAGTAACACGGGCAATAGCACAAATAATGTGTTTTAAAACCAATCTAGGAACTGAGCAGCTGAAGCAAGGGCTCGTTGTATGGATGATTATGCTGAGAAGGAGTGAAGAGCTGCCTGAACTGTGCAGAGTTCAGCTGACCTGTGGTCTCAATCAAAACTCTTTAGAGAGTCTTTTAAATACCTAAAGTTGATGAGGTTAAAGTGCACTCAGAGCTACACTTTTGGCTCTTTTGGAGAAGCTAGCCTGTGTCCCCAGTCTGTACAAAAAGCAGGCAAGGAAAATAAATCTCTCCATTTACCCTAGTGATGCTCTGCCAGAAGAGAAGTGACCTTTGCAGAGCTGCACAAAGTGACTGCCTAACAGTTCTCTGCACCTTGGGGGAGGCTGTTCTTGATTCTGCATGGCAGGCATCCTCTGCTCTCTGCAGACCACCTGAAATCGCCTGAACTCACACACAGACAAGACAGTGCCACCTCCAATGTTCTGCTCAGCACAGAGGGTGGCAAAAGAGGGCAATCTTCTGTCCTCAGCCCAGGGATAGCTATGGTCTGARCCCTGGTGAAGATGTCTCCAGGATKAACATTAAGATGGAGGGTTTGGCTATGTGTTAGCACCAAGGAGATTTTAGAGTGATTTACCTGTCTGTGCAGACAATTTCTTCTCAGAAATGCCAAGGACAGCACTGCTTCACTAYTGCTAAAAATATCAATTGAAGGGAATGATGGAGACTGATGGAGAAATGAAAAATGGTTATGAGCCAGGTTCTGGCCATGTAGTGACCATTAGCACCAGTCTGTATTTGGGTGATATTTACCCTCTTTCCTTCAATAATCAGAACCCAAATGCATCACAGACCAACAAAGCTAAATCTACTTACAGACAACAGTGACAGTCAACCCAGACCACCCATGGGCACTTTGGGTGCTGAACAGCCAAGCAAAGCCTGCAGGAACAGTAGCCCACCCTACTGAGACCAGAACAGCTGCACTAATGAAGGCAGGAGTGCTGTTTGAGAGCACCTCCAGCAGGGCACACCTCTCAGGATACACAAACAGCCAYGGTGACCTGGCCCTCTGTGGAGAAGGGGACTTCACAGACCAATCCAGATAATTGTGGAGGCAGGGAAAGAAGTTAACTCCAAATTAAATTCTGCAGTCTCAACAMAGGCCAGACTTCCTTCCACTCTCTGTTAAATACAGGGTGGCTTGTGAGCAGTGTTCTGCTTTCAGTGGGAAAATCAGTTTTCTGACTGCATAAGAGAAAAAATAAATTTGAAACAAACCAACAGCAAAAAAAAACCCAGGGAGGCAGTAGGGAAAGAAAGGGGTGAAGGGGTCCAAGTGCAATGGAAAAACGTGTGTCTGTCTCCCTAGACACAAAAACACCCTACCCTATCTTCTGAACCAAAATCCTGATGTTGGAAGGCTTGCAGGCTCAGAGGAAAATAACTGTAATTTGTGTGAAGAAGGCATTTGCAGCAATTCATTATAATTCCTTGCTTGCTGTCACCCGTCTCTAAAGTCACTGGCAATGCAGTACTTGTGTGAAGTTATTAAGGCCAAACTCTCTTTAGATTCATGGCAAGTGCCGAATGACAAGGCGAGAGCCCAGGCAGTGATAAAGTGAAGTGACATGCCATACCCCCTTCGTCTCCCCCACCCCRTCACCACCATGCCAAGGATGAAAACACCGCAGATTTTGCAAATGAGAGCCACCTCTCCTCTCCCTGCCCTGGGCTGAGTTCTGCCTGACACGCATACATCTCCTTGAAGCATGCATCCAGAGGAGGGAGCAGGAGGGAGAGGAGAAAGGCAAAGGAAAATGTGCCTTTCCTCACTTTCCTTGCACAAAGATCACACAGGTTTCTCTCAGAGGTTCCCAGACAGATGGCATATATGTGAGATACAGATATAGGCAAGCTGTGCAGAGGAGAGATCCAGGTGGGAACTTTTCAGCTATATGAGATAAAGACACTGCTTTAAAAAAAAAAAAAAAAAAAAAAAAAAAAAAAAAAAAAAAAAAAAAAAAAAAAAAAAAAAAAAAAAACCAAACAAAACCTCACATCTATATATATAAATTGATTGCCAACTTATCTATATCTAAGATATCTTCTATATCCCTCTACCCTCTATCTGTGTTTCACTGTGCATTTTGGTAACCCCTAGACMAGACAGGGAATAGACAAATTTCTTAGAGTTGTACAGACTTCCAGCAAATAAAATGTGTACGGAAAAGGTGATCACTCTGGAGATCAGGGCTTCTTTCAAACTGCYTTTCTCTGTTCCCTTCTGTTTTTTTTCCTTGCATCCTTGGCCTCTATGTTTTTTCCTTCCTCTGCCTGTCCCTTCTTTTCGTAAGCCGGGCAGAAAAATCAGCTTAAAGGATAATACCGCTCAGCTTTCAGTAGGATAACACAGCCAACCCACAGGGAAGAGAAAACCTCAAACCCAACCAGAACGATGAAAACAAGCAGGTTATTAAAGGTCCTCCTAAAGCAACAGCTAAACCCGTGTTTGCAGATACTCACAGGCTGTTGCTCAGCAGTGAGGATCTCTGGTTCAAATCCAAATGCTTGCCAACAGCAGAGTTGTAGTGGGAAAATATCCTCTCCTCTCTGCTAGTCCCTTACTCTGGAAAAGCCATATGCTATTTTAGCAGTGTGGGGAGGCTCCGAGCACAATCTGCCAGAAGCCAAAGAGGAATCACCTTGCCCAAAAGATTTCTACAAGTTAAATTAACCTGCCCATGTTATGGATTCAAAACTGCAGCAAAACCTATATTGCCAAAACTTCAGACAGAAGAGCAAAGCCGTTAAGAGGCATCTGATGGGACTGGGTGTATAACCAGAGCTCACTCTTATCATGCACTGGGTCATAGCCATCCCTGAAGTTATCCTTCCCACTGTGCTACTGATGACCCATCTCAGCTCCCCTGAGGCTGGGGAGAACATGTAGACCTTTTGAAGTAGGTCTGAAAATTCAATAATTCAAAATCTTGGAAAGCAGGCTTGAGAAAGCCTTCCACAGCCAGTTCCTGCAGCCAGGGAAAGGACTATCAGCAGCTGCCCCTCACTGTTCTCTCGGGAGAAAACACCAGTTTGGTGTTGGCCTTGTGATCTTAAAAAAGGGAAAGAAGTTTGGCCCCTCAAACACCTGAGGTTTCAGATGAAGTCGCCTGCTTGACTGGACCAGATCAGTATTTGGGACATGGATGATCCACAACAAGAGAGGGATCAGGGAACTCTCACTGCACTGAATTCAACAGGAGTTGGGTCTTAAAATCTACTGGGGAACCCAGGAGCRAGTTAACTCTGAGCCAAGATTTAAGGCTAGGGCACAACATAAATGTGCCCACTTGTTTAAATTAAAATTGCCCATAACCCTTTTATTTCCTTGCATCTGATTCTTCCCTGGCAGATGACAAGAAATTGCTGGTCGTTTGCGGTTTTTCTTGCAGTGAAAAGCCACAATCAATCACGCTTTCTCCTGACCCTGCCGTTATAGGGAAACAGAATGAATTTGAGCTGTATTTTCAGACTCCACAGGTTGCTCAGACTCTGTATTTGGTGCTGCATCCTCCCTCTCTGCTWCCACGTTATAAAAGATCAGGACTCTCTTTTATAAAATAGTTCTGGCATTTCCATTATCACACATGCCTGAGAACAGGGATGCGATTGCACTGAATAGTGTGAAAAAAAGAAAGGAGAAGGGAAAAAAAAGAAGAAAAATCAAAGCACAGCCGAGTTGATTATTTAAAGAGCTGGGTGAAATTTGCTATCCTTTTAAAGCATCCTGAGCTCTGGAATATCACTGTGTCACTTAATGTTTGCAGTTAAGTATTTACAGATCTGTTTCCATGGCAACCGATTCTTCAAAGTTACTTTTACAATTCTGTTTTCTAAAATGTGTTTCTTTGGTTGATTGCACAGGGATATTTGGAAAGCAGCCAGGTCTAAATCATGATTTTTTTCCCATTAAGGAGAGGTCCTTTCTAATCATGTTTAGTTAGTTCTTTGATGGCTTTATCTTGATTCGAAAATGTATTTTGTTTTTTTGTTAGCAGGTAGGAGAGGGAAAGGGGAAAAACATGAACAAGCACCGTGGGACTTTAGCAAAAGAGAAAAAAAAAGAGTGTTGGAAATTAGGAATGTGAAATAACCTTGTCTGAGTTGATTTTATTTATCCTTTACTTGTTTAGGAGAGTAGGCCTTTAACCACAACAAAATAAATAAATAAATGTCCCACTGACAGCTTGAATGCATTTTGAGGCCACAGGAGAAGATGACTCACTTATTAATTAGTCAGGGAGATGGCAGCATGGGGCAGGATGATGAACACTAGAAACACTGCAGAGACTGAGACAGGGGGATTCTGTACAAGGATTGGCTGCCCCCAGCTGTATTGAAATACCTCAGTGGAGCAGGTGAAGGTTGGCCCTGCCAGTAATGAGACTCCTGAGAAAGAGAAGCAGAGAAACAGCCCCAAACCCTGCCACAGCTCCCTTTGCAGCTGTGGGTCAAGGTAATTTGGAACGTGTCTTTGTGGGAATGTGAAGAATGCCTTGAACCCACTGACCATCATGGCTCTTCCCATCATGGCATCCATCTCCATCTCACCCCTCCATCTGGGTCCCAGTCCTTCCCAGCACAAAAAAGAGTACAGGAGCTTCATCTAGAAAGCAACGTGTCAGGAGGGGGATGGATGGGAAAGGGATGTTTGTGTTACCTGTCTTAAGGTATTGTTCCTACCTGAAGCCAGAGACAAATTTGAACTTGTCAGGGTGAATGATAAAGGAGTGTGCTTAGCAGTGGTCAAGGAAAGGTGTGAACTTTGGGGTCAGGGTGGGAGAAAATCAGCACAGATGTGCTTGTAAATCTCACCACAAGCAAAAAGTCCTGAAATGCTCAGCCACCTCCCAGGAAACACTCAAGGTCAGGTTGGATGAGGCTCTGAACAAGTGGATCTAGTTGGAGATATCCCTGGTCACTGCGATGACCTCTAAAGGTCCCTTTCCACACCAACTCTTCTGGGATTCCACAATTCTGTGATTCTATGTCCCTGCTGATRGAGAAAGGCAAAGTATTGAGCTATTTGGCTGGATTCGCTAGTTGAGGTAGCTGAAGGTGATCCTTTAATAATCCTTTAATATCATTCACAACCACTCCTGTGCTACAACAGGTGAGKGGGGATATCTTAAGGGAAAGGTTAGGACCAGAAGACAGAGGATTACAGAGTAATCAGAGTATCACAGAACATTACCCAGAGCAGTTTGGTGRGGTTTCAGGCATTGACAATGTAGATTTAATATGGACAGATAATTAGGATAAGATGAAGAGGGATGGGGACAGAGATTGCCTGATCCATATTTTCCTGTGCTTTGTGTGAGACTGCATCAGATGGTCAAATCAAGGAATGAGGAGTCAGGACTCTTGGGCTCCTTTCCTTGCTCTGCCACTAATTAAGCATTTGAACACTCCACTCTGTGCCTCCACTCACCTAAACTTTCAGAATTGTTGTCAGATTCAGTTAATTACTCTCTGCAAAGTGCTTGGAAACATATGGGAAAGATGTTAGACAGGTATCCTGGTTTTAATGTTAAAGTTCAAAATATTATAATTGGGGAACTGAAAAAGGGTGTGCATCTTGAAACAGAATTACAGGAAAGCTTAGAAAGTGAAAGAAAGCAAAGGAAGAAAAGTCTGGAAGAGAAGAAAATTAAGACTTCTAGGCAGGTGACAGGCCAGGTGAATTTTGGCTGACTGAGATAATAAGCCACTCTTTTTAAACTTTTTCACTTTTTCCTCTTGCAGCAGAAATGCTCCATTAACTCTCAGGAAGATGATTGACCATTTGCCCTTTCTAGACAGAGCTGAAASAGTGGAAACATCACAGAAAAACACATGACCCAGCTTTTGGCACACCCTGTGGCTCCAGACCTTTAATGCATAACAGCCTTGGAATCTGAAGGGAGATGACAAAGAGACACTGCCTTGCTACGATGTTTATTAAGTGGACAACAACAGTGARGAGGACCAGCAGAAGTTGCAGGGGGCAAACTCCTTCCTTGAGGAGGATGGAGGGGCTTGATTTCTCCTGAAATATTTACACTTCAGTGTATTAAATGGAAAGAAATCTTCATAGTGAATGACCTTGGGGACAAGGAAGAAACAAGAAGTGGGTATGATTACCTCCATGAGAATGTATAAGGAGGGTAAAGGAAGAGGAAAGTCAAAATTGAACACAATAATAATGGAGTTTGGTAGTTTACTGTTATATTTTTAATTTTAGCTGGCTGGTAGGTGTTCACACCCTCAAAAAATGGGATCCAAATCAAGAAAACAAGAGGTGATAATAACTGCCCTTACACCTCCTCTTCTTTTTCCTGGTCGTTTGTTGTCTGGTCCAGCTCAATGGGCTCTGAATAAATGCTGCTGTATGAAAAGGGAAATACTTGACCATCTCTCTGTAACTGGCTCTTGAGCCTCCAAGCTCAACATCACAGATGGAGAAGGAACAGAGATGTTTATCAATGCTCAAAGGTGTAGATTTTCTGCTGATGGAAACTCTCTCTTCCTCCTAAAAGCAGCAGAGGCTCTGGGCATGCCTTCACAGCTGAATAAAACGGGGCTATGGACCATTCTCTAGCACCACAGCCCACTGGTGTAGTCTAAAACACAGTAAATAAGTTTGTGGGCTCTGCTCAGAGTTGCAGGGAAGAGGCYCCACATAAGAGAGCAGTGTTTGCAAAACCTAGAAATGATGGGTGGGATGTGCTACTGCCCTGAGGTGCAGTGTGAGGGTGCATCAGCACCACTGAGGATGCAGAGCCTGCTGGAAACACAGCAGAGAGCAGAGCAGGGCAGAAGGACACTAACCTGGCAGAAATTCACTCACA
This sequence comes from Malurus melanocephalus, assembly GCF_030028575.1. Lineage (NCBI taxonomy): Eukaryota > Metazoa > Chordata > Aves > Passeriformes > Maluridae > Malurus > Malurus melanocephalus. Next base: position 736,799 of record NW_026623287.1, read on the forward strand.
TGGCTTTTGGGACTGCTCCTTGGAGGAATGACGTGTGCCTTCACGCAGGGACCTGTGGTCAGCTCGGCCCCAGACCAGAAATGTCAGCTAATGGTTCATCAGCGTGGCAAGCTGCTGGGMGGGGTGCTTGCCAACATCCTGCTCGACTCACAGGTGGAGATGGAGGCACCAAAAACACCAAAGCCTGATGGCCTCCAGTTGCTCTTTGCTTTACACACTGTGGAGAAACTCAAAGACAAAAGACACTACTGTGTAGGTTTTCTGGGGCTCTCTTTAACATTGTATGCTATTATTTCATTAGGATACAAGTACATTATTTTTTTTTTCTCCGTGTTTATATGGGAAATATGTCAGAGAGGAGTCAAGACAAACTAGGCTTTCTCTCATAAGCTATGCTCTATAACACATTCATTATTTTTATGAAGACATCTTGGAAAGAAACTTTTCTAAGCCAGCAACTCTTTAAGACTTTCATATAGAGTGTAATAAGTCTTTGTCCAGTCCTTCTGGAATGAAACAAGTTGACTTCACTAATAGTCTATTGAGTTCTCACATCTCTATTATAAATAATTTTAGTTGCAGACATTTAATTAATGTTATAAATATACTATTTATGATGTGCTTTGGGAAATGACTAGTTCTCTCTTTATACATCATGCTCTGGTTTATTGTTTCACTTTGCCTTRCTGCAGTGGCCAGGTGCCTCGTGGTTTCCAGAGCAATCACAGCCCTTGCTGTGGGGGCTCTGACTTCATATTCACTCTGGCACTGGAAGATGGGAGCTTACCATCTTCCTGGGGTCTTTAGGCACCTAATTTAAATGCAAATGGAGTGAATAGCATGCAATTGAGGTTCATCTAAGGATTAAGTGTCTAAGTGTTAAATGCCTACCCTGAGCTTGTCACTTAGCCTCCCCGTGCAGCGAGAGGAGAGCAGCAAAAACCTGGATATCCACATAGGACTGGTTGGGTACACATTCATTGCCTGCCAATTTTCCTCTACTGGCCCTAAAACAAAGCCAGTTCAGACCTCTTTCCCTGCCTTGTAAATGCTAAAAATAAAAGGAATAGGGGCCTCCAAATTTCACAGGATTTTCTTCACGTGGCTACAGCRAGACAGAATGTGCACTCCCTTCTGTGTTCAGGCTTTGATCCACCTCCGTGGCTCATCTTAGAAATCTGCTGTCAGTCTCAGATTTCTGAAAAAAAACCTGAGGACTGAAAAACTTTGTGGGGATGAAAGTGCCCATCCATACTAGYGAAAAGCCAGGAGCGAGTTTTCAGGTTAATGCCATTCTTGGCTTGGTGGGATTGCATCCAACAGAGAGGGGTTTGTAACAAATAAGTTTGTTGGCTGTGCTGAGTAAATCTTCAGCGTGTTTTGTGCAGTAWTTTCCATCAGAAAATCTGAAACTTCTTACACAATTCACTCTAGGAGAGCTGAAAACTCATGTGATGTTTGGCATTGTCATGACTCAGAGGTTTCTTTTTTTGATTGAGTACACCAAGGCACATTAGGTTATGAGGCAACAAGAAGCACACAATGAGCCAGTGGAACACCTGACAAAACAAAAACCTGCGCAGATGATCATGCAGTTAAAGCACCCACCTGAGATTTACACACACACACAAGTGAACCAGAATATTTTCATTTTATCTGATTAAATCTCTGATTCCTCTCTGTGCGTGAGGTGTGGTGGTGCTCTCAGTGCCTGGRAAAGCTTTTCTGGAGTGCTGGTGGAGGCTGAGAGCTCCAGCACGTGCGATGTGCACACACGTACTSACACACACTCACGCAAGATAGAGCCTTCTGCCACTTTTTATCTGGCAACATATTAATCTTGCGTTTCRCATTCTCTAAAAGCTTCACCATTATAACATAATTACTGCTGAAATTGACCTTTAAAATATATTCCAAATTTCAAATGTCTTTAAACCCCTCAGTGAGCACCATTTTTCAATTTCACATATTGTTTTCTTTTTTAGGAGAAGTGGGACAAAAGATGGGAAAGAGCATTAGAAAATGAATGTCAGCATGTGACATATGCACGTAGTGATAAAGCAAAATCTTGCAAAAATTTACCTGGGCATTCTAATATCCAATCTTCAAGCAGTTACAATTTCCCTTAAGCTAAATGAAAATGTAATAAGACTAACTAAAATGTTGCATTTGTGTCTCACCCTTCCCTAAAGTAATTCAATCAATCAGTTTAGCTTCACTAATATTCAAATGTTATCTGAAACTGGCAATATTAAAGTTCAAGTACTCCTCAGCCTCTAAATACATTTAAACTACCTTTATTAGAACATGCACTTTCCTAAATTAGTATTAGTACCTAAAATTGGTTGTGTTTCTAACTACCCTTAAAGGAAAACATAACCTTGCCTGCAAATGAGATGTTGAACTGTGTGTGGAGGCAGATTTCTGTAACACAGAATCTAAGACTGAAAATGTGCGTATTATAATGCACTGATGAACTTGTGAGCTCCCATTACTGTGCAAATAGAAAAATATAAAAGCTCATGGTGCAACTTCCACCCAGCAGCTTTTGCATCCAGCTTTGTTCCTTCTGTCTCCCTGTCCTGGGAAAAGGGAGGGCTGAGGAGCTGGGGGAGAGGGAACTCMCACCTCCCAATGATTTGGGTAGGAATGGATCTTAAAAACCATCTCGTTTGAACCCACCTGCCRTGACAAGGTTGCTCCAAGCCCCATCCAACCTGTCCTTGAACACTCCCAGGGATGGGGCAGCCACAGTTTCTCTAGACAGCCTGTGCCAGAGCCTCAGCAGCTCAARTTTTGTGCAGAGATTTTCCCACCTGACCAAGAAGGTGCAGACATGCCAAAGGGATAAGCTCCAACCTTGGGAGCCATGTGGGCGATGACAAGCACACAATCACACGTGGGTTGTGCAGCTCTGTGATGGGCATAAAAGAGGACAGCCCCAATGAAAAACACTGGGTTTGTGTCCATTTACCCCAGCTGAGGATCCAGTCCATTATTCCCAATTAGGTTTGACTGAAGATTAATCCAATCTCAAGTGTCAGTGTTCTGCCCCCTGACAGATGCTTATGGCGTGACGTGTGTGCTGTAACCTGCTAGCCCACCTTGCCTCTTGCTTTATGAAAAAAAATGCCATGCAGAGCCAACCTTGGTAGAAATTAAGACAAATGAAAATCATTGGAAACCTCATTAGTGACCGTCCAGCAGCTTCAGTGAAAGGCAGAAGGTTTTTGCTTTGCCTTGCCCGCACCTAGTTAAGGTTGTGGGGTTTTGTTTGCACGTCCCACACCCACACACACCCCCTTCTCTTTCATCTCTTCTACGGGGTGGTGAGATAATGCAAATAAATTGCTCTGCCTACTTTGCACAAAGGTTTACATATTGCTCTGTTGATAACGTTTTTTTGGTGTGCCTAATAGATGTGAGAGGGAAATATCTGTCTGTAGCGCTTCTAAAGTTTGTGTATTATCTAACTAGCTCATACTGCTTTAGAGGCTTTAAGCCCTCCATAAGAAGTCCTTTTGCCTGTGAATCTTTTATGTTACACCTAGGTGTCCTCATTATAAGGGCTCTACTATTTGACAAGCAATGCTTGTCTCTACAGTCGGTGATGAACACAGCATGACAGGCAATGTGTGCCTCTGTCCAAAGCACTGAATCACAATAAAATGGTAAATTACTGTCTGTCATAGCTAGAAACTGCAGTGAGTAATATTCAATTCCCTATTCTACATAAGATGAGGTGGTGGCGGGGGAAGGGTGCGCTCGTTTGGTGGTGGTGGGAAAAGCTTTATTTTTTTTTTTTTGAATCTTTGTGATTGAAATTGTACGTGGACACTGAGCAAGAATGCAAAAGGGGGGTTGTAGGAGGAGGAAAAGGATGAATTACTGGCAAATGGAGTTATCACTGGAATATTTTTGGACAGCTTAGAATTTGTTATTGTTTGGGGATCATCAGGACAGAGATATTTGCAAATGGGATTCACTCTTCTCACTCTCTGGCAGAAATACGGAATTCAGTTTCGATTAAAATGCAATAATAATTGTGAGTTGGACTGTGTGTCACTGCTTCTCTGAAAGGCCCCCATTAGAGAAGCCTCTRTTTTAAAACAAACCATTCATCATCGGAGTATAATTTCCAGTAAATATATTGTTTGTTCAACTGTATTGCTAGAGATAATGTTTAAAATTCTCTCCTCATATCTCATTATGAAATAATTGATAGCAACATGGCCATTTCTTTTCATTCGTGAGGCTTTTTTTGTTGTTGTTTTTCTTTCCCTCTTCCTTTAAGGCAAACTCTTGAAACAATCAATATCAGCAGTTTCAAAAGTGTGATACAATAAATAAATCTCTCAGACAATGACAGAGAACATCCTTATTATAATAAATTTACCATAAATAAAACTGTGTGTGAAATTCCTAAGAGCCATTTTACATGAATGCCTTCAAATTTTGTGCAAGGAGAGAGAGGAAAAGGAGGGGGAGAGAAGAGGACAAAGATATGTATTCAACAAATTGCYTCATTCTCAAAATATCTTACATTTGGCTGGCTGCATGATGCATGAAAAGAAAACTCCTTCCCCCCTGCAGAAACACACTGCAGTGTTTGGAGTTGTTTAATTAATATTGGCCTTGGTTGCCATATATGAATCCTTTTCTTAATAGGACACATTGCTACAGCAGAGTTTGTAACTTAGCCGCCATCTCACAAAGCACTTTTGAGGTCTTTATCTTGAAATATTGTAATAGACCAAAATCAAGAATGGCCAGCTGCTTTTTCCACTGAGGTCCAGTTTTTAAGTGACTCAGTAAGAACATTCCAAACAGGTTTAAATATCAGCACAAACCTGAAACGTAGTTTATACCCTGTTTGGTACAGTACAAAAATTTTGCAGTCTTTTTCTCTCATTTCATRTACCACAATCTGGAATTTCACTTGAGGTTCAATTTTCAGAGAATATTTTTCCTCTGCCTCTCCTTCCCATTCCCTCTGGCTCTCAGTAAAACTGGGGCTCCACCAAGGAGCTGCCACTCAGTTCTTCAAGCCTGAAACCCTTGCTTTAATTTAAGTAGGTACGTAAGTGGTTTGCTGAGGAGGAATCAAGCTTATTGTTAACCTTACAGAGATRTTTTCCTTGAATTTAAACAAAGTGCTTCAGGTGTCTACACCAAGCACCAGAATAAAGGAGGGAAGATTTTTATGCAAGGCTTGTGACCTGTTTGGATTTCATATTGGAGCCGAGGCATCATGGGGAAAAGGGGTAATACAGGCAAAACCAAAGAAAATGGGCTCCTCTGAATTTTGGATGGTTTAGATTGAAATACTTCTTTGCTGCAAATCTTATGCATTTCTTCTGACTTATGCTGGTGTAATCTGAACTTCAGAACTATATTTTTTTTAGGGGGAAAGGAAGAAATAATACCCMGTAGGTGGTGTATGTTTTGTTATTAATAGTAATACTTGGCACTCAGATGTCACTTTTCATCTCCAAAGTGGTTTACAYAATTAACTAATTCATCTTCACCATCCCTGCATGAGATGGAGCTTTCCACTGAGGCAGCACAGCAGCTCGTGTGTTCAGGACTGACTCAGCTTACACAGACTAATTTTGGGTGAAAAACAGATGACTTGTCCTAAGGACAGGGAGTTTGTGCATGGATACAGACAGGTTTATGAACATCTAAGGAACTTGATGCAGCACAGGTCCAGGGGACCTGATGAGGTGCAGCTGTGGGTCCTGAGGGAACTGGTAGGTAAAGTAGTTCAGCCTCTGTGCAAAATTTTTGAGATTTTTGTGGCAGCCTGGCAAAATTCACAGTGATCGGAAAAGGGTAAATATATCCCCCATTTAAAAAGGGAAAAAAGGAAGGCTCATCGCTGTCTCCAGAAAGATCACAGAGTGAATACTCCTGGAAACTATGTTAAGGCACATGAAAAATAATGAGGTGATAGGTGAAAGCCACCATGGCTTCACTAAGGGTAAATTGTGCCTGATGTATTTCAYGGCCTTCTACAGATGGATTAGTGTTCTGGTGGATGAGGGAAGAGTGACTGACAYTGGGCACCTGGATTTGTGCAAAGCATTTGACAACGTCCCACTGAACCTCTTCTCTGACTGCAGAGCCATGGATTTGACAGATGGACCTCTCAGTGGATAAAGAATTGGCTGGATGGCTGCCCTAGAAGTTGGGGTCAGTGTCTCAGTGTCATAGAAGAGCAGTGGYGGGTGGTATTCCTGAGGGGTCAGTGTTGGGATCACCACTGTTTGACTAAAAGAGCATTTTCTATGGAAATATTGGTATGTGATAGCCCAAGAGATACCCCAAAGCTCTACCCATCCATGTGCAGAGTCTGTTCTAACGACATTGCCCTCCAGGACTGTCCTGAGTCCTGGTGAGTCCCCAGCCCTCTGGGTGYCTGGAAATTGGCTGCCATCAGTTTATCCAGACCTACAGGACCTGCATATCCACTCTGAGCCATTGTCTGCCATCAGTGGGAGCTGCTGGACATGGGATACTGCTCGATTCAGGTCTGTTTTCAGGACCCACACAYGAGGAACACTCCTGTGAAAGCTGCCTTTCCTCACCCTTGGGTTAACACCAGCCTTTTTAAACAAATCACAGTGGCAAAAGGCACAGGTCCTGATCCTGCACTAAGGCTCGTAGCAGGCATCTCCCAGTGCTAAACCCTGGGGASCAAACAGCAAAGGAGCAGAAGCTGGTTTTAGGGGACACCAGAGGGCAGAAAGTGCCTGCAGGGACCCTCCTGGATTCTCCTTTGTCCCCATTGACAAAGAACACTCACAGACAAATGACTTTTGCCACAGGCTCCACAGAGTGGCACCAAAAATTCACCTGCASGGTCTCCCCATGGGTTTAGTGCTCTGTTGACTGTGGGGAGTGATGAGATTTTTTCCTGGTTTGTGGCCACCTGCACGGGCGTGGGAGGACCTCTCTGCCAGGAGTAGATTTTTCAGAACTTGCAATGAAAGTCAAACCCTGCAATTATGAGGAGTGGCTGTACTTAAAAGAGAGATGCAGAACACCCAAGCATGTGCTTGGATTTATCATATTGAAGGAGCATGGTCCTCTTTCTATGCAGTTGCACTTTTTGATGAACGGCCTACATTAGGGTACCTCAAAGGTGCTCTGCATCATTAATTACCAGGGTATATGCTGAAGAGGAAGTTAATAAAACTCACCTCTTGCATGGAAGTGAGAAATCTTACTACGTGATGATTCCTGATGGGAGAAGATGTTTCTGAAGCCACATGTGCAACCTTGTACAGGTAATAATAACAAAACACTCAAGGGAGTCTTTTATATCTGAGGGTGTCATTTTTCTTTTTGATTTATAGGATACTAATGGCTTTTCTCCTTTTCTTCCCTATTTTGGTTTTTTTTTTTTTTTTTTTTTTTTTTTTTTTTTTTTTTTTTTGAGCCAAGAGCTATGGTAAAAATCAACTGATGACGCTCAGATTCAGAGAGTAAAAGAGAAAAGAAAAGAAAACAGAGCAGAATAAAATGGGACAAATAAGAGTCCCTCTGGGAGGAATGCCAGCCGCTAGTTTTGCTATTATTATACTGGAGAATCTTATAAAACTCTAGCCATTAATAACAGGCTCTGCCAGATATTGATAATTTATTCAAATTGTAGGTCTGGATTTGAGGGAGCAGATGTTCCTCATGCAGACACTTTCAGAAAATGAATTCCAAAGAAACAAAATAACATTCGGTGCTATCAGTAGAGAGGAAAGGCAGTATTTTAGTGTGCAGTAAACATCTGGACTGCCTTCTATTTTTATTGCCTCTCTCACCCCTGTTCTCTCCTACCCATCTACCCCCACTGCTGGATGATTCTGTTGCTCTTCTCCTTTGATGTCAAATAAATAAATAAATACTCTGCTTAACCTCCTGCCTGTGTTAGCATAGATCATGACAGATTYCACAGGGAGGAATGGGACCTGACCAGCTTCAAGTCATTTTGARCAGGAGCAAAGCCTCCAAACTAGCCACCTATTAGGAAGAGCAAAAATTAATTTTGATGGAGAAGAATTTTTTTTTTTCTGGTCATTTCAGTGTTTTGATGCTACTCTACCCAATATGGAGCTTAGTTTTTGCCCTCCAGCAAATTCACAGATGTTCCCACTTTCYTTMTCTCTCTCCCTCTGCCTTGCTAGGTTGGAGGAAAGGCTGAGTATTCATAACCCCAAAATCTCACTGTCACAGATGGTCCAAATTGAAGCAAGCTGTTCTATCACCTTCTCCAGTTGTTGGCTGCTCCATTTGAAACCACCCTCGACATGGTGCAACAGAATGCGCTGTGTGTCCAAAAACTGTTAAACATATTTTCTTGGGCACAGTGACAACTGTTGATGAACACTAAACTGCAATGCTTGCTACCAGTGGCCCTGTTCTCTCCAAAAAAGAAGCTTATCTCTAGGACCCAGTCCAGAGGTCAGAGCGAGATCATGCTGGCCACATCTTRTCCCTGGGAGATCACTTTGCTTTCTGCAGATCTGTGTGGTTCTGCACTGTTTGGAAGCATAAGTAGGTCCAAGGCTGCCAGGGGAGCTAGGACGGTGGTCTAATTTTCAGCTCTTTGCAGATGACTGTACAGAATTACATTCCCAACCAGTCCCACTTTACGATTCCCATCCATTTCCAGCTAATCTCACGCAATAACTCGTCTTCCAACCGGTCGCACGCTGCCATCTGTCTCTGCTCCTGACTGATCCCAAGTTGCCATCTGCCCCTGGCTGGCCTTTTTTTAGCCATACCCCATTTGGAGAGGTACATAAATGATGACGCTGAAGGATGTCAGTCCTTCAGACGCTCTGGTCCAAGCCCCTGATGGACACCTGGCATTCGCAGCCTGCAGAGACCGAGGCACACCCGTCCCTGTCACCCCTGCAGCCTCCCTCTYTGCAGGATCTGCTACAAAGGAATGTTTGCCATCAAAAAGAACCAAAGAAGAATTAGTACAATATCTGCACAACAAGATGTGAGAAGTACCAGGGAAGGGAAAGAATAGTCACAAGTGATTTATTTGCAAAGCGTGTGCAGATGCAGTTGTGGGTCACTGCGCATGGTAAAAAACCCTAAAACCAGTTAAGAATCCCTCTGTTTTCTTCCCACTTCCTGTGCCCGTTGTCTGCAGTGACAGGCACCCAGGGAAGGCTCTTGCATCATAGGAKCCTAAAAGTGATCATATCTAATTTCCCTTCAAAGCTTGAGTTACAGCTTTTGAGACCTTTTCGTGAAGAACTCGCACTGCTTCTCAGGCTGTCACTCTTGGAAGTATTTTCTTTTTGTGAGAGAAACAGAGCATAGCTGTTGCAACATTCCTCTGGGGTAAATTGTCTCCTTTTTGTCTTCCCTACGTTTAGGTGACAGCAAAAACCTCCAAGTTTCACTCTGATGGTGACAGCACTCCACGGTTCAATAGTAGAAGGGGAATGGAGTCGTCAGTTCATTTCCCATCCATTGCAATGCTGCCTTGGCCTCTAATGCTGCACTTCCCATGCATGATGTATGGAAAAGAGTGGAAGAACCCAAGCCTAAAAACTGTCTTTTAATTTTTCCTGTGCCCAGTTACCAGCTGCCACTAACTTTGCAAACTTTATTGACTGCTGCTCTGTCTGGTGCTAAGTATCTTCAGACTTCATTCCAAGTAATAGGAAAAAAAAAACCGAGGGGCAATCAGCTAGTTCCATGATGAATGAAGCCCATGTCACTCAGAGAAAATGAATATTTCTTTGCAATAATGACCAGATGGTAGCAAGACTCAGATCCAAATTAAAACATGCATGATAAATGCCAAGAAAACACAGAAAGACAAAAACCCAACCTGGAGTGAAATCTCTCTATAAATCTTTCCCCCCTACAACACAGGCACTTCTAATGGGAATTAAATTATTAAGAGATGTTGCAAGGAGAATACAAATGTGAGACTCTTCCTCCTTCTTGGAACTTTTTGAAAGAGTATTTCAGCACAGCCAGCTGGCTTTTCTTCTCCGTATGAGACAGCACTGGGCTGAATAGGATCTTTTCATGTAGAAGCACAGGCAAAATACTAATCCAGAAAATAAATTATACATTGGAGTTGGCATAGAAATAGCATATATTTTGCCTTCTCTAGAGCTGACCTATGGAACCCCTTGCTGCAAGAAATTATTGCAGCTGAAGTTCTTCTAGGACTTAGAAAGGGGGTAGGATTCAGAACCAGGTGATCTTTAGGGTCCCTTCCAACCCAAAYCATTTTATGATTCTATAATTTGCAGATAGTAATAATATTCAAAATTATACTAAACAGAGAAAATGTGGGGAGTGGTTTTACAATATCTTATTTCCAGGTGGGCAGTAAAAGTAAATTACTGGTTTTAGAGAGAAATGCTGTTATGAAAAATGTAGAGYCTGCAATTTTTTTCTGATATTTTTTCATGAGGTATATGGTATTTGAAAGTGCTATGATCATGACAAAGGACAGGTACTGCTGGAACTGAAGCAATATGGCATTCACAGAGGTATTTGAAGGAAGTCTGTGTTTCGGCATCCTCCTGTATGTCTTCTAGGTGAGCCAAACYTAGCCCATCACTGTCCAAACAAGCAATACCCTCAGAAACCTTATTTTTTAACTTCCTGTTTCTGATCCCTCCCAATCCCTTCCATGTCCCCTTCCTTCTGTTTGCAGCTCTCRTGGTGACACAAAATAGATGGTCTCACAGGGGGCTGTCTGGCCTCTCCCTGTCGGCACTGACACCTTTTCCCAGCACTAAGTTAATGAGAAATATTAAATTACAGAGGCACACACACACTTTGGAAAGAAACATGGTGTTTGATCCCGCCAAACTGCCAAGCTCTACTTAAAACCGATAACAAATGTTCTTCCCCAGCAAGATGTGATTAGCTTTTATACCTGTGCAGATTGTACAAACACACAGGAGGGAGCTTTTAAATATCATTGATTTGCCTATTTGAAATTATTAATTTCAAATTCGGCTGGAACAACCTTTGCTAAATTACACTGTGCCAGTGGGAGTTAGAGGACCCACAAGCCTAAACTTAACTTTAGAATGGGAGGAGAGAGGGCTAAAGAAGAAGGAAAAAAAACCTGAAACAACTAAAAGTCCATTTAAACTCAGTAGGTTTCCAGTTAATTACATTTTCACACCTATCTCAGTAGTTACAGATGTATTTATAATGTATGCCTGCCTCTGTGGTTACTGAATACTGCATTCTCCACGGACTCCAAGAGCCAGGATTTCTTTCCTACATCTAAAAGACCTTCCATTTTAATTGCAGTCACATCCAAATACGTCTGGCTTCAATTGTAATGGCTTAAACTAATTTTCTCCACTCCCCACTTACCCCCTTCTTCCCCCCYCTCCTCTCCCCTCCCCATATAAAAGAGAGAAGGACACATCCACTGTTTGGCTGTGCAGTGGGACGGATGCACTGAACCACTTATCACAACACACCCCATCCCCATCCTCACAACATACCTCAGCTCTTTTGGATGGGGATGAAGTAATTCATCCTCTCCCCAGCTCCTTCCCAGCATGGGAATGAMCCCCTTTTCTTTCTGAAGAATTTCTTCTTCTTAAACCTTGCCTGAGGTAGAACCCTGTTCTCCAGCTTGTTGGTCCCACAAAAAGAGTCACAGCTGTGATTCAGCCTCTCATCTCCAAGCCACAACCTGTGTCCCCCAGCTCTGTAGAGCTAAACAGGTTCCTCCAGCAGTCACTTGCTCTGTCTATTTTTCAAAGAGGTGAATTGCCACTGGAATATCTTTTCCTCTCTGTCGGCTTTTAAAGCAACCATAGGTGGCTGACAGTCTTTCACAATACACAGATTAAAGCAGATTAAGAGACTTGTCAGGACCATTTGATGGGCTGTTGCTGAGGGGAGGACTCRATGTGAGCACACCTCACTTTTGCTGAGCCCACTCTGCTCCTGTAAAGGGTTCCTACACCTTTGGGGTGGAGGAACAAGGAGTGGAGACAGAGAGTTAATTATGCACATTGTCTCTACTCCATTATCTCTTCCCGTGGAATGATCAGCTTTTTGTGAACCTGAGCCCTTGAGCCAGAAATCCCCAGTTCTTCTGAGGAGCACTAGAGGAGAACCCCATTACTGCACTCCTTAGCCTTTATGCATTTTACCTCTCCAAATATCCTGCATAATCACMTGGAGCCATATGAACAACAACTTCACCCCAGAGTTAGAGAACTGAATGACAGTGTCAGGTCTGAAACAGCCCAGAAAGTTTCTCAGGAGTTTTGTAGAAGCAGCTCTCTCACACAAAAAGAAAATGTCCTCCATAGACTGAAGACATATTTTAATTGTAGAACTAGGGACACTTCCTCATCTTGCCTTCTCTACTCCACACTTCAAGCACAGACATTAAGACAGACTTCGAAAATAAAACCAACCGAATGAAAGTGATCATGTACCTAAATTTGTCCCCCTAAGAAGAAAATGTTGGAAGAGGTTCACTGGAGAGAAACTGGTCATATTGCTTAATGCGTGACTGGAAGGCTCTCTAGCGAGCTGGTGCTGAGGATGGGATWAAAACCTATTTGGAACAGAACAGCACTCAGGAGATTATTCACAGCTGCAGCATAAACAGCAAAAATTTACTAAARTGTACAGACCACCCAAGTATGCAGTAAATGAGCTTCACAATAATGGAATTGCCATAGCCCCCTGAATTGTACCTCTGCAAGCCACCCTGTTGTTTCAAAAACAAATTCAGACTGGATGGTAGGTGCCCAGATGATTAGAATACAAGCCATAGTGAGAAGATAAACCATCTAAGTTGATAAGGATAGCGTAGACTGCTCTGACAGAGCAAAACCAGKGTGAGCATTCAGGGAGACAAATGGRTTGTGGAAGGATGGCAGCAGCTAAGGTTTGCAGAAACCTCACCTGAAGTGATATCACTGTCTGGAAAACCAACCTGTAATTGCTGTAAAAGGCAGCTCTTCATCTGGTGTCAATCAGCACAGAKCCACTGATGTCAGCCTCTTTTCTCAGCAGTGTAATGTGCTGTTTCTTTGCTTACATAATGCAATATAATTCCTGACTTTTTAAAACTTCAGTGGAGCTACACGGCTTCCACCAAGTGAGGGTTTRGTTGGCAGCCAGATGCTGCACATTCAGGGAGGGCAGTGTTACGATGGCAGAAGCCACCTTAACCTCCTTCCCTGACCTCCAAATGTTCARTTGCAGAGCCACAGCATTACTACAGTGCGGTGTTCCCCAAAAACACATCAGCCCCTCCCAGCCATGTCCATTTACAGCTCTCTCCCTGCACGTCTTGAAGAGCCTCATGAACACAAACTCAGCCTTCCTCCCCAGCTATCACAGCTGATCAGCAGGTGGCAAAACTGATGCAGTAAGATGTTGGCTGGTTCACAGACATCACACAGGTTTACCTCTTTTTGTTACTGATTTTTCACTTTCTTCCTGATTACACTTTTATCAGCAGCAGTCAGCATGAAGCCAGAGCCAGCAGCTTGTTTTATGCCTAAGCCAGGGGAGGTCAAAACACCATGGTCATCTGGTTGTCCAAGGAGASAGTTTGGGCTCAGGTGTTTTGCCATCCTCATCCCTGTTGCTTTGTTAYTGATGTGGACTGGCACATGGCCAGCCCTGATCATCAGCGCTCACAGACACTACCTGGGCATGGTTTGGGGGTACCATGAGCCAGGAACCTTTCCCAGCAGAAAAAAAGGATGATGCCGTCTGAGTTTTTGGATGGGAAGGAAAAAGTTGGGAAGAGAAAAGAATATTTCTAGAAGTTTGGGCATGAGTGACACTGTTTCACCTGCCTGCAGAGCAGAGGTTACTGCTCACACATYCCTCTCCTGGCACTAACACCATCCTAGGGACTTTACTTCCTTCTAGCCAGAGCTGTTTAAGTGATGCACCTCTACCAAGACACAGGGAAAAGTCCCACACAGAGAGATTTGCAAGGGGAAGGTGACTCTTGATGGCRAAAATATTTTGCTTCTGAGATGCTGCTCAACAAAAGGGGTTTATTTTGGTGTCCCCACTGCCAGCTCGCAGCTCCTGGATGGTGAGACCAGGAGTGGCTCTCTCTTGGGGACACAGCTCAGCTACTGTCCYTGGCTTTGAGTGCTTACTCAGCAGAGGAGGGGAATGTGAGGTGGGGGRAAACAGCAAGGAGAGAAAGCAAAAATAAACTCCACCAAACCAAACAAAAATGTTTTCAGTTTCAGTCAGGAAAAGAAAGATTGAAAATGACATCAAGTCAGCACTCATTGATTCTCTTTTGTTATAACCATTATATAGAGCCTTCCAATCCCTTATATTTTCCTGACTGGCAAACACCCTCTGAGCATTTTAACCCAGAGTCTCTGGGCCACCCTCTCCATCTTCTCTTTTAAAATTATTATTATCATTACTATTATTATTTTTTCCTCATTGTTTTTAAATCACTCTCTATACAACAGTTGTTTTTCACATTAAATAACATCAGATGAGAGCTCACCATAGTCAGAAGAATGAAACTGTCATCTCTAATTTGCCTGGCAGAAGCCGCGTTGACAAGAAGTTGTCTGTGGTTATTTAGAAATAAAATAATGCTCTGAGGAGAAGTGCAGAAACTTAATAGGACTTTAAAAACAACAGGAGCCATGGGGACTGCAGATGGTTCCTAGGCCTAAGGACTAAATAAACAATGATTTTATAGGCAAGAATGTAGCCTAGGGGAGATGGCCTCTAAAGAGATGTTCACACATATTGTGTCCAACATCATTAGATTGCCCGGTGGGAGCAAACGTTCGGCAGTTAAAGACATTTTGAAAAGGAAAAATCAGCCTCAAAAGATGCTTTAAATGAACAGGAGGTGGAAGAGCAAGCCGTCTAAAGAACTTCGCGCAGCTAAATGACTCACCAAACATCTGTCTCAGGGACCAATAATTTGAAACTGATTGACTTACTGGGTATAAAATATATAGATAAATGTAGAGGAAAAAGAAAAGTAAAAAACATCCAAAGGGGATGGTGGGATTTGCTGCGGGAAAACAAGAGATGGAGGTTGTTGAGGAAGGGGGGATTGGGAGGGGGAGATTGGAGATTCATAAATAAGTAGCAATAAAGGCAGCAGGGATGAGCTCTTTCAAAGGTCCGGAACGCAGCTCGTATTCTCTCTCTCTCTCCGAGGTTTCATTTAAGCCTGGCACATCTGAGTACGGAGAATAAAAAAAAAGGAAAAAAGAAAAAAGAGACAACCTGATATTCACTGATTGAAAAAGCAAACACAGGGACCAGCTTTGAAAGGGATCCAGTGCTGCGATTTTGAAAATAAGGGCCTTGAAACAGCAAGTGCAATCTTCTACCCAGGGCTGCTAAACCCTTTCTGTCAAACCATTTACATTTATAAGGCCTTCAATCATGTAGTGGTTTTATTTTTTTTTCCCCTTTTCCCCACTTCCCGCCTCCCACCCCACCTCCTCTCTCCCTCTCCTTTCTGCAGAGCGCTCATTTCAGACTCACTCTTTTGTTACACCTGTTCGCAAGTGGGTATTTTGCAGTTAACTTCAGCTGGCCTCTTCATATTTATGGCTTTCAAGAAAGGCAGAAGGTGGGGTGAGGGAGAGAGCCAAGAAAGGCTTTTTGTAAAGAATGTGGTAAATTTTGCATCTAGCGTTTTTTGGCTGGAGGGTTTGCTGCAAAGAAAGGAATGTTGATGTTGCAGCTGCTGCTGGAGAGACCTTTTTCTGCTATGGATTGGGAAGAACAGCGAAATCCCTATTGTGCTAAAGCCAAATCCTTATTTTTGTATCTTGACAGCTGTGTATACAAATCTGTTAGATTCCACACATTTTCTTGTATTAATTACCTGGGAATAAGATTACATTTCTAAAATAACAAATTCTATTGCAAAGGGAAAGTGCACATTTTTTTTTTCCTTTGGCAGCAATGTCAAAATACAACATTTTGACAATTCTCTGAGATTTTTCTGTGGGATTTTTTTACTTTTTCCCCAGATGAAAGACACTATTTTCAAYGATCTGGCATTTCCTAGCAAACTTAGTAACAACAGAAGCCAACCAAGCCAAGCAAAATACAATTTAATGGAAAATTCCCAACCCTCTCRCTGGACAAGGTCTGCTTTTGTTATCCAATCTTACTTTTCAGCCTTCCCTTGGAGTTGGCAGTTTAATTGATGTGAACCAGGTTGACCTGTTTTTTTTTTTTTTGCTCATCTGAGGGTACTTGGATCATATTCTGTGTCCCTTGAAGCAGTAGAAAAATAGCACCAGTGCTCTTGAAACTAACAGGATGCTCATCACCTTGGGTTTGTAAGACGAACACCAGATAAAGAGAATCAATAATCTATCTCAGAGCAGCAAAAACATCAGAGCAAGCCCTTCCACACAACCCTCAAAGGCTCACAGTGAGTCACCATCAGCAAATGCAGATCTTGTTTATGCCTCTCACGCTATCAGGATAACACACTAGAAATAACACTGCTATTTAGATCTTGCGTAGCGTTTGTGGGAGGGAAACAAGCCTCTCAAAGCTCTTGGCAGAGGTGGTTGAAGCATCACTATTCTCGTTTTGCAGACTGGGCAAAAGTGTGACCCTCAAAAAGGGTCTGTGAGTGGAGCTGGAGGCTCCAATGAGCAGCTCTGTGCCCCACCAGCCCTACAGCCCCTTGTCACCATGGGCACTGGTGAGGACAGCTGGGGTTGTGGATAGTTAGGGTGGACAGCCATTCCAAACCCTCACCTCACCCACTTCCACAAATATTCCACTCCCARGAGCCAGCTTTAGCCATGCCAAGACAGAAAGGGCAATTCCTAACACCAAAAGTCCAAAACATCTCTGGAGAGGGAGAGGAATCAAGTGGCTGCTSCTGATTGAAATGGGCATTGAGGGGCACGCTTGGCACTGCCCCTACTGCTCAGCCGCCATCTCTGCACGTGACCTTCATCCCCTCACCTAAACCAGTGTTTCCAAATGTGGGTCCCTGAAATTAAATGTCAGAATCCTTTCTCAGACATCAGGATAGTTGGCCATCATCTCAAAGTTGCTGAGCAACCGTTGCTCATATCAGAGCTGACGGGACGCGCGAATACTTTGAGGCGCCGTCACCAAACCCGCAGTGATACCTCCTCTGGCCCCTAAATACTGAAGAGATTTGCTGCCTTTAAGCACCTGAGGATGAACTTTCCGACCTTAAATTCTTTGTGCCTCACTCTTCCCTCCTATGAAATACTATTGCACCTCACTGAGCAAGGAGATTCCACCTGCAGCGACTGCAAAAAGCACCGGACTGCTTGGGTGAAGGAAACTGCAACAGGAAAGAGACAAAACAGGAGGGTAAAGCAGGAAAGAGCAAGTGAAAGTCCTGAGACACAACAATGCAGCATTGGGGCAGTGCAGGCCATAAGCATCTTTCATCTTTTCTTCAGCTGTGCTATATGAATCGTGTTAATAAATGACACCTCACAGACAAAACCCWGCTGATTTCATGTGCTGATGCAGGGTGCTATAAGAGGTGTTTTGAAAGACATGTATGGTGGTYTGGGGTGGGGAGGTGGGGGCTCATAAACAGCTATGAAATTCAAMGAGATCCCAAAAAAATCTAGTGTTGGGGTGAAGAGTCTGGGGTCTGGCTAATGGGTTAGGTTAGTTTGCAGCTGGGCAGGCAGACTGACCAAAATGCAGTGTGAAAACACTGTTGGTGTCTGAGGGAGGGAACATGGCTCCCAACCTGCTTTTAGGATGGGTGAGGGTGTGTAAACATGAATGCATTGGTCTGTCACCCTAAATACCTGTCTCAGGATCAAAGGTATCACAGTCCAGACTTGGAGGGCACAAGGGCTTTGTGATTCAAAGAGGTCACAGCAACTTTTATTTTTAACAGCCCCCACAAAATCCAGAACTGGGGCAACTTTCATCTACTGCAATCTTCTGAACACATCAAGATTAAATATTTCACCCATCTGCTCCTGTGCAACTGGTTCGCCTCTTTTTAGGAGAATACTCAATCGCTAATTTTGTCCATGGTTTCTTCTGTTCCCCCCACGGCTTCCACAGATATCAGACAAGAGGATCTCACAAAMACTGCTGTGAGGTTGTCTCCTGCCTTTTTAAATCTTTCACAGCTTTGGGAGAGTGAAAATGCTCCATGGTTCAGGTCAAGAAGAGCCTCAGCTGAACTGGGAGCAGTGAGGAGCGGCAGGGATTTAGGGTCCGCTCCACATGTGCTGGGTGAAGCTCAGTCCTGTGAGGATGAGGAGGGTGGTGTCTGGCAAGAAGAAGTAGATCGGGTGGTACACTATGGTCAGTGGCAGGTAAAAAGACAAAGAATTGTGGCAAGAAATTAAATAGGATGAGGGACATGATTAGGGATATTATTACAGCCCAAAGAAGAATCATAACACTTGAATTTGGTCCCCCCCAGTGCCTGGCCATTTCAGTGTGCCTCTTGTTTCCTTTCTCAACCAGGACTTTTTCCTAAACTTATAAATTCTTTTCATGTTATTGTCATTTTCTGTCTGTCTTTGCCATGTTGACCTTAAACTGAGTTTAAGAGATTCAGGAACACCTGAATGAATGAATATTAACATAAATAAATTAATACACAGCTATTTCAAAAGCCCCAGATATTAAGGAAAAACTGAGTTTGGTGGCAGAAATTTGGGCAAATTCTTACTGTTTGCAGACTCCAAGGCAGGAATGTTCAGTCGCTTTTTTGTCTGTCGCTCCAGCTCTCTGGCCTGACCCCACTCTTTCCCTCCCCTCTCTTCTAGAAAATAAATTAAAAGAGATTCTGACGAGCAGGGACAGGAGGAAGCTGTGACATGCACAATGGCAGTCTCTGCCAGGCTGTGCTTGCACAAACAGCCCCCCCAGCGCWTGTGAAGGGGACAAAAGTGGGAAGAGAGAAAGCAGGAGCTATAAGCAGCCTGGCTATTTTCAGGTTCTGTTCCAGGCGAAACTGGTACTAAATTATTTACCAACCAATTGTGTGAAGGACTCARATCCAGTGGCATCCACATGCGGCACTCATAACCTGCTAACTGCATTAACGCAGCTGAGGATTAAGGGAGATTTGAATCAAAGTAATGGGAAAGAAATCATGTGCTGAAGTATTTAGATGTAGTCACTTTTCATGCTGCCTCGATGCCTAGGGACTCATCTTCCCCCTTCCCTGGCAAGTGGCCGCAGCCAGCTACTAACCATCGGTGCTGACAGCTTCCAGCTCAGCCAAGCTTCCATTTTGGAGATCGAATTTGCAGAGATGCAGCTGGGTCCAGGAGGAAAAAAAAAAAAAAAAAAAAAAAAAAAAAAAAAAAAAAAAAAAAAAAAAAAAAAAAAAAAAAGAAAAACAAAGCAAAAAACCCTCAAACCAACAAAAAAACCCCAAGAAAACAGACAAAGAGAAAGGAAACTAAAATAAACCCCTGGTGCTTTGGGGACTGTTTGAATTAGGAGCAGGGGGCTGGCAATGGGAAGGGGAAGTCTGTTAAGGGTCTCCCAACTTTTCCCAGATGATTCTGCTAACCAGCTGACATCTTTTACTGGATTACTGCCTGATGGGATGGGGAAACGAATATGAATAGTAATAAGGCAGAGAGCTGGAGCAGTTAATCTGTGAACGAACAGCCAACTGCTGCGGTTCTGGAGGCAGACACCCATCCCCTTGACCGAGGGAGGAGGAGGAGGAGGAGGAGGAGGAGGAGGGAGGGGATCTTAGAATGTGGGATAGAATAGGGGAATCGGGGACCATCTTTAAGATGTCCTCCTGCTTTTTACCATGGCTACACCAAAGCAGGACTATAAAGGTCTATAATTTAAATATATAAATTTATCAGCCTGCATCCAGTACTTTTAGGCTACACCAGTACTACACGGTGAAAGGGAGAATGGGGCATGATATTTCCCTTATCTTTGCTTTCTGCTCTAGAGCTCAGCCATGATGAGGAAGAGCTCTGTGGGTGAAAGAATGAGAAATATTGGATGGCACAATTGYAGGACACAGAAGTCACAGGGGTAAGGATTAGGATTTAGGCCAATCCTGAGTTACCTGTTATACATCCCCAGCACACCTTTTCTTTTTTCTTGTGCAGAGGGAGAAGTCCAGACATTATAGTCAGACAACATCTTAATGCAGACTCAATGCAGAGTACCCTCAAAAATGTGTCAGAAACCCTGTCTTTGAGCTTCCTCCCATGGACACCACCCAGACACTGCATGGAGTGGTGTTTGGTGACACTGGTGGCAGGGACAAGGACTACTTCTGCACAGCCAGGCACACAATCTGCCCCTGCATGGTTAGCCCTGGCAGGCATTGTGTGTTCAGCTCACACCTGGGTCTTGTGTTACAGCAAGAGAGSAGCTTTGGCAAAGACACTGAGGTGACTTTTCTTCTGGGGAAGCCACACTGGGGTTTTTTAAGCTCATTTTGAGCAGCAGCCACCAGAGACAGGCAGGACAAGGGAGCTTCCTTATCTGAAGGACACCAGTGCTGAGGATGCAGAGCTGCACTCTGGAGCAGTCAGGGGTTGAGGAATGGGAGCAGACACCTCTCACTGAGCCCTGTGTAAAGATGAGCCTGGAATCTTTATTCACTCCCAATTCCTTATGTAATGTGAAGTTTTTACGTGTCAGTCATTGTGACAGTTTCAAAGGGCARTGTTTACTCTTGCTAGTAAAACGTGGCAGGATCACATCTTACCGATGGCAGAGGAAGGAGTCAAGAATTTCATGTTGGAGTTGAAAGCTCCAAACATAACAACTGGTCTGGACTTCTCACAAATCCAGCGACAATTTTTATTAATTTTATCACGCCAATGTTTCTTTTCCTCTCTCTTGTGACAGCTCTGCAAGACAGATCAATACATACATCTTGTACTTTGCCTAGTTCAGGAAACTGAGGCACAGGTAGGAGAGGGGTATGACTTGCTCTGGGGAGCTTGAATTCAGAGTGGCATTTAAACCTCAGCCCCAGACTGACTGAAGCCTCAAGAGGTGGTCAGTGTCAGCTACAAACGGGGCTGACTGAGGGGTGAGAGGGATGCCCTGAGGTGACAGGGTGTAGGGAAARCCACTCCTGTGTCTTTACCTCAATACGTGTGGCACCAACTACAACAACCATCCAAAGCGCCTTCCAAAGGGCCCAGCAACCATCAGCAAATSGTGTTTGAAAACTACAGTCCATTTCTGTCTGAGTGAATGGTTAATGTTGTGGACTTGCACGCACAGACAAGGGCTCATCAATATCTTTAAACGGTGATGGTTCTYGAATGTCTCACCTTAATTTCAATGAATTTGCAAACCCCATTTCGTTTTATTTGAGTCTGTCCCCCAAGGGTCTATGTCGTGCAGTTTCTCTGAAAATGTGTATTGCTTTAGATCTGTGCTCTGGAGATAGTTAACCACCTACTTAGCCTGTCACTTGGGAAATTTGGGKTTTTTTTAAGTAGTCTTAAGTCTTATCAAAACATGAGTCCTAAATAAAATTCCTTCTGCTAACTACCMGTCATGGAGTCATTATTGGAAAGGGCAGCTGGTGGGGGATAGTAAAGCTGAGCTCAGTGTTCCTATTTGGAGTGGACAGCTTTGTACTCAGCAACCAAAAAAAACGCGGAGTGTTTAAATGGTATTTTCCTACAATCTCTTAATATGCAGACTGATCTGAGTTTGACTTGCCGGTGGAGTGAAACAGTTGACTCAAAATCAAATTGACCTTCTTTGGGTAATAATAATAAATAAATAAATAAATAAATAAATAATAATAATAATAATAATAATAACAACAACAACAACAATGAAAAAAGCCCAGTGTTCATGGGGATCCACTAAATGAAGGAAGCATTTCAAATCATGCAGATGCCATTACATTCCTTTGAGCCAAAAGCTTATGAAGCAGGGTCTAAAYAAAAATCCCAGCACTTTGAAGCAGAATAGACTCCTCATACATTTTAACTTTTAATCATCCTATCAGGCTGATTAAATAAACAAAGAATGTGGTGATTTATTTGGCTGAGGGAGGAAGGTGACAGGGAAACTTTAAACACATTCAAGGATTGGATGTGATGAAAAACCAAAAAGCAGGTAGAGAAGGAGGTACAGCTCTGAGTCAGTCCTTCCTTTGAACTCCCTTGTTTTTAGGTGATCTGTATTCTCTTACTGTGAACAGATCCCAAATCTGCAAATGAAACAAGGTTTAACTCACAGTGGAATTGAATTGTCTGACTTTTCTCTTTATTTGAGGTTTTGGAGCGTGTGCAGAGGAGGGCAACAGAGCTGGGGAAGGCTCTGGAGCACAAATCCTGTTGAGGACCAGCTGAGGGAGCTGGGAGGGCTCAGCCTGGAGAAAAGGAGGTTMATGGGGGACCTTCTCACTTTCTACAACTCCCGACAGGAGGATGTAGCCAGGTCAGGGGTGGTCTCTTCTCCCAGACAAGAAGTGACAGGAGGACAAAGCCTCAGGGTGTGCCAGGGGAGGCTCAGTTGGACACCAGGAAGAATTTTTTCACATAAAAGATTGTCAAGYATGCCTTCCCAGGAAAGCCCAGGGAAGTTCTGGAGTCACCGTGCCTGGAGGTATTTAAAGGATGTGTAGATGTGATGCTCAGGGAAATTGTTTAGTGGTGGAATAGGCAGTGCTGGGTTAATAGTTGGACTCAGTGATTTTAAAATTTTCCAACCTAAACCAATTCTATGATTCTATGAATCGATTCTAGTAAAATGCCTGAAATCCTAAATATAAACCCAGAAAAAAAAAAGTTCAGATCTGACTTCTTATTTAAATGTTTTTCTTACTTTTTGCCCAAGTCTAACCATCTCCAACTCTGGTGCAGCTTGGAACAAGATCCAGGCACAACCTTTACTCTTCACATTATCAAATCTCCATCTGCTGTCAGATATCACTCTTTAATTTTGTTTTTACCCCTCGCACTTGAGAGTTACAATTTCAGTAACAAAAGCCGTACAAAACACAGATGAATCATACAGGCAGGTTAGGGTGAACAGCTCTTGTATTAGTCACAAAAGCCTGAAAAATGAGATGAATTATGTGCGTGCCAGTCATTGGGAGAAGATTCATTAAACTGCYGGGCCTTGAGCTTGGTTAAAAACACACCCTTTTAAATCACCCCAGGGAGGTTTTCTGGGGCTGGAGATAACTCACTAGAGAGTGAATGGGAGCGCWGGGGTCCAGGCAGGCTCTGACATGGTCAGCAATGTGACCTTGGAAAAGTCATTTTCACCTCTGTGCCTTTGTTTGCCTYCTCATCTGCCCTGCATGGCCTGGAAGAATCTGCAGATCAAGAACTGATGCACTTTTTTTGGGTGCGAATAAAGACCCGCAAACCCCTTGCAGAGGGCACCTGGAATTGCTACCAGATGGTGGTGCTGAGCCCACACGTGCCCAAAAAAGTCAGAGAAATCACAGTACCCTGGAATGATTCCCATTGCAAAAAATCTTTCAGAGTGGCAAAACATTGAGAGAATGCACTGGTCTTGCAGAAACTGGGATTTAAATAATTGTGCCAACACAAACCGGAGGGAGGGAGGAAAAGCTGAGCTGAGACCTTACCCACCATRCAAAAGCGGAGGCTGGCCCAAAAGCTGCAGGAATTTTACAAAACTTTCAAGGAGCAGCAAATACACAAGCCAGAGGCTGCATGCAGCCAGCAGGCAAGATGCAAGGAGCTTATTAAACCTTAAGTATAAATAAATACAAAAAAATGAAATTAAAAAGAGAAAAGATCTGAGATCAATACTCTCTCAAATACCTGTCTTATCAAGCCTGGCAAGTTGATTGCAGCCCAACCAAAATGACCTGCTGTGAATGATTCCCAATCCTTTTCTCCTTCATTTTTATTTTTTCATTCCTGAACTCGGATAATCTTTTATTGATATGATGCACGCTTGCAAGAACAATGCTGCAGAGATAGTGGGCTTGCATCATTTCACAGGCAATGTCATGTTCAGGACTTTGCATCCTGCCTATCAAAAGTACAGAGTGACACAGGGAGGATTTTCAAAGGACTCTAACCCCRAACCAAATAGATTTAAATAGGAGTTGGAAAGCCCAAGAAGGCAATTAAATTTGCAGTGCAAAGGCTGTTTAGAAACAGGTAGGAAAGGTGTTTTTRTACTCAGTGCTGTTAAATTAAAACGGGGGATGATCTAGTTCTTTGTTTATTACTTCCACTTTAACAAAAGTGAGGCTGAGGCTCAGAGAAACTAAATTCGGTAGGAAAAAAAACCCCTACAGCCACCTCGTTGTCACTGAAGAGAATTAGTGAGCATAATTAACCAGTGAGAGTAATTAACGATTGAGACTAGGGATGGGGAAACCTCTCCCGTGCTACGAGGCTTTTCAAGGCAATTAGAGACCTCTGGCTGAGCCGTGAGCTGTGGGACAGATGCAAAAGTCACTATCTGAAATTCAGCTCTGGGTGTGAGGCCAGGCTGAGGTGTCAAAGGCTACTCCTGCCCTCAAACCTCCAAGGAAGGGGTGCAAAATTTGGAAGAGTTGTCGCTCCTTGTATCAGCMCTTTGTTTTATGCTCCCAGTGCGAGAGACCAGAGCTGTTCCAGACGATTGCAGCTCCACCTCTTTTCTCACTAAGGAGTAGTCAGCTTCTACACACACCTGGGTTTTCTGAGCTGTCCATCCAAATTTTCTCCCTTGAAACAGAAAACAAAATAACTCCTCCCTGCCTCACATTTGACTGCTCATCTCAAAGGAATCTGGTATGGAATGTCAAAGAAATCCATTTAAATGGCGTTATTTGGGCACGGTAGCCAATCTGATTCAAACTAAATGGTTGCATGAATGCTTTGCATGTGTTCAACAACTCATGGGCCTTTACACCCTCCAATTGCATGAGTTTGATATGCTGGATGTTATGAGGCAACATCATTGAAGACTCATGGAGCTGAACCGGGCAGAACCTGAGGTGTGAAATACGTCAGGTCTGGAGAGTGTTTGGGTTTGATTCAAAATCATCCATGGCAGTCATGGTCATGGAGAGCCTTGCTCATCCCTTGGTCACTCGGATGAAGGGATGGCTTTTATGTCCTTGGGGCAGCAGCCTACACTCATTAGTGCTGTTAGTATCTTCCTCAAGTGCCCTTTGTAAGCAAGGAAGTTCTTCCTCATATTGTCATCTTCATCAAATTCACCGTCATTCAAAATCCTCATCATCTCATCAGCCCCTCACGCAATCTCTTTTCACCCTTCCAACTATCAGCACTTGCTCACCTTTAGCTTCACTCACTCAGCAGCACTTCACCTSCCAAATGGAGACTGTGGGCTCCCACACAGGATTTGCCCTCCCTGAAGAGAACATCTTGGGCCTACCGGTCCCATTCGTGATTTGCCCAAAGCATGAGATGAAACAAAGGACAAAACTGTTGTTCTTCCTGAGAAGCCTGGAATCAAGAATCAGATTTCTCTTTTCAGTCCTCTCCTAGCTTTTAAAATCCTTCTATCCTCTTTCACTTAGGATGAGATAAGGAAGTGTGAAAGTCCACCAGAGCATCATAGAAGCTTGGAAAATAAAAGAAGCTCTAAGTAGAACCTGATAAACATGTTGAGGTTATTCTAGGAACAACCCTTACCCAAAACCAGGCTTGAAKTTAACCAAAGTACAGAAGGATGAGCTCCAAAAAAGATGCCAAGAGGCATCAGTGCCTGTTTTTGTAAGAAAGGCAAATGCAGAGAGCTTGGGATCACACCTGATGCTGCTGTAGGGAGTTATAAATATCCCYGAAAGAAGTTAAGTTGGTATTACCAGTTTACACTATCACTGCTGCTCAATGCACTGGATAAGCTGCCCCAGAGCAGGTCAGCTTCAGATGGAGGTGGCAGTGGCCAGAAACACCACCCAGCTCTCAAGTGCACACAGAAAGGGTAGGACATGAGCACCAGTCTTTGAATCAGTGCAGACTGAGATTGTATCACCACCCTGCAGCCGTCATCCTTCCAAATATAGAAGGGGATTCACAGACAAGCTCGACTTCTTATCTCTGCTGCTGACCTTTACTGAGTTACACAATTGGTTCCCTGAACTGAAGAGGACTCAGATTTGCAGTTTACTATGCACCAGCTGTCTCCACTTTTATGGTTTGCACTTTTACTTTATTATCTTTAATTTTCTTCTTCCAACTCTTGAGTGGGTATTAGAAAGTCAATACAAAACCTATTCCGGCCTTTTATTCTAAAATAACAGCACTAAGCTTGTTTATTTACACTGAGACAAGATGATATTTGTGACAGCCTTGTCAATAGTTCAATGGCATGACGCTAACTTTTTTTCTTTAAACTCAAATGCACTTTATTTATRTGTGTTTGTCTGTCTCTCCAGATTAACTCTTGTTTTCCACAATCAATATCAATATTCTCCAAAGGGTTGAAAAACTTCTCAGACAACAGCTGGTGAGCAAGGCTTTTGGCCTTTGAATGCCTCACCCTAGAGGAGGGATGTGCTGATTCCTAGGAAAGGAGGGTCAGCCACCCTGAATTTACAGTTTTCAATTTTCTTGGTTGAACAGSACCCTTTGGCAGCTATCAGATACTTTTCAGTCCTACATCTTAGCCTAAGTCCTGGGCCTTTCTGTGCCTCAGTTTGCCACTTGTGAAAATGGATGGTTATAAAACAATGCATTGTTTTTTTATAGATGGCACCATCCATATTTTCAAATTTTGAGTCTCAGAATGAACAGTTTGATTTTTCAGAGGATCTGCACACACAAATGTCCTACAAAATCAATGYAAAATGTCTTCTAGCAGTGGTAAAACCCCAAAGCATTAAAAGTGTATGCAATAGTTTCCCTACAAAACTTAATGTTGGGGTTAAAGCSAGAAGCATGGCTGCTCATCTGAGCTATGCAGAACCCTCAAGCCTGAGGAACGGGTGTTTGAATTGAGAATGCACTGCCAACTCTCCTCCTCTTGCCTGATTCAAAGAAAATTCCCAGCATATTTTGTCTCAGATGCTCAGGCAACTGTGAATTGTTGAGACACTTTTTTTTTTGCTCACTTTACCCTTTCACCAGAGGTAGGTTATCCATGCCTGGAAAATCCCAGACAGAGAGACTCTTGGTTTTTGATTCAGACCTGGCTACTCTTTGAGTCGCCAGCTATGGCTCTGCCTTTTATTTGACCACCTTGAAAATGAAATTACAGTGTTGCTTAAATCCAGTCCGTTTTCATTCCACATGGAGTTTGGGGAACAAACAAACCCCATAACTCAAGATAACACTGACTCTAAATCATCTGATATTTACGACATCAAACCCCGATGTCCAGTTTGAGCTATACCTTTTTAATCTCACTTATTCCTGCACGATTTTTCATGTTCTAAGCAGCACACACAAGGGTTTTTGTCTCATCTGCTAGCCCAAGGCATCATTTTTACTTAAGTTTGTCTTAGACCATGGACCTGCTCTCAGAACTCACTGCAGAAAGTGTTGCTCATGGTTGCTATGCCCTGCTCCAAAAGGCAGCTCCTTCTGGCACCGGCTCCAAACAGGATTTGGCCACMATCTGCAAGGACATTGTGGAGAGAAGGTGTGCAACGAGGGCAGAGGTAGGCTGTGAATCATTTTTGAACTCTGATTAGCAGTGAAGTGGTGCCTGRGAATAAATGCTAACTGTGGAACTCAGATGTGGATGGATGATTATTTCCCATCTCCTGTTGACCCTAAAAGTCAATAAAGCTCCGGTACTGCCCTTCTTTGAAATTCCTCTTTCCTCTCTATAGCAGTGTGATTAAAATACCCCAGTTCAGGTCCAGCCTGTTTGGATGGTGCCATGTGCCTCTTCCCCATGGATTTCTTCACCCTGGCTGCCGGCCAATCAAGGCTTCAGCAATCTGATCAGCTGCATGATTTAATGAACCCTGCTTTCGTGGGGAAGGGCACATTCCTTTATAAAAACTGGTGAGCTATCACATTTCAGAAGATGACCTCTACTTTCATAAGATGATGGGAGAAAATTGGTTTTGGAAATCGAGGAAGATTGCATCTTGTGAAACAGAATCCAGAGAGTGACACAGAGACCACCTTTCCATTCCAGTCCATTTAATTTTCAGGTTTTGGTTTTGATGGGGAGCTAAATATAGTTTGGGTCACTAGACCAGAAGCACAAATAATTAACAATGAAAGAAACCYCTCTCCAACTCCACTTCTTTACTCTGTGAAACTCTCACGGCAGATGTACTGTGCTCAAAGCTGCACACAGAAAAAGAGCTTGTCCTCCATGCTCCTGCAGCAGCAATATTTGAGGGAAGAAGTGCACTTCTACTAACAATATCCTGAAATGTTGTTCTGTTGCTATTGCTCTTCCCTAAAGGCAGATTTGAGGTGGCAGAATGGTCCAGGTATTAAAACTTGGATGCAGAAATTATGTCTGTGGTCCAAAATCTGGGACCCGTGTAATTTTCAAGGTGCTATCCTTAATTCTTGAGGGAAATGGCGAAAAATAGTTAATGATTAGACCAAGTAGAGATTAACTTTGAGAGTTGTTTAGAGAACTTAAGAAAGATTCTCTTTCATGAGGTCATAAACTTGATGCTCTAGGCTAAATAGAGTCTGACAGGCATGTTTGTTCAGGATGCATTTATTACTGAGCTATCCAGGGACATCCACAATTACTGTCAGGAGTCGTCTGATGATTAAAGAGCAGAATGAGCAAAACGGAAGATTAAAGGCACAGAACAAGGAGCAGTGATGTCTGTCTTCACTGAGAGTACCCATCTAACTGGAGATTTTGAGCCATTCAGGAATGCRTGTGGGTGTGTGAATGCTGAAATTTGTTGTACGTGTCTTAGGGACTGCCCTGCTTCCGTAACATTTCAGTGGTGTAAGAGACCACCAAAGGGCACAGATCCTGCAGTCTGCACCCCTGGGTCTTCAGAGATGCCCCTGTGAAGAGTTTGGACACTAAAAGGGATGTAGCAATGCTGCTCAAGTGTGAGCTTTTCTGTGATGCCTTCTGAAATCCTGGCAAACATTCGTACTCTTTTCACTTTTAGTATTCCTGGAAGAAAACTGGAAAATGGCAGAAGTAGCATGATTTTTCTGCTACCTAGCATCTTTCCCCAGTATTTCYATTTTACTCTAACCCTTTTACTCTGATACAGGGTGAGCACTTTTGCAGGGGTGTTGTGGCCAGTGGAAGTGCAGCGACTGGAGTGGGGAGAACCTGCCAGATTCCATTTGAAATGGAGGACCAAGGGTTTTTGTTGTGTGTGTTCATTCGCTGTCTGTCCAAACCCATGCCTGCCAGGACTTTCTTCTCCTGCAGAGCTCCCTGGAGATGATTAACAGTGATAAAAGCTCTTTATTTAACATGTGATTTACTTGAAATGTGTCTAAGGGACTGAAAGTATGGCAACCTYTATATAATCACTAGGATTCATGCTGAACAGCCAAGAAGAGAGGAGAAATTAAAGAAATAATGTTCAATCTGTAAACTGTGGAGGGAAAAGAGATGTCCCAAAAGTTTTACCTCTGGAAATGATAAGATGCCAATAGAAGAGGGATATTTTCTAGTACAGCCTGAAGCTGAGACAATTCAGTACATCTTCACCTATTGCTTCAGAAATTCTCTATATCAATAGAGATGCAAAAAAGTGTGGGGATACTCATGAAGTGGCCTATTATGGACATAACACATGAAGGGATAGATTTTTTAAATATCTGCTAATATCTATCTATCAATTCTTCACTCCTCAAGGAATATTTTCCCTTTGTCCATGCCCAGAATGAGTCTAGAAGGCACCCTGCCTGCAAATGGGTTCGGAACAAGCAGAAGAATGAAGAAAAAAGAAAATCCATGTCCCTGGAGTCTCTTCACCTGCGAACACTTTTCTTTCTGTGTGTGCATGGTTACATGTACTACAACTTTATGACTGCACTGGGYTCCCCTGGGGAACTTCAGGCTCTCTTAATGCTTATGACCGCCAGTCAATTTCCATCCAGAAATACYCTCCCTGGAAAAGATGAGAAATAGGCACGGAGAAAACAAATATTCATTACTCCAAGAGTTAAAGTAACATCCATTTGGATTGCACATCTGTAAAAGTCCAATAAATTGAAGGCAGTGAACATAATTACATTACAGGCCAATCTGAAAAAAATGATGCATTCCTCCAGAGCAATTTGCTATTGCCGGGCTTTAGAAAAATTCTCCCTTCCTGCTGCTGCCAAAAGGAAAAAAAAAACAACAAAACAAACCAGAGGGAGAAAAAAGATACTTCTCTTTTTTGGATGTTGATGATTAAATAAAAGAACGCTGAATGGCAATAGTCATTAGACCAGCAGGAGGAATAAATAAGGAACATCACTGGTAGCTGTAAATAATGGATGCCGTTTTGAGCACAAAACAACACATCTGGTAATTATTCTCAATTCCACTCCAATTGCTTTGATTTGGCGGTGCAAGGTGCCACAATGAATTCTGCCTTTATTTATTTATTTATTTATTTGCAAATCAGTATTTAATTGTGAATTGTCTCAGAGGAATCAATGGGATTTATTGCTTCTGCCTCGTGAGGTGTGAAATGTTTGCTGTTACTGAACAATGGACTATTTTTTAATAATCTCTGCCTAATGGCCTTTCTGCTTGTGATAGGGTTGTTTTGGCATGGGCAGAAGTTGTTTTTGATCTTTCCCTTTCCCACATACTTACACTTTTTGTCTTGCTGCTAACACATGCTTATGACTTCTCATTTGACACCTTATTAACATTATTTCCTTTATTAAAACAGAGCTGAAATAAAACTTCTCTGCTAAAGTTTCTCCATGTGATCTTTCGCAAACTACTCTTAGGCAGATGTTTTGACAGGGCATGTTTGACCTAACCAAAGCATATATGTCATTAATCAAAAACCAAGGTTTTGGGGTTGTCTCTTAACCCTGGTTTTTTTTTTGTTTTTTTTTAATTAGGATTTGTGTTTGTATTTAGAAACAATTCTTTCTATCTATTCTTTGTTCTAGAATTCAGGATAAAATCCCCTCTCTCTAAAACAAATGATAAATGAAGAAGGAAGAGATTTTCTTATCCTTGTCAGTAATTAAGAAACTTGAAAGAAAAAGTAATTTGAAAGAAATTTTAATTTTTAAATTAAAAACTGCTTTGACTCATAGCATTTGTGGATGTCCCTTTGCCCTGTCACGAATTTCAATTTAGCCTTGCACATAGTGTAGCCAAAATGACACCAGGGGTGATGGTGACTTGGTGACTAGAATACCTTCAAAATGTCTCTGGGCCTTGGCTTCTTATCTATGACAGGGTATTAAGGGGTCTTTTTTCTTTTTTTTCTTTTCTTTTTTTTTTTTTCCTGAATTGTCTGCTGAGATTATAACCATGCCAGGACTTCTCTTCTATTACAGTGCTTACAGTACTTAGCAGAACAGGGACACAGTCACAGTTGCTTTCTCCAGATGATACTGTAATTACCACATTAATTTGTATAACAACCTTCAATCCTCTGGCTGGGACACTCCTTCCCTTGAGCCACACTTATTCCTGTACTAAGCTGACACATCCTCCCTCCWAAGAACTGGAGTCAGCTTGGTTGAGTCTGAAATGCTTTCCTTTTTTGAAAAACAGTTGGGGTGAAAGAAAGCTGTTTTATTTTTATTTTAATGAGGAAACATTGATTTTCATGACATTAGCTTTACTTTAAAACTAAATAAAGAAACAATCCCCCCCTCCCTACAGTCTATAACACATCAGTCTGGAGCTGATGACAGCATCTCTGGGGAACCAGAGCCCAGGTGGTTGCAGGGACAAATTCCGAGAGTGGACTGCAGCTCCCCAGGCTCCAGTGGAGCCCAGTGAGCCCCAGGAAGAGGGAAGGGGAGGACTCTGCTATTTGCCAGCTGTGCAGACCCCGTTCCCCTGGGAAAGCTGGAGCATTGCCTGGGTGAAAGCTGCTCTTGGCGCTGGGCACAGCATCCCCTCTGCCCGCGGTGGCGATCGCCGCGCGTTCGGCTCCGCCGCGGAACCGAGCGGGAGAGATAATTAACACAATAAGTCATAAAGAGATGGTGCCAGTGGGGAAAATGGATTTGGGTGAGCTGCCTGTGCTCGTGCCCTGCGTGCTCCTCTGCCACAGGACTGTGAGAGTGTGATTAAGAATGACAAGTGTTAACCCCTCCTGTCCTGGGGCCTCTTGGCTCTCTTGCTCTCACCCCATTTTATTTCTTGGAATTACAGCAATTAGCAACAGAAAAGACTCATTAATTCTTCTATCCCACACGCCCGCTCTGCTCCCTGGATGGAGCAAAATGAATCCCTGTACTCGAGCAGTTCATTGTCCAGCCAATTTTTAAACSTCTTGAACAATGAGGATTTCTTCARAAAGCTGCTCCATTGACTAATGCCTCTCTCTCAGACTGATTAACTCCCATACTTGAAAGAATAAAATTTATTTGGGGAGGGGGTGAAACAAACATTCTTCTTGTAGAGCATTCAGCAGATGGCTCCTTGGGGCATGGGTTAACCCTCCAGCTGGCTATCATACGGGGACCAGCACTCTCTATTTTACCCATGGGTTTTGTTTTCTTGTCGAGTTGATGCTTTCAGATCTGGCATGCAACTTCTGATGAACCCCAGAGACAAAAGTGGAATTCACACTGTTGAGAAAACAGTTATCTGGTAGCTGTTTTGTTTAAAACAAAAAGAAATTGGTCTTGGGGGTGTAGAGGATGGAAAACCTCCAGAGGATGGAAATACACAATCCTGAAACACACAGTTCTCTCAGCATGATTAAGCTGGGTTCAGGGATGAGTGTGGCTGGAAGCCCAGAGTCACACTTCCAATGGATTTTTGTTATGTATTGCAGTAGCTGAGTGTGTGGGAAGGGAAGAAGGGAAATGAGCATGGGACAATGGAAGGAGAAAGCATTCAATCTGTTGATCCAGATTTTTCCAAACTCAGTGGCTCTCAGACCCTTATTTCTCCCCTGGAGGAAATGAGGATAAAGACATTTCTTATGAACAGCAGAGTGTGAGGATCATCTTTGGTATTATTTTTCTTGGAGYGAATGGTCCCTGTTTAAATTCTACAAAATAATAATAATTGAAAACACACAGCAAATCTAGGTAAATTCCACGCACAGCAACCCACTGGGAACGAATGCCGTTTTCAAGTAATATTTGGTTTTGCATTCGCTTTACTTCTTTTTAGCTAACATACTTAAATATCCCCTGAAGGGGAAAAAATATTAAAACCTACAGCTGACATAAAGGAAAGGATTGAAAAGAACACCTGACTAAAGTGGTTATTATTATTCACCTTGATACACACTCACACACACACACACAGATATTAATCCTTAGCAAGCTCTTTACTAGCAACTTCTCTGACAGTTGAGAGGGTTCCACTTCAGTAATAATAGTTTATTGCATTTTATCAATAACAAGATCAAAATTGCCCAGGATTGTCCTTTCAACTCCAACAGGCATCTGTGCACCCAGACATTTTGCAAAACTTCCCAGGCTCACTGATAGTCACAGTGGTGTTAACATGATCTGTACTGGGTGTCAGGTGAGACCTTCAGGTTTGTTTTCCATCCTTGCCCATGAGAAAAATTAAGAAGAATATYAAAATGAAAGCCTGATCCTGGCAAGAGAGACAAATCCCCAGCCCACACAGATGGAATTTTTCTGGTGGATTATAGAAATTGAACAATTTGGAGGAGGGAAAGAACTATGCATTTTACATTGAAAAATAAGGAAATAAAGATCATCACTAGGATAGATTATTCCAGAATATCKGTCTAACTCATTGCTTGCATCACCAGAAGACAAAAAGCTAATTAGCTGTCCAATAAAGGAATGTTACCCATCCCAGATTCCAGAACTTATGAGGAAGTCTGAGCAAACCCAAGAGCCAAGTTAGCAAAATATTTTCCAAGCCCCAGATGACTTTCATCCTTAATAAAGCAAGAGACATGGAAATAAGTACAACCTTCAACTCCAAAGATACCTATTAAAGGTCACCATGGAGGAGGATGTGGGGTCTGGGGCTGCAAGCCAGGACTTCAGCACCTGAGTTAGAGAACAAACCGCTTCTGCAGAGATTCCACCAGGAATTAAAAGTAAGAACTATTGGAAGATTTTCAGGCAATCTGAATAAAATTTATTGGAGACTAAGACCATACCAAAGCCTGACCTGTRAAAATTTAGTCTCAAAAGCATTAAGGATAATTTAAGATTGGGAAATAAGTATTCACACTGAAAACATGAATTGCTCAATCCATCCAACATGATGCTGCCCCTGGTTTCATGGCTCAGTGACATTTTCAGAGACTGAAAGACTGGGAACTGGGAAGAGGGACTTGCATTAAATGTGTAAAGGAGGTCTACAAAACTTTCCCAAGGCCCCACACTTTTTTTTTTTTTTTTCCCCTCTGTTATTTCAGAGAGCTCTGTCAGGTACTGGATGGCACAGGAACTTCATCTGCACTATGCACCCAGATGCTTTTATGGTTCTGTCCCTTTTCCAGAGAACCTCTCACAGGGGTAGTGGACATTGATGGTGGTGGACAGTCACAGTGGTGGACATTACCCTCGTGGCATATCAGAGAGCCAGTCGAGTAACACTGCTGTTTTAACACCAGCTGAGTGCAAAGGTGATTTTCCCTCATGTTGGCCCTGCTGCTACATGGCACAGGTTAAAATCTGATCCTGCTTGGCTGGGACTTTGCTCTGAGGTCATTCTGCCCGCAGTGAGGCTAAGCTAAAAGGAATATTCAAAAGGTTTTGATAACTGGAAGTAACTCTGTGTCCACACAGTAAGCCTGTGTCCTCCTCTTGATTTGTTTCTTCAGCAAGTCAAGACGTGCTAGAGATCCCTGAGACAGACATTCCTCACGTGATTCCTAGCTTGATGTTTCACAGGAGGAAAACAACATTATTAGGGCCAAAAAAATTAAATTAGAAGGGCAGGGATGAATAATGGTCACAGAAAGGGGCCTACAGTCAGAAAATAAATCTCAGCTTCTGCACAAGACCACATTGGCTGCACGTCCTGCTGCCAAGCAGCTCTCTCTGGTTGGGTTTATCACCTGGCCCACACCCAGCTCTAAAGAGGGTGGTCCATGTCACCAGAGAGGCTGTGCAGAGCCCTTGCAAGCAGAAACACTCTCCTGGCAGAATTGTCTCCTCCTCACTCCCCATCTCCTCTCCTCTCCTGTTTTCTGCTTCCATTCATTCAAAAGGGACAGAAACCAGCTTTTTTTTTTTTTTTTTTTTTTTTTTTTTTTTTTTTTTTTTTTTTTTTTTTTTTTTTTTTTTTTCAGCTTCATCCTATTGGTCTTCCATACATATAAACAACTTCTCTGGCAGGATAATGTATACTGGAGCCTGCTCTAATGT
The DNA here is from genome assembly GCF_030028575.1 of Malurus melanocephalus. Taxonomy (NCBI): domain Eukaryota; kingdom Metazoa; phylum Chordata; class Aves; order Passeriformes; family Maluridae; genus Malurus; species Malurus melanocephalus. Next base: position 772,195 of record NW_026623287.1, read on the forward strand.
ACCCCACACTAAATCAAACTGTCTTTTAAGAACTTATGTGGAGTTACTGCTTAGTCACCACCATTTAAAAAGAAGAAAAGCTGGTCCTATTCTTTTGCCTGCTTGTTATAGCTTCTAGAAATTATGGTGATATTACCTAAGAGAGAGGCGGGCAGGCAGGTAAAAGAAAGAAAGAGAGGAAGAAAGCCAAAACCAAAAGAAATAAAGAAGGTAAGAAAGAAAGAAAATAAAATACTGTACTTCCAGCAAAAAGAATATAGAAATTTAGTCTAAGAAAAAAAATCCAATACTTTGACGAATTGAAAATAAACCCAATAATTTTTCTGTAAAATTGCCACTGACTTTTAAAAAAATCTAAAAAGACAGAGAACCTGAACAATGCATGTGCACACACAGCCCACAGAGTACCTGCTTATGTGCAATCCACATATTCAAATTAGTGTGATTTTCTTTGAAAGGAGGAATTAAACTGACTTTTCTTTTATCCAGAATGCTACAATGAGAACAAATAATGTAAGTACACACATAAAAAAAATCGTGGTCTACAGAAATAATAGGAYGGAGCATTTTCTGGTGCTCATGAAAAGCAGTAACTCTGACATGACGTTAATTTTAAGTTGGCTTTTTTTTTTTGAAACATAGGTACTGGCAACAGCTGGGGGTATATTCCAGTTGTCATTCAATGCTGTTCTTGTAAAAAAAAGGTTTTATATATATATATATATATATATGTATGTAAGTATTTTTTAGTATAATTTATTCCTTGCACTTTTTAGCCAAGTTGCATCAAACCTACTTCAAAAACCTTTGTTAGAAGCAAAGAGCTATAGTTTTTCTGTAGTACATTACCCTGTGCAGTGTGGACACTTTGTTCTTTCCACAGGTACGCTTGGGTAAAGGCCAGAGATTTCCTTTCCATCCAGGAAAACACAGGGATTTCAGAACTAAAGCTCAAGAACCATCTCTCCTGTTGCTACATGTACTGCCACACATCTGGAGCTTTTGAGGTCTGCTTCAGAGCGTGCTCTCCTATTTTAAACACAGGTGCTTTGAGCAACAGCTCCCATTTCTTTGTTTCACAGAACAAAGAAGAAAAAAATCAACACTACTAATGAAAAAGGGTTTGGAAGAGGAATTGAGACAGTCTGGACAATGTTAAATGAAATAAGGGTTTGTTTACACACCTTTCTTAATCCTGAAGTCTGTTTTAGACAACCTGAAGATATAATTGAGTAAAAGATAACTGTTTATRATGATAGAAAAAAATTTCAAAAGACTGTACTGTTTTTCTTGTTTCCTTCAGGTACTCCTCACTGAAAAGCAGCCTCCTCTGATGTTGTGCTACTTGTTAAACATTGTGCAGGAACTCTCCCCGGTGGCTTTGGCTGAGGAGGGAAGGGAAATGCAACCAGCAGGCTGACTTTTCTGCCGTGTGAAGCATTGTTGAAATCAGCAGAAAGGAGCTAAGAAATCTGTCTGACATCCTGTTAAAACCAAGAAGCTGTTACTACAGGAGGCCTCTTGACAGGGTRTCAGAGCTCACACACTGAAACAAGTTGCTTCATGGGCAGCCAAATGTGTAAACCCTCTTCCAGTGTCCCTACCCCCGTGAGTTCATCGATGTCTAATAAAAGATGGGCTTATGAGCACTAATGAGAACCCTCTGCTCYGCTAAGCTGCCCGTTTTCATGAAATTTATAGGAACTCAGTAGCTTTGGGACCTCTTCCACCCCATCAACGATAGGTTAAATTACCCAGAGGGTTCAGAGCTCAGAGGAGGAACCCTTGACAGATTGACTGATAGATGGGCCCAGACACACACACACACAAGCAGCTCGACTGCACAAGTCTGGCTTCCTTTGGCAAGAAGGAGAGGCGATTTCATTGGTCCCAGCCAACAGACTGGATAACTTACATCAAATTGCTTCAYATTGCCTTCTGAAGATGTTGCTTTAATATCAACTCAGTGGCAAAACACTTTCTGAGGTTTTAAGGCATTGCTTTAATGTCTCCCTGGGCTGAGTGTCCTTGCTGAACTTGAGAAGRTATGATACCATCACTGGCAAAGGTGGTACAGCTGAAAACGTGCTGAAAACAAAGGTCTGGGAAAGAAGGAGAGCTTTTCAGAAGCATGTCCTTCATTTTAAAGGGCAAGACTATGGCTCTGAGAAGCTGAACACTTTCTCTGAMGCATGATTTTTGTTTGTGCTGCAGGGGTATTTGCTGTTCTAAGAACTACTGGCATTTGGGTGGTGTAGGTAGAACAGATTTACACAAAAGGAGGGGAGAAATTCGAACCTTCAAAGGAGATTTAAAAGGACAATATCCAAACTCACTGTCTGTTTTGGGGGATTTTATTTGGTCAGGGCTGTTGCTGAGCCTTTTGTGACCAGGTACTTGTATGTGTTATGCTGCATGTTTGCACGGCTGCACGCGGGAGATAACACAACTGACAGGAGGGTGATGATGGATTCCTGCGGCACAGAGGATGCAGCGAGGTCAGAAATGGGGCCACATCCTCTCCAACATGATGGCACCACCTTTCCCTTTTCTCCCTGCAATGCTGGCAGCAAGGAGTTCCCCACCCACAGGGAAGATGCAGGTGGGTGGGTGCTGAGGTGCTGACAGGGAACTCCCCTGCAAACTCCCCACCCCGATGCACTCCTGGGCCCTCTGATTCACTTTGTAGCACATTTACAAAAACCATAAGACTCACGCAAACTGAGGGGAGGAAGGAGGATGAAATGAATGAAGAAGACCAAATTTAAGTAGGGTGTGGAAAGGTTTTGGAAGACGTGACTTCAGCTCCAAGCTGTGTGGTGATTGCTGTTCCCAACCACATTAGTCACAGTTCCTCAGTTTCCTTAATCCTACACTGAGCAAGGAGAAGAGGCTGATTGCATCTGAAGGAGGCTTTGAGAGTCACGGACAGAGATGCAGAAGGGCTAATATTATCTGCATCATCCAGCAGAGCAGCAGCCATTTTAAATCCATCTTTCTGCCCATCCTCACTATCTGGATAAAGATGAGCTCTGTATGCTGCTGCCAGAGCAATGGGGGTGAGAAGGAACTGCAGTTTCACTCTGCATCCAACTCTCTTTTTGTCTCAGGTTAGGAATGGGTGTGTTCACAACTCGTACAGTGTTTGAGAAATGTCCATAGGAAGCAAYATCCTGCTGTGGAAAGGTACAAGAAATGCAGTGCAGAAAAAAGTAAAGAAGAAAAACCAACCAGTTGGAAGCATACACACACGGGGAGAAACCCTTCAGTGAAATTTCTATGCTAGTTTCTACTGCCCTCAACTTATTCTTTTTAACACCAACTTGCCAAAATAAACGAGAGTTTGTATTTTCAGTGGCTGCTTTTTTGGCTCTAACTTTTCCTATGCTCAGTTTCAGCTCTAAATACATTTTCAGGAAGGGAAATGAATGTGTGCCCTTCCTGGTAGCAAATCCACTAACTGTCTCTGCACTTCATCAGGCTGTGAAAGGCAGACTTCACACCGTGAGAAGCAGTCCAGGATAAATCAGCCCATTCACTCTCTTCATTCATCTTTTAATGTCTTTCGCATGTGTTCAGATTGTATCATGGCTTAGATAATTCTGAAAGACTCCTCAATATTCGTTTTTAATTATTGGCTGTTACAGCGCTCAGCTTTCAGTGAGGGAGCATGAGAGATGACAAAAATTCAAATAAGAAAGCACCAAAATGATGGTGAGAGGATGCCTAAGGATCAGGTCCTCACACTGTTCTGAGGGAACACTTCCATGGTGCTGCTGGTCCAAAGCCTACTCAAACTCCAGAAGTATGACTGCGGGTTTGAAGCAAATCCTAAATAATTTTTGTGAGTGCACACTGGTTCCAAAACTTATGTTTGTACCTCTGTAGACTTTGGAATCTTTCCAGGGTACAGAGAAAACTTTAAACCACACTCCCTGCCCTGGCTGCAGAATGTCCTGCTGACCRGGGAAGCAGTTGCTTACTTGCAGAAGACACTGTTAAGAGACAAATTCATGCATCTAATTTGTCCTTTAATGTGTGGAAAAAGAACCAGRCCCAGCCAAGGGGGAGTGCACGTCATGGCTTGTCAAGGAATCTTATCAAATCTAAGCATTTCAGGACATGCTTCTGCAGGAGTTACTGATTATTTGGGTCATGGACACCCAAACTGTAATTGTTCAAGGATACCARCTGGTGAATGTGAGGATTCCCATCTTTACTCTGAAAGAACAACATACATGGTCTATTGCCTCTGCTGGCTCACTCAACTSTAGTGGGTCTGACCAAAGGCCATGTCCTTGTTTATGAGGCAGTAAAGAGATATTTTCTGGTTTAAAACCAGCAGAAGGGTGTCCTGCACCACCAAGGCTTTCTTTTTCTCAAGGTGCAGGGGAGGGCAGTTTCATAGCAGTCTGCTTGTCCCAAGCTCAATGTGTCACAGAGCAGCCCACGGCAAACCCTCAGGTGGGATCAGGAAGAGTCCTGCAACCCATCTGTTGCTTTTCCTTCATTTAATGGCAGGATCTTGAAAACAACGAAAACCTCGGGTGTAAATTCACTTCAGAGCTTTCCTTTGAACACTTTGTAGGCAGGAGGACAAGCTTATCAAACAAGAGTCATGTGAAGTATAACATTCTACCCTGCACTGCTAAATAACAACACTTGTGATAACTCTTTCCCACTCTGCTGACTGAAATAGCAGCAGCAGGTACCTGTATGCCCACTAATGTAATTCCTTCTCCTGTAGGCAATGGAAAAGGTCTCAGGCAGCATACTGCCTTGCATGCTTAATCTCCACTGCACACTGAGCTACAGGGAGGTACAGATGTAAAAAGCAAGCAGYGATGTCCCAAAGGAGCCCAGAGATACGGCCAAGGTAACTCAGGCTGTTAGAGACAGAGCACACACTCGAACAAAATGTTCAGGTTGGATCTTTAACTTCTTGGCTGTCCTTTCCTGCTGATAACAGAAGCAAGTGACAGAAGGAGCCCAGCAACATCCACCAGCTTAATAACAATCATTACTATGCTGGGAGACCGAATGGATAATGCAGTCCCAAAGCATGGACGTGAACTAATGTCATCAGCATTGGTATAAATAGGGTGTCTGCATTTAATTAATAAATAATAGGCTGCAATGCTAATCTCCTTCTGCTAACTTTTTTCTAAAGGTGCAATCTATTAATCACATGTCACTGCCAGCCTGGTCACTTCTTTTTTTAGATTCAAGACAGGGGGATAAAAAAAAGCACCTCAACCCAGCTAGAAATAAATGGATCCTCATACAGCAGGGCAATTGAATAGCACAGCCAGCACTGATCCCCTTCTGATTTCAATCCTTAGCTACAAGTTTTTCTCCCTAAGGATGGATAKAATACTTTAAGGAGAGAGTGAAAGCTTGTGATGTTGTTAAAGGTCACCACGTTACTAATGTCTGCAAAATGGAGGATTTCCCTCTCCTGATTAGTTGCCCATGGAAATTCTGTTGCTCCACAATGTCTGTGGACATGCAGTATCAACCAYTTCCATGGTCACTGGCTAAGGCAGAGGAGATATTTCTCTTGAGTTGGGGGCAGCATAACTTTCTGAAAAGCACTGGACATAACTCAGYTCTTTGGCACATGGTGGGACCAGGAAGCAGAAACAGAAGAGGAAACATTTGTGTTGGTATGGAAATGTGGCAAGAAAGAAATGACAGCGCTGGGATGACATAGGAGGAGTCATGCAGATTGCTGCCTCTGCATGGGAATGTCTGCTTTTCAGGAGAATTCCCTTTTACTGTTCTGAATGAACTCCCTTGTCCATAGAWGTGGATATTTCCATCAATGCAGTTTTAGGACAATTATCCTGCTGTGTCTTTCCAAGTGTTTCTTTAGAAAAATCTGGAAATTTTTGCTCCAGGAAAAGATTGYCCCTTGTTTTCTTGTGGGAGAAAATTGGTAAGGCGTATGTATTTAGGTATTTGATGGAACAATACATCCTACTATCTCTACTTGTTACATGTATTGATTGCCAGAATGTRTCCTTACTAATTGGACTGATTTGAAAAATTATTAAAAGCTTTTTAGATGGTTAATCTCAGCAATTCCAACCTGTTTGATATCAAATTTGTCCTGAAGCCTCAAAAGAGTAATTCACTGGCTAAATTTCTTTATTCTTCAGTCAAATACAAGCCAGAAGTCTCAGCACAGACAATCTGGGTGAGGTTTTACGGTCAATTTATGCAAGAGGTTAAATGAGATCTAACGATTCCATCTAGATCTAAACCCTGTTCATTTCCTTTTTATCTAGACAGAAACACAGAAGAATGGCCAGTGCTCCAGTGTTTTGGCCTTTCCTCTCAAAGTCCAGACTTCAAAAAGGGAACATTAGAGGCTCTAATAAAAACCCCATTGCCTGTAATAGCAGGGAAGGATGTGGGATCACACACTGAGCTCTCTATCCAGACAATACACCTGGCTGTCTTTAGAGAGTAATCTTTTAAGGAAAAGATGATCTCTCTCTCTTCTGTGTTATACAACGAGCCTGGTGTGATGGCTCCTAGCTGGTTTTCCAGGCACTGCCAGAATAAAAATAATAAGCAATCAGATTTTTGATCTAGGGAGTGGAGAGACTGTTTTGGTTTATTCCARTCTATAAAGTCATTAAACTCACAGTATCTTCATTCCCTCTTGCCTGTGGTTCTGGCCTGCTATTCCACATCTCTTTAACATTAGCTATAAATAATACTAATAATAATAATAGTCATAGACACTTTGGAGAAAAAAAAAACAACCAAACAAACAACAAGAAATAAACTCATCCAATGTGCCTTACTTTGTGGCAATATAATTTCATGTTAATTGGCTGTCTGCTTGGATGTGTTAGTATTTTGTGGTTTATAATCAATGCATCTGGCCATTCATCAGTGACTCCAGCGAYGGATAAAATAAAGATTTTAGGAATTAATTACAATTTATATGGCAGTTCATGGGCAGGAAGTATTTTGCCATCAATTCCTGCATTCTGGGTTTGATGCTACAAGAAAGCATTCCCTCACTAAGGCCGAAAGTTATTGAAGTTACTTTTTCCTAATTTTTAACACTCTTCCAGTCCTGTTCAGGGCTGTCTCAACTTGTTTTATGGAACAAACCTGCCCTGGCATGGAACATGTCCTCCTCACTTTTCACAAGCATCTGTAGGCAGCCTCTCCTATGGGAAAAAGGTCGTGCTGACTCCACTGTAAAATTGCAAGGAATCAGCCCCACAAAGCTGGCTCCAACTATTTCGAAGAACATCATTATTTGGGGAGATTTTCAAAGGGAATATTTAGACACCCAAGGCCCATTGACTTTATGTGAGGTTTGAGCAGTGAAACACATTTGACACTTTTGAACACCTCTATTTATCTAACCAAGTTATTTCTGTGGAACTAATGATTAGAGAACCTGAGCACCTAATAATCTTTAATGCATGTATCCTTGCAGCACCAATATTATTTTATAGAAGGAAACTGGAGTCAGAGCAAGATGTTCGGCCAATTTTACGTGTATATTCAGACAGTCAAAGGTAATAATAGTCACCAGATAGAAATGGARTGAAAATAATAGCCTGATCCTAAGTAACCTCCTCAAGGTCAAGGAGAATATCTGTGGCAAGGCAAGAATTTAAACCTCAGTCTTCCAAGCTGAAGTCTTTTGCCCTGTGTAGAGCTTTCTTTTCCTCTTTGCAGGATCAGGCTGCAAGACTGTCCTTAAAATTGAAAAGAAAGGAAACAGTCCCTCACTAATTGAAGCCAACTGTTTATCCTCCCTGGGGGAAAATGTTTCAGTGCAGTGCTGCCTTGAAAATTACCTCTCTACAAATGATATTACAAGGGGCCATATTCATTTTCTATCTCAGATTCCAAAGCAAGCTGGTTTTAAAGATAAAAATACTTTTCTTAATTATGAAAACACATTTTAAAGACAGTGGTGMTACACACTACTTTTAATTTAAAGTTTCTTGGGTTATTTTTTTWWAAWTTTTTTTTGTTCACTTTCTGTCCTGCATATGTGAGTGGTAGCAAACCAAAATACAAAAATGGAAATTGACTTTAAAGAGGAATTAAAACTGATCAGATTATCTCTATTGCTCAGGCTGGTAGGGATGCAACCCTTCCTGTTCTTCCCCTGATATTATGAAACAAACACATTAAGGGAGAAAGATGCCTTTTCTTTTTAGGACAAACCTCCAASTTTCTATAATCCATAGTTTTTATATAGCAATTTTTATTCATAGATCTTGCCTAGGGTTTCAGAAAAATCAAGTATCATCCTTCATATGATACAGATAGAAAACTGTGGCCTGAAAAGGTGAAAGTTGCGATTCATCTTACCTCTCTTTAGGTGTCTAAAAGAGAGATATCTAAATCTAAGTTAATTGCCATAGATTCATTCCTGATTCAGTGAAGAGAGAGAGAAGGGAAACTTTGAAGTACCATTTATCCCACCTGTCTTAGCACAGGATGAATCATAGTTTGGAAGCACCTCTCTCTCTCCACTGTCCACAGCARGAGACTAGATGACTAACTGGGAAAATATGCTTAATATTTACGTCCTAAAGCTTGAAAAAAGTGAATTCTGCCTGAAATAACATTCTAAGAACAGTGGCATAGTAGCCCTATTTAAAATTTCTTCTGTCCCTATGTGTAAGGCTCCTAAGAGGCCCAGATTCTGGGTAAAAGCACTAGATACAGTTTACTCAGAGAGCTAAATTATTTACATAGAGAGATTTTCTGCCTCCCAAGCTGATTTCATGTACATTCTGCAAAATATATATAGCAATTGGAAAATGCTGTGTTTGTCACGAAGAAAAGTTTTCCTGACCTCCAGTATTTCCAGAGTCTGGAAACTTCTTGCAAGCTGTGATATTCCAGTCTGGGATCTCAGCAGGCAAGAGGCAAAATCCTCCTCACTGAAACTCCCACTCAGAGAGTTCAGTTTGCATCAAAACTGGGTTGAGCCACTCTGTGTGCCAACAGCTGAGGTGCTGCCCATAGCTGAGACATTTCCTGGCTCCTGCTTTCCAGAAAGACCCCGAATTACTCCAGAGTCAAGGGTATTTGCAAGTCTACAATAAACAAGTGATGGCTGGGAAGAAGCAGGCAAATATCACAGAATCACAAAGTAATCTGAGTTGCAAGGGACCCTAAAGGACCATCCTTGTCTCCAACTCTTAAGTGAATGAGGATCAATACAGGGATCAAACCCACAATCTTGGCATTATTAGCACCACCTTCTAACCGGCTGAGCTCGTGACAAAAAAAAAAAACCAAAAAACATTAACCATCTATATGTGCTGAACACTGGATGCAGTTTACACCATGGACAGCAGAATGACTGCACCAGGACTGGAAACAGAAATCTTGCTTACCCAGATTCAGGGTTTCAGAAGTGTTTAGGTATTTGATTGACACTGATCATGTTTGGGGAGAGCTGGATAAACAAATGCACATTAATTACTTGTGTATGCCAGATGCACACCACTCTAAGTTCCCAAAAAGGTCTGAAATTCAGACCTAGAGCCATGGTGGCAGGAAAAAAAGCTCTGAGTCCTCCTTAGGTTTTTTGTTATTAACTATAAAACATGCCTCTTTTTAAAACAAAGGAAAACAACCCATGCAACAGGAGTAAAGACAACGCCAAGCCTCTCATATCTAACGTGTTGGTGGAGTTGTTGGTCCAGTGCTGCTCCAAGAGCTGGATTTGGGCTCAGTGTAAGACCATTTTAATTCTTTGTCAATGTCAGACCAAATACTCAAGGAAGAAGCTTGGAAAATCTCAATGAGCAAATGAAATCTCTGAGGTCTGARCATCAGTCACCCTTACTTTATTCAACATGGGCAGAAAAATGGCCCATATGTTTTTTTCCCCCCCAAATGTTTCTTTGAAAGAACAGCAAAACATGCCTTATGTTTTTTAAAGAAATGCCTCTGTAACCGTAACTACAAGYTCATCAGTGGAAAAAATACATAATAAATGGCTTGTTATTTCGACTCTTTTGTGAGACAGGTCATTAGAAACTTCATTTGTCTACACAGATTGCACTTATTCAGCTGTATTCTAATAAAATGCACATTGCTTCCAATAAAGGGAATGCATTTGCTATTGATGTGCTATAAACTACTATACAGAGAGGTGTTATTATATTCCTGTGTAATAACAAGCCAATTACAGTGATCAGCAAAACCTTTACAATAAAGTCAATGCATGAGGAGTGATTATCATAATGCATTCTAACTGTTCAGTGCCATAAATGCTTTGCAATTAATTGTGGAGTGTATATATAAATGTATTATTAATGCCGTATAAAACCCCATTGACAAGCAACCTTTACATTAAGAAAAGGATACCGGGATTGTTATGTGTCCCCRAGTTCACCTAGGAGGCTGAACTGTATTAACAAAGGTAGAAATTTTTATAGGATTATATTTTTTATTTCCTCCACTCTTCTCCTCCCACTGCTTCCTCAGCTTTTGCCCTGTCATTGAAAAAAACCCCTAAATATCACTCTGCAGTATGAGAGCCCTCAATCACCCACTGCAGCTGATTTTTGGCCCTGTACACATCATTCTGGGCACAGCTACAGGCTTTCATTGGTGCCTTAACCCTTTGACACTGACAGCCCGTGCATGAATGCCAAAGGCACTGTCTACAAGAAATGAGCAAATAAAAGCATATCACAGCCCAAGCAGACAATAAAAGGAAGGGTGTGAAGGAGAAGGGAATCAAAGTTACATAATTGATCAAAAGTTCTGTCATAGCAAGAGACAGAACCAATATCAAAACCTRGAGGAGATAAGTTCCCCATCCTCTCCTTCTCGTCAGTAAATTGTTAGGTTACAGATGTTTTATGAAAAATGTGCAGCGTGGTTTTGCTTTTTGGTTTTTTTCCCCCTTTTATTCCCTTAATACTTGATTTTAAAAGGTTGTCCTTAGGACATATGCTGGAACACAATGTCCTGTGGATCTTTTCCAATTCCTATTGATGGGCACACTTCCATCGATTTCAATCACGATGGGAAGGGCAGACGTGAACAAAAGTTTGATGTCCATTATATTCTTTCAGCATTTGACTATGGAATGGAGCAAATCAGCCTTCAGCAGAGTCATCAAATATAAAACACTACACAGGAGGATCTGCTGAAGCCCTTTTTCTCACCCAGAATTAAGTTTTACCAGGGAGAGGAGAGCATGAATGGGGTCATCCAGGGCCACTCTGAATTAACTGAGCCATTTGCATGCTGGTCCATTCTCTCTGCTTGAAAATACAGCTTTCTGAGGGCAACAGGGTGTCAGCTGTCACTAGGGTCACAGAGTGCTGAAATTCCATAATAAAACAAGAGATTTTGATTTCCCATTGGCTGTAACCAGTCYCACAACCAGCTACAGCTAGAAAGAGAAGGTTTCCACAAGCACTAAGATTTTCTTTCTAGATCAGGTTTGTTTTAGTGCTGAAGGAAAGAATCTACAGGTTTTAATAGATACTCAGACCTGAAATAAAATCCAGTAGACATGTTTGCAGACTGTTGTTCTGGGTTGTGAGATATTTTAAGTGGCTGCTGTGGTCCTGGGCCCAGGTCTTTCCCTAGACCCTTGACTAGACAGACAAACAGCCTTCAAGGCACTGACATCCCTCCCTACACTGCAGCATCTCCTACAGCCAGTCCTCAGGAGCCTCTGACATTGTCTCTAAGGTTTGCTGCTGGTCCTGACACTTCTCCAGCCCAGGAAAGCTGCCTCCCAGTTTAATATCAAGATCTTTTGCCTAGGTTCTTGCTTTTTCTTTTTTTTTTTTTTCTTTGACTCATGAGTTCATCTCCACTTCTGATAGACTTCCTAGCAGAACATCAGTTTATTTTTAACCAGTCATTCCTTCTCTTTACCCTCCGCACAAATATACTGCAATTCAACACTAGTGGGTAATGTTTGATATGTAATTAACAGAAAAAAAATTAGATTTGGCTGTGYGAGTATTTTTTTAAATGCCTCCTGAAAGACAAGTCAAAACCAGCTCGTCAGGTTTGGGACAAATCTCTGGAAGAGCAGATGTATGAGATTTAGGAGAAGAATTTCACATGGAGCTGGAAATCTCYCAAACAGCAAGAGTTGACAAGAAGAGAGGGAGAAGCTCTTTAAACTGTTGTGAACATTAAAGCAAAGAAAAGGGAATATGAGACGCTGGGTGTGGAAAATTATTTTTCCAGAGGTCTTGAGTCCATASTTCATACAATTTGAAAATATTGCTGTACAACTAGTAGTCAGCCTCTCAGGGCAGTATTTCCAGCAAAGGCTGGGGTTTGTGTGTTGTGTGACCTTTGCAAGCCCGGTCTGTGCCGTTCTCTACCTGAGCTACAAGATATCAATGTGAGCCATAGTGCACTCAATGTGATGTTGAAAGAGTTAATGAAGATGTGTTAATTGAGATCTTTTCCCCAGCTCTGAGAAGGGAGAACATTATCTTTTTCCCTAAATTGTTTGTCAGTCCCATCTTCTTTCTCCTACTGAATGGGTGTGTAGATCATAAAAGAAACAAAAGATGAATAGTTGGAGAAAAAGCTGTGGCAGGCTGCATAAAGGTAGGTTGTATGGATTGCCACCTTGGAAGAAGMTATTCCCTCAACCTGCTCTTCAGACAATTGGGTGGGAAATCTTTGAAGGTGAAAGTTTGGCTGGTAAAGTGTCTTCCAAAGAGCCTGATGTTACTGGCAAGATGTGTGGGTCAGAAATGAGGAAGAGATGAAAGTGACAAAGGTACAACTCCATCACGTGCACAGCCCCATACTTCAGCAGGGCAGAAGAGAAGGTGCTGAGCTCTTTCAAGATTGCTCTTTCCTTTCTCATATTTTACTCTCTCCTTTGGACTTTTTTGGTCTAAAGGTCTGAGCAACCAACCTGCTCTTTGAAAAGAGCTTCAAGGAGGAAGGAAATCATTCCATGTGGCATTATTATACCAGTGTGAAGAAAATCTGAGCTGAAGGCAACCAGACTTGCTTGATTGCAGCCCCTAAAAGGCCTAGATCTGGCTAGCACCTGGATGAGGAAGATTCCTGAGAGGTTTTGGCTGCCTGCACAAGGTTCACTATTCTGTGCAGTTTAATGGAAAACAACTAAACAACAAATAGTTACTGAAATCTTGGGCAGGTTACCCTGCCACCTGCAGCAGAGAGCTAGCAAGGTAGAAATTACCTGTATGAAGTGAGAATTAGACCCAGGCTTTTGTCCTAAAGGAGATACGGTTTAGGAAATGTGGAGAGGCCATTCTGACCCCATCATCATTACTACGCTGATGGAACGGTATAAAAAGAAACAAATCACCATGCAAGAGCAAGRCACACTGTTTTGCTATTAACTGTAATTCAGTTCTTGAACATTTTGCTCTAAATTTGGAATAAACCATGACCAAACAGATCGTTTCAGACCCGGAACATCAAGTAACGGGTAGAGAAATGTTGCAAGGCAGTTGAAATATGAAGTCCAAACAGCAGAAAATTAGGCAGTGCACAAGTCTCCCTCAAAAATGCACAAAGGATAATCTGCTTAAAAGCAGGACGCAGATAAAAACTTTAGCAGATTTCCTGCATGAAGGAAACACCGCAATACGATGCACCACAGCATCTCTGGTAAACCACTAAACACCCTCTCTGCAGGACACTGCACCTTGTCTACTCTAAACCACTTCCTTTTTTCTTTTCTTTTGTCCAGGAGCCTTCTGCTTCTCTTCCATAAAATGCTGGAGGACACCAAAACTGTCATGAAATACTTGTTGGAGTGACATTAACACGGAGCCAGGGTGGCACACCGTGTATATCTTTGCATGCTTTCCTTCACAGACCTTCCTCTGTCCTTCAAGAGGAGCGTGGGGGCACTGGAGCATCTGAGCATCACTCCAGGTTGAAGCTGGAGCAGCAGAAGAGTCCTTTCTTTTAAAAAATGTTACTGTCCCTGCAACATAGTGGGGCCTTGGGGCTGTGTTTATCACGGGTCAACCCTGCCAGCTGCGGGGAGAGCTGCCTAGACAGAGCTGGAGATACTGTGGATGAAATAAGAAATGGCYCCAAACTTCTGCCCCAAACCACAAAGCAGGCTTGAAATCTCTCTCCAGGTCTGAGAAACTTTAAGTGATGGATATCTACAGGCTGTTTTTAGAGCTGGATATCAGACAATGGGCTGAGGAAAACCACCTGCACCGAGATGAAAATACTAGAAAATACTGAGAGTTTGATTGAGATTTGTCACGTTCAAAATTTTGATGTGGGGTTATAGCTTGCATCCCTAAAACTGTGTTGGACTAACTAATCTCTGTCAATGTAGCTTTTATAGTCAAGTTAAGATTTGGTCAATGCAAAGAMCAATGAGAATTTTAAAGAAATTCTTAATAGAGCTAGACTTACACTGTGATTTTTCAGGACAAAATACTGACTTGTTCCCTTTCTATCAGATTCTATCAATTCCATTAATGTTAAAGTCTCTGTTAAATCTCAAAGGCCTCTCACCTGCTGATCAGGTATTTGAAGCTTCATGAAGCATTTTGTAGATGGAGTACCCCTACAGAACATTTTGTAGCTTGACTATGCACATATATTCACAAACAGGCGGGAATGTAAAATGCAAAATTTTTCCATTAATTTAGACTATTTCCCTAGAGAAATATATTGAGGACACATTCATTTCTATTTCCCATGAGACTAGGCAAATGTAAATAATGCCAGTTTTTGCTGAAAAGGTTTTCAKGCTTTGTCTTGCTCCCAGTCCAATATGTAGATTAACAAACAAAATAATAAACCCAGCAAAACWAATAAGGGGCACTCAGCATTTCCATTTTGGTGGGTTGAGTGTCATTTGTGCCAAACAATATATTGAACTCTTTCCCAAACTTAGATGGCCTAAATTCTTGCTCACACACACTAAATGTTAGCACYTTAAACTGTGAATTAGGACACAGGGAGGGCTAAAGACAAAAAAAATCCAGATTCCAGAACAACAGGAAAAAGTGGTGAGCCAAATCTGGTTGAGGGAGAGAATAAATTTGTGACTCTCATCAGCTTTTAGTTGTGGAAGAACTTGCTGRAAAATWCAAAGATCCATGTTTTAACAAAACRYAAGCATTTGTCCCTACAGAAAACACAATTTCCCTCCCTCAAGAATACTGCTCACCCTTTTCAGGMAAAAAACCTCCTCGCAGGGAGCACTGCATTTCCTCATTAACACTGTGGCCTGGCACCAGAATTCCACACCAGCCACGATGTGTGTTCAGAGCGTGGACTTTGGGCAGTCCAAAGGCTCGTGCTGTGCAGAGGAGCTGCTTCCCCTTCCAAACCCCCTCCCAYCCCGACGCTCGGACAGGGTATAATAAGCCACAACTTAAGTTTCTTTGTTACTGAAGTTGACCTTTATCTCGCAGCCCTAATGAAGCCTTTTGATGTGCTCCTAAGATACACGGCCTCCTCTTTAGCATTCTGTTTGCTGCGCCTGCTTTAACCGGTGGGCTCTTGAAGAACGTAAGTTTTCCTACAATGCCTCCCTTGGGTGCCAATTGTTCTTTTCTCCCATGGTTGCCCTTGAGTCATGCCGTCCTGAAGCATCACCAGCCCAGAAGCAGCTTGTCAGTGGGGAATTAGGACAACGTGTCTTTCACWCCAATGATGAGCGCGCCCGCTTGGCCTCCGCATTGTGATCGCCACCGACAGAAGAAATATGGGAGCAGACTGGATGGGAAAAGATGAGGTCTGTGCGAGATGGGGAGATAATTAGCTAAAAAACACAATGGGGAGGGGACCGCTGGTGTGACGGATAATGCGGAATCAAACTGCCACCGGAGCCCTTTGCAGTTCAAACCGCCGCTCCTGAAAGCAGCTGCTCTTAGCAAAGGAGTTTGAAAACCCTTCCCAGAAAGCCAGGCATGTGTTCTCTATTACTGATTTGCATTTAAAAAAAAAAAAAAAAAAAAAAAAAAGAATGATTGGGAGCTACATACCCTGTAGGCGCGCTAAGCAAATTGGCCAGCCTAATTATTATTTTTTGGTATGTCTAATTAAATAGACAAAAGGCCTTCCCTTCACTCTCGCTGTCGGCACGAACTCCACTGGAATGTGCATAATGTCCCCTCATTTGCCCAGGCAGCTGAGCCTTTCCGATTTCCCCTGGGAGATTGGCATTGACAACTGCCCATGGCTTACCCAATCCCACTCAGACRCAGAGCCAGATCGTCAGGCAGGGAGGCAAWGGGGAGGAAATTGACCTGGTTCTGWTAAAAACCACTGGACAGCGCTCTAGGATGTGACATGCCTTTGTTGCAARTCAGAAACCTGCCCTGGCCCTTGATAGCAGAACTTGCCAGATCCCATTAGATACTTTCTGTCTTGTATTAAGCAAATCCCCCCAAATTTTCTTTAGACAGGCCCTGAAAGTGAAATAATTTTGCCAGAGATTTCTGGTGTTTTCTCAGCACTCGGTTCTCCTGTTCTGCAATGACATGACACCATATCCCTTCCTTCCARAGTCTCTCTCTCACCCTGTGGTTTCACGAGCCTTTTAACTACAAGCTACCTACAAAATCTGCCACTGCCTTGAGTCACTGGAGAGTTTCAGCCTCACACTTGTGCAGTCAAAGTCCCTGAAATCCACAGCTTTCAAATGAAAACATGGTTCWCATTTGTCTGTGAGGCATTTTTCTTCTTTTAAGCAGTTGTTGCTGGAGATTTCCACTAATGCCAGTATAAAGATAGTCATCCCACAAATGAAGAAGAGTTTATATTTATGGTGGAAATTGAAGAGTTTTCAGACAACTAAGAGCCACATCATTACTAAATGACAAAATCTACTCCCACATTTATCTGATACATAAGCACTAGAGGTTTTTACTGAATAGATGAGGAAAAGGCTCTCTGTTCTTTTCCCAGAGAGATAGGGATGGAGAGGAAGAGAGTGTCATTATATATACTTGCGTGTATCTATATAAATGAACAGATACAAGAGAAAGAAATTGCAGAATGGTAATTTATCCAGCATAACAGACCATATCCTACTTTCTCAGTGAGCTGTGTACATGATCTGACAAACAGGCTCCTATTAAAAGAGTATGGTGAAGTATCACCACATCAGTTCAGRTAAAAAACCTCTTGCAGGAAACACCTCATCACCGGTGATCTATCGAACAATCACTTAACAAAGCCTTCCAAATCCACCGTGTACAATGGAAAAGCAAAAGACCAGCTCCTGATTTCAGCTACACCTGYGCAAATCCTGAATAACTGCCCGGCTCTGAGAGAAGTCTTCAGTTTCCACAACAGGTTTATCCAGATAAGCTGATACAGGTGCAGAAAACTCTGCCAGCTCAGAATTTGCTTTTTCCAAAAGCGGAGTTGTTTCAGCGCAAGCAGAAACAACACGGTTAGAGTAACTATAAAATATCTGCTTTATCCTAACCAAATTAAACACCACTACTGCTCAGCCTGACATGGGTCTGAAAAATCCCCCATTGCTGTCCACTGCTGTTAAACTTTGTTAAGTCAGTGCCTGATGCTTCACTTCTTAACGAGGCAGTTATTTGTTTCTCAGGCAATCGCTGGCACCTGCCTGCCTTTTAAAATCAAATAATAATTGAATATGAGGAAAGTGAGACGAAGTAAAGGTGATTTAATAAAGAGAATCTTTGCTGCAGAGGGAATTTCTTTGGCAGTGATTACGTTACTAATTGATCAGCACATTGCCTGAGAGAAGCCAGAGACAACAATTATATTTAGCACTGTGGCTGAAAGCAATGCAGTCAACTACCTCCTCGGCTTTCGCTGTCCGCTGGCTTCACCTGGATCGGTCTGTTCATCTGTAAGGAAGAACAAAGACAGACACGTAATTAATGGAGGAGTCAGACATTCATAATACAGAGGCTTGCTTTGCTTCTTTACCGCGCGTCATAATTAGCACCAGAATTTACTCCACAAGGAGAGGGGGGAAAGCAATTAGTAAACAAAGAACTAACCATGGAGTGCAGGCTGCGGCTTGGTCTGAGGTAAATAAATCAGTGTCACTCCTCTCACCTGACAGTGGCTTTGTTGGGAGGGGGATCTGACTCATTTCACACAGGTCATGAAATTTTAAACATAACTTTTAAAATTTCTAATAGTTTCCTCTGGAAACACCGGTGCGTGAGAGCAAAAATGCTTTGTCAGAGCATCAGGATCAGTGGAACTTAAATTATAAAAATTTCTAGAGGTTGRCGTGATGAAAAGGAAATTAAAAAGCTAATTTCATTTCTACTGTAAGCTCAGTACAACAGTGGTGTGTAACATAGCAGCMTCCATTTCCAAGTTGGGGAGTGGGATTTGGATCTAATTTGTCCATGTGCTGCCAGGAGTGTTGGATACTGGGAATTTTCTGGAGCAGAGGACAGAATGTTCCTTCTGTTGCCTTTTCAGATATCTTTTTCCTTTTTCATATCACAATATAAGTATGTATAAAAACCTTGCCACTGTGCTGTGAATAGGTTTTCTGTTATCCAAATTMTCCCTCTTTCATGGAACAAAAGCACTGGGGACCACCATTATCCCCAGAGCTGCTCACTCCCAGGAGAGAGGGCAACAGATGCTCACAATGTTCTTCACTGGCAGTGCCTAACCTGATGTGGGTGYCTGAAGAGCAGAAATGAGGATATCCCCTTCCTGTCAATACCCAGAGATGCAGATCTGATCAGAACCAGCTGATTTTTAATCTGAAAGCCCTTTCCTGCMTCATAGTCCTTGTCATATAAAGCAATCAATTCACTGTGCAGATGGACTATTCAAAATATCTTTCTATGTGTGGCCATCTCTGAGTAGAACGAAAATATCTTTTTGATTTGTCAAGCAACAAAGGAAGTACAAGTTCAAACGAGCATCACAAGGAGCAGGAGGTCGGAAGGCAATAGGAATCTCCCAACATATG
Source organism: Malurus melanocephalus (assembly GCF_030028575.1). Taxonomy (NCBI): domain Eukaryota; kingdom Metazoa; phylum Chordata; class Aves; order Passeriformes; family Maluridae; genus Malurus; species Malurus melanocephalus. Next base: position 791,135 of record NW_026623287.1, read on the forward strand.
TCTTCCCTATAAAGTCAGACCACAAATTGGCTGATGAATGTCACAGGATGCCTTCAGGGAATGCTATCTATCCTGTTTTTGTACTTAATCACAGTTGGGCAGCAAGGCGGTTAGGTTTTTTTTTTTCCCTAATTTTCCTTTTTTTTTTTTTTTTTTTTTTTTTTGAAAGTAGTTCATAATAACTTAGATTTATTCTAATTGCTCTGCACACATATTTAGTAATAACAAGTTATCAAGCTGGCTGACAAGTAGGTTAAGATGATGAAGAGCCTAGCTGATCCTGCTGTATTGTTGTCTCTAGAGGAAAATGCACTTATCCATAAACTGACTMCTGTTAGACTCGCACTCTGGAAGAGAAGGATCAGTGGCTACAGATGCTACTGAGCAGTTTCTGCTCTCCTCTGTGCCTGCATCATCCAACAAAATCCAGACAGATGAGGTGTTAAAACCAACCAAGAATCTGGTAACAGATAAACCTGGTATCAGCCCTGGCTTCTACCACTGCAAAGACCTGTTGCACACACAGGTTTCACAAAATATCAGCAGGGTCAGAGGTGATGTGTGAGGCATCACCAGGACTGACACAGGGCTCCTGTGCCCATGTGTGAGCAGCTGGCTGTGACAGGCATCCAAAGGTCTGACATCACACAGGTGAAGAGAGTAATTCATGTTGKGTAGCTCCAAATGTACAAAAAGTGTGATTTTAAGCTTGGTGTTTGAGATAAAAATGGTCTTTTGCAGTAGCCTGTTCCTTGCTACTGATCATAAAGTTTGTCCATGCATTTAGACTCAAGTGAGATGAACCCTTTCTTGGTTCTCGTGTATAATGAAGCCAAAGTACCCAGTTTCTTCCCTCAGCTGCTCAACCTCTGCCCCTGTTTRTGTTTGCAGCAGGCTGGTGTCGACACCATCCACGTACCAAGGTCTGACTGGAGACCTGATCACTTTMACGCTTGCACCAGTGTGGATTCCACCTATTCTGGGTTCCTAATGTGGACCCTGTGGCTAATCCAATCCTGTGGTCAGAGGAGGGTGGTCAAAGGTCCTTTATGTCCTCTCCATGACAGCCAGAACCCGCATCCCGAGCAGCCAGTAAGAGAAATTGTCACAGTAGCCAGGAATTTATAGGACATGAACAGCACACAGCCTTGTGAGGCAAAGCCTGGACTCCAAATGGACACAGCCTTGAGATGCAGAACATACCATAAATCTACCAAGACAGGTTCTGAGCTGAAGCATGCTAAAGTCCATGAAAATTTCCACTGAACTCAAGAAACTTTTGGGTCCAGCCTATAAAAAAACTAGACGGAACGCTACCTTCTTTTTTGAGTTGGATGCAGTCAGTTTGCACTGAAGAAGAGAAGATTATCAGACAATTTGGTAAAAAAAAAAAAAAAACAAAGGAGAAAAAATTTTTTTGGGCTGCTTTTTTTTTTGTTGGTTGGTTTGGTTTTCTTTGGTTTTCTTTGGTTTTCTTTGGTTTTCTTTGGTTTCGCTTGTTGTTGTTTTTTTTTCTCCTGAGATTGAGGACTGAGAAAAAGAACTCAATTCTGAAGGAAGTTAAAAAAAGAGTGAGGGAATGATCATCCAACAGAGGAAGAAAAAACTGGAGAAATTAATAAGTAAAAGGCTAGTGTAATTTAATGTACACTATGATTTATACACTTGACAATTTCTTTATAGACCAAAGAGAAAGTGCTGCCTGCACGGAGCCCATAATACAAATTGAGATCATCTTGACATGAAAGACACCAATTATAGGGAGAAACACTGAGAGGAAAATAATTAAGTTTCCTGTCTCCATCTATGGAATTTTTTTTTTTTTTTTTTTTACAAAGACACTCTGGGAGCAAGGACCTGTCATGGGGACCAGGAAAAGGCTAAGTGGGGAAGTAAAATGGCAGAAAGATGTAAATCCCCCAGCCTGAAGAAATATCTTCTTGGGGAGAAGGGAATTCAGATATTCAAGTTCTCTGTTTATTCTTTTTCTGGAAATTGACATGAGTTAAGTGGGATGAAACCAAAATTTATACCTCAAATTGGAGCCTTCTGAAGAGCGTTTGGGGAAATGCTGATATGGAAATCTCTAATATGTGTCCTGTGAGAGGACAGCAGAAAGAATATGTGACAGACAGAAAATCTGATCAATACCATCAGGAAATCTGCCTGGGATCACCAGAACTGCAGATGTGGCTGCCACTAGAAGGATACAGAAGGGATTTGGAACACAGGAAAAGACCTAGGCAGGCTGRCTCAGCATTTCAACTGGAAGATGGAATGGGTGTTCTACGTTGGGCTTTCCTCTAGGATGGGCCACTCTCCTGCCCATTCCATGGTCCTTTTTTCCTCTGCCCATGGATGCTCTTTGTGCTCCCCTTTGAAGCATGATCATGATTCCTTATTGTATGATATCCCTGTTGAGGTGCCACTGTGAAAGGAGTAAACTAATTTTTACCATTACTGTGTTTTTCCATTCCCAAAAGTGTTTGTCTGCTCTTTAGCTTCTCTACTACCCTTTAGGACCTGAGTTAATCTTTTTATTCTCTGCATAATGTGAAGATGTTTGACTTTATTGTACCAGAATTTATAAATCAGGACAATGTTTATTCTCATTCATGATTAAGAGTCCAATTTGGCCAAAAATTTATTTTGAGGTGCCTCACTCAACAACAATTTTGTAGCAAAGGTGTGCTGAGGTCCACTGAGGCACAAAGATTCAGGCAAGAGCTAAATAATTTAATTTGGATTTCTGGTTACATACATAGACACAGTTTTCAAAGACGTGGCATGAGAGTGGCACACCAGGGTTTTATTCACAACYTTGCTCCCATTGTGGAGTCAGGAAAATCCTGTGGCTGCTGCTCCCCATCTCTACTGGGAAGTGGTGCCACTGCACCTCTGAATAAGAGCTTTAGAAAGAGGGCTTGTGCATCCCTTTCCCACAAATAAAATAAATATTCGTTTTGATGATGGAGTTAGGATTTCATGTGCATCACACCTCTCATTCTCCTGTGATTCTTTGCATGCTCATCTCTGCTGAATATCACCTTCGCTGTCACCTTTGCATAACTTAGGCAAGGTGATCACACTTGCTAAGTTTCAGACCCTTCATTTTGGGTTGTCCTCCCTTTTTATTTGCCTGAAACCAACCCACCAAAATGATGCCAGATGTCACCATCTCACACCAAATTGCCACTGCCCCACCTACCCCCACCCCAATTCTCCCAGCGAGTAGAAACACAACATCATTTTTCATGTCCAATTACAGCCACTGTGGTGCCACTGTTAAAAGACAGCGCAGGTACCCCTGTCAGAAAGGGTTTGAGTTACAAGAAGCGATGAATTATAGCAAGCCCTTTTTCAATTCTCCACAGAAATGAAATGTCAGAGCTTGCTGCTGTATTTTTCTCAGCACCATCAGCTACAGGCCACTGCAGGAATTAGACAGGGGACAGACGCTTTTCTGCATCATGATTTTTCTTTTCCTAAGGTTGTCGTTTTTTTTCTCCCACCAACCTTTTTTCTGCTCCCTCTGGCTTTGATATTAATTTAGAGCATGTAGAAGGATCACCTGGGAAAGAAGAGGAGGAAGCAGAGACAGCTGATTTCTCATTGTCTCCATCTTTCTTCCTCTCACTGTTCCTACTACCCTTTTCTTTCTTGTCTCACCCACTTTTTCATTGCTCATCAATATACCTCATGTTCCTAAGTAGATCTAAAACTCTGCTTGAGAATGGACAAATTCAGAGATAAAAAAAGAGAAGGAATGGGAAAAAAAAAAAAACCCCATCAAAATATGGAGATATCCTGGATAGCTTTAAGTGTGAGACAGGAAGAAAAAGGGAAAAGATGAGGAGATTACTCAAGATGACTGAAATGTCACTAATAGTTAGGAAGATCATGTCCAAGCAGAGGAGAGTATGTTGGAGATAATCTGCTSGTTGTGCTTAAGGRTGACGTCACTTCAGGAGACAAAAGRYTGYTCTGGAGCCTCARTGTTCAATAAGACCATGGAAGATTATCCTTGTGATCATCTAAACAATAATAATGCTCTTTCCACCCTCCTTAGAAGTCTTTAAAAAAATTGAATAGTCCTTGTGGATATATTGGGGGTTTTGGTTTGTATCAAAAACTGTGATGAAAGGAATTCTGCTGCCCATGTTTCTGGAAGTTTCCAGACTATGAAATGCAGAGGTGTTACCTCTCTCAAGGCCTCTTTCCAGCTCTACACTGGCTTTCTGGGTGGTTTTGGACACATCATTACATCTGCCTCTTACTCAGCTTTTTCTTCTACATAATGAAGATAAAGATATCATAATGTACTGTGGAGGTGATGAAATTTAAAAAGTATCTAAATTCTAACATGAGTGTTAAACAAACAAACAAACAAACAAACAAACAAACAAACAAACAAACAAACAAGCGTCCAGTAATTTCTATGCTTGAATTATGTGGACAGATACAATGGCAAATAACAAACTCTTTTTGCTCACTGATGTTGTGTTGTGCCTGGTATTGTTCAGGCATCACCCCTCTAAATCAGTGATGAAACACAGCTGTGACCTAATCATGAAGGATGTGAGCTAGCAGGTCTTAACAAATGTTTATTGGGCATTCCTGCATCTCTGTAGATGATGGTTAGCCTCACAGAGAAAAAAAGAATCTCATCCCAGAGCAACTTCCTCCCTAAAAATAGCATGTAGCTGTTGATGCTCTCATGAAATACATCAGATATTATCTGGAGATAGGAATAATTTAATAACTGATCTAAAATTTTTAGAAAATATGTTTGCTATTTATTTATTCGGAGGGACAGGTTTTTCTGTTTGAATTCTCTCCCCAAAATACTAAGAGGAATTTCATTTTACCACTTCTGCCAACTGAGTCTGCCATGAGTCTTTCTCTGAGTCTGCCATGCACACAATAGTAATTCCTCTGAATTCAATACAGCTATTTATGTGAGCAAAGGTATTGGCAGGAATGTGTTTGTAGGAGTGGGTCATAATTTTTAAAGCATTGAACAAAATCTGCCCTGATAAAGGGCCCTAAGGAAATGCAAAGTATATTAGTGTCAAAGTTGGAAAAGCCAAGAAAATCACCTACAATTGAATTGTGTATGTGTAATTGCAAAGTTCAAGTAAATCACTCTGTACCTGATTCTGAATGACATAATTGAATTACAGTGATCTAAACCAGATAGCCATAAACGTGAATCCAAAGCAATCTTCTTTCACTGAAGAAAAAATCTAAGTCAGGGCCTCAGGTGCTCAGCTCAGAGAAATTTCTCCAAATGCTACAGAATAAGGAAGGCTTCTTCAGCCCAGGTTAGCTGCCCAACCAGCTTCCTCTRTGTGGATATTTCAGCTGTAATGCATAGAGCATCAACCTGTCCCTGTGGGAATAGAGGCAAGTGCTATGTTTGCACGGATTGATGCGTAATTACACATTAACCACGTTTACTGTGGGCTCTACAAATTGAAAAAGTTTGTTAGGAAAAAAAAAAAAAAACAAACCCAAATCACATTGGTTTACCTCACTAGTAATGCATGGCCTCTGAAATGATTACCTCAAACATTATTTTGGTAAAGGAATCTTAGTTCCTCCCCAGCACCCTCTATTCTGCATGTTGAGATGTGTGCCATAGATATRTACACAAACAGAGGAGGAGACCTGAAATGGCAATGTGTGAAATATGAAAAAAAAACCCATTGAAGGGCCTGACCTTTACAAATCAGTCAATGCTCTGGTGCCTACCCCCGAGAATGATTGCTACTGGCCATCCCAGCTCTCTGAGAGTATTCTCTATATATCATATAAAACACATTATAATCCATCTGTCTGACTATTGATTCATCTTTCTCTTTTTCTCCTGTGAGCAGATGARCCTAGAGGGGCTTCAGTTCAGTTCAGGCTCACGTGCACAAAGCCTATGGCTTCAAACACAGAACTTCTTCCCCACAGAACACTTTTGGCTTAAGTTTGAAGAAACTAATCTTGTCAATAGACAAATAGAAACTTTCCAGTGCAACAAATCATTTGGTTTCTTCCTGGGGTAGCTGAGCATGTAGAGTTCAACCTCSTGGTGCCTCTGGTTTTAAATGAAGCGCAGTTGGGTAAAGGGAGAACTCTACGTGCAGCAGGATGCTTGGAACAAAGCCTCATTTTCCAAAATGAGAGACACAGGAATGCCTTTTTTGTTTGGTTGTTTTCTTTTTTGTGCTTATAAATATTGTTTCATATGCAAATCTGCATGTGAAAGAGACAGCAGGAGATTGAGTTAAAGTTTTGGGCAGTCATACTGTAAAAATTGTGTCCTRTAGGTGAATTTTCAGTCACTAAGGTACTTCCACACAGTACCWTAGGGACTAAAGACAGAAGGTGATGCCCTGATCATCCAAATGTGTATTTATTGCACTCAGATGTCTTGATTGGCTCCTGCACCTGATCATTTCCTGGAAAATAAGGGGGTCTTTGTGAATGCTGACTTTTGAAAATGTGTCTGTAGCACCCCCAGACCCCTTATATAAACAAGAAGTGCCTGAACATTTAGGAGCACATTGGAGCAGGTAAAGGGTCCAGGGATTGGCCATCTGGTGATGATAAGCTCTATAAAAAGGTCTCTTTGTTTGTGTGTCCTGACAGCAGAGGAAGAACTCTTGAATGGACATGCTGCTCATTAAATCTCCTTCCCTGCTGCTACCATGAGCAATCACAATGTGAAATTCTGTTCATAAACATATCAAATTCCAATATAAAACTAAGTCAATCTTTGCTGTCCTTTCCTCCCTTCTTCCTTAACATCAGTAGGGAAAAGTTCTTGCACTTTCATCCCATCTTTTTTCTGATTCCCCTCTTGAGTTTATTTCAAGATAATTTGCATCCAATTTTAAGGTGTGTCCATACACTTTTTATCGAAAACSATTCTTCCCTATCCCTGACTTTTTCTACTAGCCAACTTCACATGCACTGAGTATAAGGACGCCTCTTTTTTAGCCTAGACACTCTGATCCCAAACTCCTACACTAACAAGTGTTGATCCTCACACTGATGGTTGTTAAATCCATGTATGAGACATCACAGTGTTTAAATGAGTGAGGAGAAATGTGCTGAAGGTCCTGGATCAGTTCTGCCATGCCTTCTCAGCATGTTCTCTGCTTATGGGGCAAGTCATGGTCACCCAGAGCCCGGGGGACTCCTCAGGAGGGACACGAGCAGGGCAGCACTCAGGTCAGAGAGGCAGATGTAGCCCTGAAGGCACTGTAGACATAACCCCTGCTCCCTCTCTGAGAGATGAACATCTGCTCCTGCCTCTCCCTCATCCTGAGCCCATGACCCCTGGCTGTTGGAGCTTTCCTGCCGTGCTCTTCACTCCCTGGGCTTTATCTCTTCTTCTGAAGCACGACCCAAACGTTGCCTTTGCCACTAATGGTTGCTTGGCTTGCTCTGCAGACTTTAGGCAAGGCCAGGCTCCATTGACTTCAGTGCTTTGAGTGCAAAAAGACCTTGGCCACCATCCATCCAAGAAGATTAGACCTTCTGCGCTTGTAGCTCTGTGTGCCTGGCCACAAAGATAAGAACCACAGCCAACCCTCTTGCCYATGGAGAAATGCTTTCCACAGCACTGCCGTTTAACAAACAACTGAGTAAGTCGTGTAAATTAACTAGCTGCTTTCACCCACTGCCAGCACCATGAAATACAGGCTCTCTCACTGATCTAAATGTGCAGGTAGCCTCAGAGCATGACTTTAAGCACAGTCCACACAGGAACTGAAAGATGCTGTCACCAGGTGAAGATGGCAAGCAGGGTTTTCCTTGGCTAGATCCAGAAAGGGTTTTTCCCCCACCACTGGTCCTGCTTTCRAGGTTGGAGTGCTCACTCTTCCTCCTGTCCGAATTCCCCTTGTCCCAAAGGTTAAAGCCAYCTGGTTGCTGCAGAATGACAGAGAGCAGTCCATTATCTCTGCTCTGAACCCCAGGAGGCCCAGACCAAACCTACTCCAAGCAGAATGCTCTGGCATTTCTGAAGCACAAGAGCTCCCTTCTCAATGAATGTCCTTATCCTGTGCAAATGTTACGGTTTWGTTCTTCTGTCAGTTTTATTAACCAACAAATAAAGTCTAATTTTTTTTAGACAATATGGAGCAAGTTGCATTCAAGCTTAACAACCCCCAGCAGCTGTGCCACCTTACCCACTTYAGATTTGTCTAAACTGGTTTGAAATCACACCCCAAATTAGATGTGTGACCCCTTTGTTCTGATGATAAGCCCCCTTAGCTGTGCACTGGATCAGGGCTGCAGCTCCTGAGCTGGCAAAAGGAAAATAAAAAATAATTTTACAAAAAAAGAAACAAATAAGGAAAGACTCAGAGAAAGAATAAGATTATCTTAATCTTGATAGTGCCCCTTTAGAGAAAATCTTCTGTGAAGGGACTTAGAGTATTAWTTTTTTCTTCTGCCCTCCTTCTCAGCTAGGAAATGCATATGGGGTGTGACTTTAAGCCCATTCAGCTGCTCAAGTGTGTCCTCAGTTTCTAACAGTAAATCTATAATCAMAGGCTGGAACTTTGCAAATTTTAGTAGAGCCTTCAAAAAGGGGAGAACCAAAAATCCATAGATTCCCAAATATTTCTTGATTTGGGAAAAGRAYGGAAGGCTTGAAAAAACCCCAAACRCAAAAAATGAAACAACCTTCCYCCAAACATTYCAGATTTCAGACCCTCAGTGTCAATACAATTCTCTGTGCCAATTTCAGTCTGCATCAGGCCCTCCAATGCAAAAGGAGCTACCTCTTACTCCCATCTATGCATAACTGGTATCATCTGGTCCTATGTTTTGACAATTATCTGTAACATAATTACCAGACTGATGAGTCTTGCTGATTAATTATGCCATCCTTCAAAGTTGATCTGGGTACTTAAAATAAACAAACACCCTGGTTGGGTAACAAAGGTGATTTTCTGTGTCTGTTCCAGCCAACAAAGGCAGGCAAGCTCATTCCACGATGTAGGGATGTGGTCAGAGACTCGCAGGGATTCGTTTCTGATCTGTCATTCATGCGGAGCTGCTGCTCTTCTGGTCCCTGACTGCACCCTGACTTCCCCCCTCCTGAATGATAAATATTTCCCCTCTGCTGAGAGCTATCTAACAACGTTGATGTCTGATGCTAATGCATCACTGATGCTTTCCTCCTCTAATTATGCCTAAACATTGCCTTTCTTTCTTTTCTGCCTTGAACAACCACTTTTTTCTTTATCTTTCTTTCCTTTTTTTTTTTTTTTTTTTTTTTTTTTTTTTTTTTTTTTTTTTTTNTTTTTTTTTTTTTTTTTTTTTTTTTTTTTTTTTGCATCAACATGTACCAAAGCATTAAACAAGACATTCCATTAATTTCTTCATCATCATAACTTAAGCCTGGGACATACCCTTTAAATATTCATTCAGCTATGAAAACTGGGCATTAAAATTTTAATAATGTCAAGCTCATTTGAACTGAGCTCCTGGGGGACTATTATGATACAATTAGAATAAATATGATGATTGATTTGGTGTAAAGGTTCACCTGTCCACACGTGTTAGTGGCTGCAAGCAGCACGCCACCTCTGGTATTGCAGCCAACAGCTCCAAGATATTTAAAGTTATTTACTCACCAGCCCCGCTTGCTTCTTGCTTGCTGGTGAGCTTGACCCCCTCACTTGAACAAAATGTTCATTTTGGATAAAGCTGGGAGAGGCAAAGCAGTGGGGCCTCGCTGGGAACTGAGCCCTCCTCCTTCCTTCCCCTCCCTGCACTGTGTCCCTCGACCCAAGAGGGACAGGARAAGTCCAGCTCTAAACTTTGAGGTGGCTGTGGCCATTAACCTTTTGCAGGRCTCGTGTCAGCTCCCAGGCTCTGGTGCTCCTGGATGGATGGAGCCACCCTGAGCAGCACTGACACATCTGAACCAGCTCAGAGGAGAGCAAGGCTTGCTGCTTCCTGGCAGGAACTGTCTGAAATCACAGCGCTAAGATAGTCTCAAGATGTGATGCTGGGAATGAAAAAAAAATTGCAGAGGGGGAAACCGAGSAAGAAATCACACTACTTAAGGAGCCTTCTGTTTCAAACGCAGGATGTTCTCAAATGCACAGACAGATAATTAAAAGATTTTGGTCCACTGGGTGCTGAGCATATTTGAAAATTTGGGCCAGATTGTACTTTCTCTCTCTGCATTGTGAATTGGGTGCTACATGGTGTAAATATGAAAGGAGATAAAATGGAGCCATCACCACTGAGAACAATCATAGGGCTTTTTTTTTTTTTTTTTTAATCATCTACTTTAAATAAACTACTCATTAATTCTTTGAATAAGGGCATAATGCAAACTTCTCTGCATTTAAAGGTAACCCTGATCTAGCCCTGCTTACAAGCACTGCCAGAGTCTCTAGCTTTTMGGGCTTTACCATCAGTCTCCTGACATATGGTGCTTTCCTTAAATCCTCAACTTCTGGACCTGAGCAACTTTTTAACAAGAATTTTAATTCCAAAATAAAAGAAAATCCTTAATGCTCAAAATATAGCTCAAAACAAATACGTGAAAAATAAAATTTCTCTTATTTATATTATCATGTCACACATGATTGCTCAAGATAATTTATGACTGATATATCTTTACAGCTGGCAATGTTAATTATTAGAAGCATTATTTGATTTTCCCTGTTTYCAGCTCTTTCTTTCCTCTCTGTACTTTGCTAAAAGCAGACACAGATCATAAATCTGTCACTTTGTTTTCAAATTCAAATCAAGTCCAGTTCCTTTTCCTATTTATCATCTCTAATTCTGTATGATTTACTTTTAATAATAATATTATATTTTAGCAATATTTTGGTGTTATTTGCTTTTACACTCCTACCCCTACACCTTCTAAAAAATTAAAAAGATATGTTTTAAAATGAACTCAGCCATTACACAATACAATATGGAGACAAGAAAGGGAGATAAAGGTCACTTGGTGTTGATTTGCTCACAAGGAAAGCAGCAGTTTGGGGAGATTTCTCACCGTGAATTCAAACTATGGAAAGATACTGCCTTTTACTCTTCTCTGAAGTCTATTACCTATCATCCCCTTTCCCACTAAGCTTCCTCCATGGAAAAAAAGGGGTTAGACAGTAATCTTTACCTTCAGGGCCCATTGTGAGGATTAATTAGATATTATTCCTACAAAATTGTAAATTTCTAAGATGCTATATGAGCTCTCACTGTTATTATAAAGTGCCATACCTGCATAAYGTCTACCACTGCAATATTACCCCTTGGTTGTTCAAGACTAAAGAACTGCTGCTTCTAATTGAGTTAATGGCTTCATAGGTTGGTAATTTAATAAAACAGACTGCTTAAACCAGCAAGGTTTTGATTAAATGGGGTGTGTGCAAAGGGGAATTTATATTTGTTGGAAGCCCCATGAATCCAAGGTATCAAGGCACAGATAATGCTGGTATAACAGTTTTTTTTTACAGAGAGGAGGGAAGGACAGAGTCGAAAGACATGGAAWCATGGAAAATCTCGAGTTTTAAGGGAGCTGTAATGATCATTGTAGTGTACCTAACACTCAACTCTCATCTGTGTGATTTTGGAGCGCTGTTTAAATGCTCCTTGAACTCTGACAGGCTTGGGGCTCTTTTCAGCTGTTCCAGTGACCAAACACCCTCCCAAGGGAAGAACCTTTTCCCAGAGCTCAGTCCCAACTTCTCCTGAAAGAATTCTGTGAAGGAATGAGTTCAGCACCCCTGTCCTCTGCCCCCCTTGAAAATGCTGTGRGCCTGTGTCACACCCTGCAGTCAGAGATTYTGGGGGTCTCGGGGGTACCCCGAGCGTGCGATGGWGTGCACTGTGACAAGCACCTCCACTCTGGGATATCATGTGCCTTGACTGACTTCAGGGAGCAATTCAGTCCTTTCTTTCCTTGCCCCCTAACTTAGCTCTTATGCTGGAGGAAATACTGTAAAATTTGGGGGAGAGACTATTTCTTCAATAGAAGGACTGAGCCTGTGCTGAAATCACAGATACATCTTGRAATTACCTCTCTAAAGCAGGTGCCCAGGCACAGGGATGGGCTGCTTGGAGACCTCCAGAGGGAGCTCTTGGCTGCCTAAATTTAAACAACTAAATTATGCAAACCCAATTTCCTAGATGGAGAAATTAAGGATTTACTCCGGGAAGCCTGCTTCATTAGGTACTTAAAATGTACTCAAAAGTTAGTTACTTCAGTACACAGACTGGATCGCACCTCTGACTCCAGTGATTGCCTGTCTGCAGTGATTTTGGACTGCAGGAGCAGCTCCAGGCCCTTCCACTGCCTGCTGGAGTCAGTAGGAAAAAATTGCACTGATCTTGGGAGAGCAAGGGAAAGAATCCCTTCGTCCTGACACTTTTCTCTGCTGTAAATGCCAATTCACAGCTGCTTCCTTAACACAGGTCAGCACYATTGAGAGTTAAATTTTTGTTCTTGCATCATCTCTCAAGAGCTGCCAGTCAGGCAAATCTGAAACCAAAGCAATCCTTTCTTTCATCCATCTGACCCTGAGAAAACAAAGAAAGCCAGGCACAGCGAGCATGGCTATTCTCTAAATAAAGAACAGCACCCACAAAGCTAATGAGAAGCTTTTATGGCTGTTTGTGGAGGGCTGATAGATAATCAGGAGCGGGTCCAAGCTGCAAAGTTTCACCTGTTAAAAGCTGGGCAGAAACTTTCCATAATAATGACCAGCCACCAAATCCAGATGCTGACACAAGCACAGACATCTTAGGAGGGCACGGTGGCTGGGGTTACACCTGGTTAGAAATCTGAACTTGCTCCCAGCCAAACTCACCAGCTCAGCTCTCTGCACTTCCACRGGCCTCATTCAGGCACAGGAAGGTATTGAGGTTTCATCAGGGGATTGTGGGGTGGTGCCTGACCTTGTGGTTCCAGAGGGRCACCTAAGGCCAGCCGTGAGCCCTGAGCATGCTTTCCAGAAGGGCGCCCGACACTCTGTGACTCCAAAGGACCTGATGTCAGCACTTCGGAGGGGAACAGCTGCCTCAGCAGAAAGAAAAAAATAATAGGAAATTGGGCAGTCTGACATCAAAAGTGGATGTTTTTGCTTCTCCCTAAATGCTGTGCTCTGGTTTGGTGGCAGGTTATTGGTCCTGTTWGTCTCTAGACTGCCTTATGGCAGGGGTCAATCTCTTGATGAAAATTGTCCTCTTCAGCCTTAAATTCAGTGACCTCTGCTGAAGTTCATGAAAAGTTTGAGCCTCAAGTAAAGATCCAGGACAATTTACATTTGACTCCAGGTATTGTGCTTGCTCCCCACAAGAATCTTATTTAGAGGATCCTCAGAGATGTTTTGATTAACATTAAATTCATGCCAGGCTGAAATGCCCCTGTGACAAGCTCCATCGAGCCAGTGCTGAACAAAGGAAATTCAAAATTCAGCTCCTTCACGTGAGATGGTGTGCGTGTGTGTGTGTGTGTGTGTGTGCCTTAACTAAATCATTTATGGTCAATAATGCCAGGTTATTATAGGTCAATAACTTTCCATTATTCACTAGCCTTGCTGTGCTCCCACTGTCAGGCAGCACAACGGCATGTTGGCTCTTGTGAAGCAAAAAGCTCCTGATGGGAGCTTTGGAAAAGCAAGCACGAACACAGCTTGAGCAGAGAAAAAGAAAACAGGGGAGGSAGAGTGTGAAAAGTTCTAGTTGCACTCAAGAGTGTCTTGGGGAATGCGTGTGTGACATGCTCTTTCTTTTATCGCACTTGCATGCACACTCAGACCCCAAATTCATTATTCCTGTGCTCCCAGCTGGTCAGATGTGAGGCAGCCCAGATCCCAAGGCTGCATGACCACAGAGCTGGTCCTGAGCAAACATTATCTCTCATTAAGGTCTACAAGYTCGGGCTTAATGCCACAGTAGCCTGCGGGTAGTCTGAGCTGTGTGTGTGGACAGTTAACGCTCACAGCTGCCTGCTTTGTACTGGGCACCCAGGAGAGGAAGACTATCATGTTGTTTGGTTTTTTCTTTTTTTTTTTCCCAAGTCAGGGTGCAAATGTCAACAAAGAAACAAAAATGAAGAAATTAAAAATTGCAGGACAACATGAAAATTATATTTGCCCCAGTGGCTGCCGCACTGGTACTGATGCTCTGCCCTGTGTCTCATGAGAAGGGTGGCCAGAGCAGGCATATGTAAATAACAGCCTGTCTCCGTGGAAACTGCAGGAGGCAAAAGCCAGCCCTGTGGTTTGGCAGAGCCTCCTTGGTGCTCCTGCCGGGGGTCTGGGTGTGCTGCTCCCAAGCAAACATTTTGAGATGATGAGCCAGGACATGGGAGCTGTGGGACGGACTCATCCCTTGTAAAGGGCAACCAGTGGAAAATGAACTTCTGTGTGAAAAGTGGAAGCAGTCAATAAGTGAGAGGAGACAAGGAAGAATAATGTTGCTTTTTCACTGGAAAAGAGGGTTATCTAAGATTTTTTTTTTTTTTTTTTTTTTTTTTTTTTTTTTTTTTTTTTTTTTTTTTTTTTTTGCCTATAAGCCCTTTTGGCCCTTTGCTGAGCTGTGCTTTGACCCTCGTTCCATCCAGCTGCTGAGACACCGTGACACTGATCTCACTGCACCTGTGAGACACTCAGCCTGGAGGAAGAGCCTTGGCTTTCCTGACACTCTGGGTGGTGGCCACTGCTGGAGATAACAACCCTTGGCAGTTTTAGCTTGCACAGCTGCCGTGGGCAAGGAGGAGTTAACAGGAGCTCAGAAGAGCTGGTCCATTTTGAATGTGAATAATGGGAATACTCTCCTTCAATCGGTATTCAGCACAGGGATGTACAGAGGTATAAAGTTAATCACTAGCTGGGCCACCCCTATTTCCAGAAAAAGAACTTTAATACCTTCTTTATCCAATGAAGTACCATTGTTATACCTGCATATTATGAAGGGTTTATTAAACCGGTGATAATCTATTCAAGATAAAGTGATCTGTATGGCCAACTGAGCACAGATCAGACAGAATGATGGGAGGTTATTGTTAAAATATGCAAATTCACATCCTATTGAAATGCAAACCCTCCAGATAAGATTTTTTAATAAATCTGGTCTTTTTTCACTGCATGAAGGTAACCTAATGTTTATTGACTTCAAGACCATATAATGGAACGTAATATCTATTAGTCAGATCCTTGCCTCTCTTTCGATTACTGGAGGTACATGTTCTGGCTCCCGAAGAATTTTTGTTTTATAGTTTGGTACAAAAGAAAAGAGATTAAAACCCCTGAAATTAATTAACTTCTTTTTACACAAAGCCCCCCTTCCTCCTCAACTGCTGTCATTAGTTACTCAAGTAAAAGGAAGCAGTACCCATCAGCTGAGAAACTGTCCACTATTTTCAGCACTAAGAAAAACAACCAGAAGGAGAAATGCTATTTGGGAACACCTCTGTACAGCATAAAACATAAATTAAGACTTTTGGATGCCTTCCCTGGGTTTACTATTACCACATCAGAGAAATTTGAGTGAAGTTCCATTTCACTCTTCTATAAAATAGGACTATGAAACAGCTTGACCTGAATTCTGTGTGTGTGTTTCTGTGTATAAGACTTGTTTAAAGCATATATTCAGTGTGTATTTATGATTTGGGGGGGTGGCAGGTGGTTACAGAATCAGACACAGTTTTAGATACCAAAGTGCCAGATGAAATAAAGGCTTTCATTTTAGTGAAATGCCAGCGCTGCGATAGCAGAAGTTGAGAACCCATTTCTGCTTAAAGGTCACTTCTCCTCAAACCCTGTAAAATTTACATGCTGATGTAGATTGATCTGAGATTTGGTRTGTCTGGTGAAGGTGGAAAGTTTGTTTCTGATTCCAAAATGAAGGTCAACAGAGTAAAGCTATACTGAAATGGGAGCTTCCCAGCTCCTTGGAAAAGCTCTGCCCATCTCGAAGCAATTTTTTTATCTTGCTGTTAGGCTCTGCCAGCTTTTTGTGGTCAAATCAGGACCATGATTGTGTCTTAAACAGTCTCATTTACTCGAGTTTTACTCCAGCTGGTTCTTGGTGGCCACAGAGTGGAAGTGGTGACACAAGCAGGGGCTGGGCAGGGTGTCACTGCAGGTGACAGGCAGGGGATGGGGCAGGTGGCTCAGCTGAGGGCACAGACAGGAGGAACCCAACAGACGACCAGAGATGTGAAATCCAGGGGGTGTGAACATCTGCCTGTTCTTGGCTCCCCGAAGCACCTGTGGCTGTTGTGATCTGCTCYGCTCTGCCCTCTCAGGGCTGTACAGCAGCACAGGGACAGAGTTTTTAAGTGTGGCAGAAAACCTTGACAGGACTGGTCCTCTCTCCCACCGCAGACCTCTGGCTTCCATCGCATCTGGAGAACAACCAAAGCTAAACCCTCCTGGACACTTTGCCTATGGGGCTGATGGGGATGTGCATGAAATGTGCTGCCTGCCTGCCTGTCTGCTGTGGGAACAGCAGCTTCCACCCCCAGTCTGCACTGCTGCCAAAACACAGACTCTCAACCCAGGCACCCTTCTCATCAGTCACTTCATTGGGTATACCACCAGTTACAAATTAGCACTTAATCAAGATAAATCCCATAGGAAGGATATGGATAATATGCAATGCATTAAGCCTGCAAATTAAGATGGTCTGATTTAGCCCTGGCTTTAAAACTCCCAAGCTTGCATTAGGACTAATGATGAATGGATGTACGTCCCTGGTTGGACAGGAGCTCTGTCAGGACAAGGCTGCCCAGCAGCGACAAAGCCAGCGCAGAACAAGTGCTCTGCTTAATGTTCATTAGGCCTTCCACACTGTGCCTGCTTGGGAATGTGCTTCCCCTTCTCGTGGATGGTTGTAACAGTGACACTTCTCCAGGATCTATTGACTTATTGGTCCTGGAGTTCATTAATAAAACCGAGGTGAGGGCAGTACCTACTGGCATAACTTGCACGCTGATCTGAGAGGGGAAACTGAGGCACACAGAATCATATTTGGGAAGGCCCACCTGCATGGTGCCCAGGGCTTTCCATTCACTCAGTCTAATCAGGACCCTGCACGTCACCTTGCTCAGGCTGTCTCAATCATGTTTGGGAGTTTCTTGTTCTTTCACTAACTTGCTGMGGGGATAGAGGTGGCATTTCAGCTCTGAGAGTGTGGCCCAAGGTGGTTAAAGCTCAGTGGCCTGAATTCTCCCATCAGATTAGCGGGGCAGCACAGCAAAGAGACTCTTTCCCGCTGCATCTTGTGGTCTGCAGCATTGGCAGTGCAACAGGATTGCACCTGTGGGTATGAATGCAGCAATTCTTAATGAGTGTCCTGCTCTAGGGTGCAGCACACTTTGCAAATATGAACTTGAAGGCTGTTTCTGTCCCTCTGTGACTGGGAACTCTGGTCATCCTCTCTTCCTGCCTCAGCTCCTGCAAGACCTGAAACAAGCCTGTTATCAGGCTTCACATCTACTATATATAGTCCAGAAATTAATCTCTGTGTGAGATCAGGGAAGAAGAAAACCCTTTATCAGCTTGTTCACCCATCAAGGTCAGGGTCCACATGGGCTGGAGTACATCTGAGTCCTGCAAAATGCAGGGGAGCTACTATTTTAAGGGAGGATGTGTGTGACRCAGGCTTCAAGAGGAATCAGTTTTTAGATTCACAGCTGGGAAGCATTGGGAAATGGCTATGGTCTGCCAAGGGTTAAAGAGCTTTRTTCTGGCTGCAGGAGTAATTTAGGGGAGGAAAATCCTTTCAAATAACAAGCATGGCAACATTTGTGGCTTTAAATGTACTTTTCCCCAGATTTGCACTAGTGTTCAAACTTGTCACAATAGGGTGTCTTTCCTGGATGTCATACTGCACTTATTACTGGGAACGACTACTTTCTACAGTGTGTCTCTACTTTATGGCTTTTTAAGATATGGATGCTGTCATCATATTCCCCAGAGATGTGTTCTGGTTCATGGAGAGGCTGTTTTATATAATCTCCTGTGAAAGATTAAAACAACAGCAGCAGGAACAACAATAATGCAACACACTACCTCCTGAGAAAAACCAGAGTGGTGGCACAGGCAGCAAAATCTCCCCACCCACTGCCAAGGAGCAGGCTGAAWTCCCATGGTCAGACTTTACTCTCCACAGGAAGATTGTACCACACTSATTCCCAAATGAGTGATAGAGGACCATGCTGTCACCCATTCCTGGGAAGAGCCTTCTCCAAGGCTGCCATTCCTCTGCTGCCCTCTGACCCTACACTCTCACTGGTCTGTTCAGTACTGACATCCTCTCTGGTGTCTCCCCACCCAGCAGCTCAGACCAGCCACCAGCGAGTGCAGCTCTGACAGACAGTGCAGCTCCCAAGATGCCCTTTCTTCCCTGAAAATGTCAAATCTCACATTGTATGCTTCTCTCCACTCTTGGTTGAGGAAATGCCAGAAACCGAACCCAGAAGTGATGGCAGGAGAGAAATTTGGGGAGAAGGCCCATTATCAATTAATAAAACTCTACTAGCGAGTTGCAAGGGATTACCCTGGGGTACCTCACTCTGTGATCCAGGGTGTCAGCTTGCCCCAGGCTAAGCCAAAAGTAAGAGAAGATTTGTCCAGTCTGAGATGCACAGTAATTTGCCAGGAATTGCCAAGGCCAGAGGTTATCTTATCAGGGTGACTTTTTCATTTCCAAACAGCACTTTAAGCCACTTATCAATAACAAGAAGGTTGGTGCGAAGCTTATGCAAGAGTAGAAAGGTGTCCTTTTTTTTTTTTTTTCTTTTCCCTTTGCCTTTCTTTTATTTACTTCGCCTCCAAGATAAGAAGCCAGTAGCTGTGGATCCGGATCCGCAGGAACAAGAGGGCTTTGTGATGAGTGAGCAGGATTAAAGTGGYTACTTGTTAATTTTGATAATGCTGAAGATAGAGCTGAAGGAACAGGATATGTCTGTGCCCTGGGGGTGYGTGCATTTGTGTTTGTGTGTCTTTCTCCAGCTCGCTGTCTGGAGAAAAAGAAGCTCAGCAGCAGAGATCTGTGTGTGCTCRCACTGGACTGTAACATGCTCCTGGTTTTACTTCAAATCCAGATTAACACCACGGATTTGAAAGTTTGACCGTGAGCATGTGAGTTAAATCCTGAAGGAAAACCGTTCAGGCCATACAAACATTGAAATGCAAGAGTGCTTATGAAGGATGAGGGAAAAGATGTAAAAGGAAAGCTAAGAACCATAGGCTTGCTGCATAAAGGAGCTGAAAGAGAGAGGTTAAAAAACTCTCATAAAAAAAAAAAAGAAGTATAACAAGTGCTGTCATGGATGATTATAAGGGTTTGAACCTGTCACCCCCAGCAACAAGAGCACTGGCCTTTCTCACTTGACCTGAGGAGATAATGCTGTTAGCTGAGGTTAGAGAGGGCAGGTGATGTGTCGCTGTTCAAATACAAAGCAAAGATGTCCTTTCACTCCAGATAATTAAACCAAAACATAAGCAAACAAGGCCTGGAGTTCTGGAATTGCCTGCCAAAGACCCTGAAATCCCTTAGGAAATGCTGCTAGACCTCCTCATCTCGACAGCATCCATCCATCCTTATGAAATGGCATTATCTTGAGGATATTCCATTCCCTGGTGYCTGTCTAAAAAATACCAGTCTAGACACAGCCAAACTGCACCCACAGCCACATCCCAAAATGTCCTGTGGTACTTTGCCTTACACCCAACTCAAAAGAAATTTGTGCATGGCATTGCTGAAACACAGCCATTTCTAGAAGGCAGCACAACAAGAGCCATGTGAGAAGATAAATTTCCTTTTTGGAGGRCAGGACTGAATTGCTTATAACATTTTCTTTACTATTTTGTGCACTTTCTGTGAACAGTCAAACGGTTGTTCCCTATAGCAATGAATATTCAAGAAAACCCCAAATTTCCAAGACATATATTCAAATATTAAAGGAAGATGAGTGCTCTATTTTCAYGCAGAGATGTGTCTGCTTATTGAATCGGGGAAATGAAAAACATTCACCGTGTGATTTTGCTGATCAATCACAACTCACCAAAACAGCCTGGAGAGTGAATATGCATAGATAACAATTCAAATATGCAAAAAGGGAGAGAAAATGCAACTTATAGTTAAGAATAATTACAAAGGGTGAATTAACAATTAGCCAGTCATTAATATAAATTCTTTGGGATGAGGAAATAGACCAACCAGCTATGAATATATTTAGCCTAGAAATTAGGAAGAGGATTATCTCTCATCAACAATATGCAGTGCTACCCTAGCTGGAAAAGTGAGGGGCAAGATAAAAGATAATGTTCAAGATGGACCTTGACAAGTTCATGCAGTGGTAAGGGACCAAAGTTGCTGATCCAGGAATGTTTTTCACTGTCATGAATTTCCCCCATTTTTATGTTATTTTTTATTTTACGCCAGTGCTTTCAAAGCAAGGGTGGCTCCAGCAATACTGTTGTCAGTGCTGAGGCTTGGCTTACAAATAGCTCAGATTTTGAATTCCTCCTCATTTGAAAGTAAACGTTCAAGCTTTCCTATAAATATGGGTTGATAGAAACATAAGTTACAGTTAATTATTATTAAGGTAAATCAGCACCAATTCACATGCCTCCAAAGGCAGGAGATTCAGGAAACCGATTGGCAAATGTTGTTGTTGTTGTTTTTCTAATGATAAAAATATTGTGAGAACTGGCAGAACGGCTCAGGAGTTTCAGTTTTCAAAACCAGTTTCCAAAAACCTGAACAAAGATGTTTTGATTATCTCTTCATCTGTTCACGATACTTAGTTTTCTCATTTGAAAGTCAAATAAGCCGATGTCATTTGAAATGAGAGACACTGCCTGACGCATATGAATAGGAGTCAAGGATTTCTGTGCACAGTGGCTCAGAAAACTGCCAATTTGTGTGCGTGAAAAAGTAGTCACCACCCTCCTGACAAAGCCACTGGAGTTTGAATCAGGGACCTCTGGAGCAGTGGGCTGCAGATCCACAGCTTGCCTTGAAAGATGCCAGCTGGAGGCTTTAAAAGCTCACATCTCCTCAGAACTGGAAGGGTTGGGGCTCATAATGCACCAGTTTCTGATGCTTTTAATTTCTCACGCGTATTTTGGGAAGGGACAGGGAGGAGGATTGGGAAGAGAAAGATTCAACAAAAAAAACTAAAGTAGCAAAATTTGCCAAACCTAAATAGCAAACTATTTTTTTTCCAGTTTCTGGCCAACCTTTAGATTATTAATGTTACCCATAAAGAATGCTAACATTTGTAAAAGCAAAGCCATTATTCTATTAGTTAAAAGMTGATTTTCTTTCCCAAACTCACCTCTGCTGGTATTTCATCAACATCCAGACAACCTCAACTTATTCGAAACAGCAACATAAAGGCATGTATTTGATAGTGTTTATTGTGTATGAAAAGCCAGGTTTCATACCCATGCATGCCCAATCTCAATCAACACTTTTTCCAGTGCYGATGCTGTGTTTATATCTCAATCCCACTATTGTCTTTTATACCTCTGTTTCTCTACAAATGAACGTCCTAATCACCTTTCCCTTCCACAGGTATTCAATTAATCATAAACTGTTTCAAAGATAAAGAACAGAGAGGCAGCCTCAAACCCTAAATATTTACTTTGGTGTCTCATATCAGTTCTGAAGTGTGGGGATTACATCAAATGTTGTAACATTTAAAATCCAGGGATAGAGGTTTGTAGTGGAGAAATGAACTAATGACCAATACAGCACAAAAAATAGGGATAGATGGAGASATAATTCCCAGACTAAGGATTCATAACACCTTAAAAAGATAGGGGRAAAAAAGGGAGGAGATGTTAAAAAGGCAAAAAGGAAAAAAAAAAACCACTGAGATATATAACAGAACTGCCCCCAAGCAGAAGGCTGCTTTAAGACTTCTCTGTAGGCATGATTATTCCTGGCTGGGAGAAGAGCCCCATTAAAAAGCTTTTCTGCTCCCTCCCCTGGTTATGGGATACCATCCTGAAGAGAAATCATTGACAAGCCTGTCTTTTTCTGAAAGGGTTAGTCAAACAAATTGTCTTTCTCTCCAGAGCTCCTCTCCCTGCTTCTGCCCTTTTGTCTTTCTCCTTTCTTGTTATAGTTAGAAGTGAACATTTTGGCACGTTAATTAAAAATAGTAATAGTTGCAACAGAGGAAAGAAAAGGAGGGGTGAGGTGGGGGAAGCAGAAGGGGGATGGTATCTGCAGCCCTAATTAATAGAATTACTCTCAGTTGAAAGCCAGTCTGYTGAGGACTCTTGTCCTTGAGTAAACAACTCCCTGTGTCTGCGTATGTACGTGCATATATATAGATAAATGTACATGTAAACACAGCTATTCTGTTGCTTAGCAGCCAGCAGTGTCCTTTCATGAGAAAACAAAATATATGACAAACAGTCTCAAAAACACGAAGTTCCATGAGCATATTTCTTTTCTCATAGCTATTCAGACAAGGTGGAGAGTGGCCCTGAAATTAATGTCTCGTCCAACGGACAAAGGCAGAACTAAGCTAATTGGATTCCCATCTGTTCCAAACACAGTCTCAACATCACACAATGACAATAAATAATATGATAATCATGGCTAACAATTAATCTTTTAGTTTAGATTTTTTACAGGGTGCTGGATAGATCCTAATTTCACGCAAATGTAGATTGTTGTCTGAACATGTCCTCTGGACTAAAAAGAAAAAAATAAATAAATCATAGCCTAACCAGTCACGATCATGTCAGATCTTTGGGTATATTTCAGGAGAGCAGAGGCTGTCTAATCTAAATGCCTCCTATAGCCAAATGCAAACGGGAATTTAACAGAATCTTATTTTGATCTAAACCCCAACCAAATGTGAACTGAACTGGCAAAGAACTGTGTAAAGTGAGACACGTGGTCCATGTTTAATAGATTTCTGGGATGGGGAAGTACTGCACAAACCTTCCCCATTTCATCTGGGGAGAGGAGCAGTTCTCTGGGGCTCACAGGGGCTTGCAGCACCTCCCTCACTATCCCCTTCTCCCTTCACTATGGCTTTTACTTCTCTCTTCCCTGTTTAGGTATTTTAACTGCAAACTGGTAGCCCCAAATACCAATTTCCAGCTCCATGCTGTTGGTGGAATTGTAGCTTCAGCACAGGACTTCACAGCAATACAGGCACTAAAGAGCAACACAAATCTGAGCAAATTTCCTGCAATAAGACACTGAGAGATTGCAGAGCCAACATCCCCTGGTGATGTCCAGTTGTGCAGGTCACTGCCCAGACAAGCCCTGCTGCTGGGTCCTCTGTGTGGGTGTTATTATAGGAAACCTTGYACAGACACCCCAAATTCAGCTGTGACAGAAGTGGCTCTAGGTCTGCTGACAGTAATCTCCCCAGAGCTGTTGTGTATCTCTGTGGCAGAATGAAGATTTTCCATGAAATCCTGAGCTTTCCCACACATCTGTGTAAACTTTTAACATCTAAGCAGCTGCTGGCAATGAGGTGCCTTGCTCTGCTTTGCTACACAAAAATCACCTTGTCTCTTTTTACCTGATTCCTCAGCAGCCTCRTTTTCTGCTCCCTGGCTTTAATTCACGCTGGAGTCAACAGAACTATGGAGGAGAAGCTGGGCTAAGCCATGGGGTTGTAACTCCACGCTGATGTGAGCTCTTAAACATCAGCTACATCCCAAATCTGGAACAGCCACCCTTTAGTGGTGAGAGAAGGGCTCTGTATCAGGCTATAGCTGTGAACAGATGGATGGATATAAGGTGACGTGTGGAGCTGGAACAACCAGTTAGTAAAGTTTATAAAGTACTTTGGGAGTCCATCTGGATGGATGGTACTTTATAAATGTAMGGCCATTACCAGTGCCTCCTAACAGCACCCGACCATCACTCAGCACTTTTTGGATGGACAGTTAAAGAAAACACATAAAATATATTCCTCAGCAGATATTTCACCCAGACTCTTTTACTTGTAATAGCAGAGARATCCGGGCTTTTATTTGTACAGACCATTCCCATTTGCAGGCACRGGGAAAAATCCACAATAGCTCAACTCATGAAGCTGTTGGATTTGTTATGTTTGAAGAATGAGGCTTCACAGTAYAGCCCTGGAAATAAATGAGTGGTTTGGGAATTTGCTAATGGCAGGTCTCTTGCAGCAGTAGGGGATAGGATAACTAAAGGGACAGTAATGGGAGAGGCTCAGGTTATTTTTGTAGTGAGTTTTGTTCCCCCCCCCCCCCCCCCCAGGGGCACTACACAGAATTAAATTCATGTTGGCAACAAATGAAAAAAATAGATCACTATTCTGGTGAGTATTGGACATGGGCAGCAGTGATACAAAATGCTCACTTTCCTTGTGGTTTCCCTGACTGTCCTTGGCAGTGTGGCTGTGGAAGAAGCTGGAAGATATTGCTCCTGCATATGACTTGGAGCCAAACAGGATRATCACAAGGACCTCATTCAGGCTCCTCCACAAGGTCGTGACGATCTTATTCCTCCTGGCACTTCTTTGGCTGAAGAAATCTGGGGGACGGGTGGGTGGCTGCRTTCTGGAGAAAGCCTCTCCTCTTGGGTCTTAATCACCTCCTAGTGTGAAATCAAGCTGTTGCTTCACAGAAATTTAGTGTTTGAKCTCTATGTTTTTTTCATGAAACAAATGTGGTGTCTACAGAGAATCTCTTTTTTTTTTTCCCCCCTTCAGATCCCAAAGACCCCAAAGATTTCAGTGTAGAGATGCTGCCAGAGGAAATGTATTTTCATTTCATGTGCTGCCATCGTTCTCTGCTGTGAGATGGCTTCCCCAGATATACTAAGCCTCTCAGGACAGCCTTTGTAGGCAGAAGTTCCCATGATGAACTCTGTTTTTCCACTAAGACTAGAGCCTATTACATGTACCATATCCATGGTAATTTAGGATTATGGTGTATGGGAGAAGACATAAGCATCAGTTACCCGAATTGCTATTCACAGCATGGTGGCCTTTTAAAGTATAAATAAATATTTATGCATTCACTTATTATTTGTCCATGGAATCAAAATATTCYATGGATAAATTTTAAGGCCCTCATATAATTGTTTTTGTCAACTTATTTTTTTTTGATGAGGAAAGGGAGCATAAATGAAATTGTTTACATTTTTACTACAGACCTAGTTTCTCTCTATTTGTGCTGCTACTGATGTGGTATTTAAACCCTTGTTAAGAGATAATGTTGCAATAAGCTGTTTCTRTGCTCAAACTCAATTTCCATTCACAGTATCTTGGAGGGCTGGTRACAGAATTGGCCACTACTTATAAAACCATCTTTTGGGGCCTGGGGACCAGTGCTCTCAAATCTTCATTTCATTTCCAAAACTCGGACACTCTCATTAACTGTCAAGATGATGTCAGCTGAGATGAAGAGAGTAACTTCTCAGGGAGGTCTGCCACGAGAGACCARCATGAACTTGTCTTTTGACTTCTAAAAACCTGTCCATCTGCCTTTCATTAGCCCTGGCTTAKGGATGGAATGGGGAAAAGCAGACCTATTCTGATAATAAGGGAGCTGCACGGGTGGTCTGGTCATGACATTTTGGAACATTTTTGCATTTGAGGACTGGGAGGCTCCATGACACTCAAGAAGATGGGCGAGCAGACAGACTTTAAGTATTGAAAAAGACATTTTTAGTAAAAGTAGTAAAGCATGGAGAAGGTAACACACATGATGGCCTAATCCTCCCAGGTGCAGAGCCATGGTAGGAAACCCCATGGGAAATTTTTATGAGGACATTTGCAGGACACCCACAGGAATAGCAGTATTTAGGTGCTGATTAAATTCAGAGCAGTATAAAGGAGCTTGAACACCCAGAAAAACAGTTTTGATCCCACAGGGACTGCAAGAGGAAGAGTGACAGACTATATTCAAGATATATACTGTATGAATGATTTCCTCCAAAGTGTACCAGGACAAAGAGAAGGAAGAGGATGTCAAGGTCAAATTGTTATTATTTTTTTTTACTACAGCAGCCAGACAGCTCTCAAATGGTTGATTTGAACAGCTCTAATAGAACAATGTAATTAAAACCCAACAGTCAGTGCTCAGGGAACAACATTGCTGAGTCGCTACGAACGTCTTGGCAGGTGAATATGAAGGTTCACACCGTTAATGACTAGCATTTGTAATGATTGCTTTTATTTCTTTTCAGCAAGTGCTCCGTTTCCAAAGGAACTCCAGGATGGAGATGGGAAATTGAATCAATGTGCATTTTGGGCTCAGGCAAGTTGGCAGCCTTTAGTCTGCTCTCAGAAAGATCAAGAAGTGACTTCTTTCTGCAGTGACAGCCATCACTGGACAGCGCTGTTTCAATGCCTTTCACACCTGTGCCTCTCAGACTCATTAATACCCAGCATCTTCATGGTGAAATGGATTCTGTGCCCACCTTGTAAAGGCACAATTGTTCAATATCAATGCCCTGACCTAGGTGGGGTACAGCAGAGTCCTTCAGCATGTGCCTGATTTCAAACACCAACTCATTCAACTCAGCAGGACGAGAGCGTGTGCTGGGCGTGCAGAGTGGGGCAGGGAGGCAGCAGATGGGGAAAATGGCACAGCAGAGTCTGTGGTCATAGCTACGTGGTTTTGGGTTATTTGTACCTGCAGGGAAAAATGGGGAGGGAATGAGGGGGAAAGGGGGAAGCAGGCACAGAAATGACAGGAGGAGGAAAGGAATGAAATCAACACATTGCGTGTCAAGGCGGAAGGATTGAGGAAAGTTCCCCAAAGACTTCCCACTCAGATTTGGGAATTTTCCTTTTTTTTTCCCCAATGATAGTATCATTCAAGTAACACAATGGGGTACTGAGGCATGCAGAAGTTTAGTAACTGGAAGAAGACACCAAGGAATAGGAGGGATRGAGAGGATGTTTTATGTGGATGACACTGTTCCAGCAGAACTACAATGTGTGGAAAAAAACCTGTTTCATAATAAGCACCTGCTAGAGACAAGTGAGATACTCAAAGTAGTGTGAATATCTCCCAGAAAGCTGAGTGCATCCTACTGTGCACAAAACAGGTAGTGCCACACTCACCACCACCAGTGCTATCTGATTAAAGCACATTTGTGAGCAAAACAGGACAGGAGCTGCAATCATCTGCCTCATGATTCCACTCTGATCCCCACTGTGCACAGCTTCCCTAGGTCTAGGAGACAAACAAAGCCTTCAGCGTTCTGTCTTTCCAAGACTAACTGATCACTGCAAGTTGCTTGAAAATGGATTCTGACCTTGTGCCACGTAAAGGGTTGGTCCCTAGTAAAGCCAGTGAAAGCTGAATGTTGGCACCATCRTTTGTAGGTCACCTAATCGTGGAATCAAAAGTTCCTTCTTGCTCACCCAAAGAGGAAAGCGAAGATTAGTAGTGAAGGATTAAACTGAGACAAGTAGGGAGGACACCTCTCTCAGGGTAAGAAGCAATGAACATCCCTCCTGTGCATCTCAGAATCACAGAATCATAAAATGGTTTGGGCTGGAGGGGACATTAAAATCATCCCACCCCAACCTCTGTGCTGTGTGCAGGCACACCTACCACTAGATTGTGTTGCACAGAGCCCCCTCCAACCTGGCCTTGAGCACTTCCAGGGATGGGGCATCCACAGCTCCTCGGGGCAGCCAGAGTCTCACCACCTCCAGCTCCTCCAGCTCCTGGAAAATGCTGAACACGCTCCTCTCTTGAGTTTTTGTGATGGGATTGACTCATGCTGAAGTTAAGAGTGAACTGGTTCTGATTTGCTCCTGTGCCCCAGAAGCAAACTCCCACCAAGGCCGTGCCTTCCCCTTGGCAAGAGTGCTAAATACAAGAAACAAATATTGATGTAGAAAGTTATGTAACCTGTGTAGGTGATAGGAGAAGAGAGAAGCATGGAGAGCACAACAGAGCCCTTCACATTCACATTGCTCACAGGGGTGAAGAAAAGAAGGAAACCAAGTGCAGCAGTCCGAAATTTAACACTGTCCCTGCTAGACCAGGAAGGGCCTCTTTGAGAGACACATGCCAGGAGCTTGTTTGCAAGGCACTTCACCACTGACCCCAAAAGCCCCAGGGAGTGTGCTGGGTACACTTTGGAGAGCCCTGCTGGTGCCTAATCTCTGCATGGAACCAGYTCTGATAAAGAGTAACTCTGGTGGCCAAAAATGATGCAGCGATTTTCAGGCAGACTACAAGCTAATCCCCAGGATCATGATTAACATGTTTATTTTGCTCAGTTAAACAGATTCTAATGTCCAGGGCTGGGTGTAAGCATTGCTAAGAACACAGTCAGTAAGCTGCCAGCTTTGGGTTGCTTTTGGTGATCTAGGTGGCCACATCTGACTCTCTAAAAACACTGACATTCTAGAGAGTGAGGAGCTGGGTATTCTTCCTTTTACTTTATTTACTTATTCATATATTTATTTGATTTTCTAAAGCAGCTCTGGTCCACCATTGAGCAGTATTCCTAATTATAAGACCACTATTCTTAATAACTAGTCAGMTATYRTCCTAGATTTAGGCAGCATAWTTTCCCTCTCATTGMTCATCTAAAAAAAAAAAAAAWTRCAGGCAAGGAAAAAAGCTTTCTWCACAGTAAGAGCTAGAAGAAAGCAAATAGTGAAAGATGGAGAAAATATCTGCTGTCGTCTTGTCCAGTTGCTGCCAGGTACTGTGGTATGGATTATCCATAACATAGGAAATAAAATGATCTTGGTCTATAGGAAATTTATTTGCTTTTTGCTCTCATAAGAACAATTAAGGCAACAGACTTTAAAAAAAAAAAAACTTTAAAAAAAAAAATAAAACCAAAACAACTGTTCATTCAACAGCCACTGGTAAGAGGGCACCCTTACCACCCTCACCAGGCATGGGACATTTGTTGTTATGTGAATTGGTTTACACCACTCACAGGTCAGTTTCCACGACTGGTGTGGGTGGGGGGTGTCCTTTATGCCCCCAGGCAGGTGATGAGAGCAGAAGAAACAAAGCCTGAATCAGCTCTCAGGGAATGCACGAAGTGGAGGGATATCAGGACAATCAGACCCCAGCTCGAGGTCATGAAGTGCAGARCAGGAAATGTTCTCTTGTGCTTTCTGCAGAACACCATCCTGCCTCTGACACAGTCCAGATACCTCTGAATCTTTCCACATCCTTTGGATCCCTTCCCGCTGCCATCCATGAGAGCTGCACACCAACAGTCACTAATTACACCCCAGGAAATCTGAGCTTAATTCCAGCCATGCATGCAATGCCAGAACCTTTTTTTTTTTCATTTTTGGAGAGCTGGGAAAAATGTTTTCTGTGCCTTCTCAAGGCATCTGATGGTCAGTGACATCCTCCATGGTCCCTGATGCTCTGCACTGTCCTCTCCTCTGCTCCACGTTTCACACCACCCCTTTCCCGTTCTTATCCAGGCTTTAT
This sequence comes from Malurus melanocephalus, assembly GCF_030028575.1. NCBI lineage: Eukaryota > Metazoa > Chordata > Aves > Passeriformes > Maluridae > Malurus > Malurus melanocephalus. Next base: position 820,561 of record NW_026623287.1, read on the forward strand.
GTGCTTTCCCAGCCCCACCATCACAGCAGCCTAATGACTTAAAGGTTACAGCCTCAAGGAATGGCACAGGCAAAACAAATCCCAATTTGGGGCCTGGAGGTAGGTTAAACAAYCTTTGTGTAACTCCACATTTCATMATTCCATGCATTATCTTCCCAAACAGAAATTAAGAAAGATATTCCAAATAAACAGAAAAATTAGTCTAAAATTAAGTTTTAGTGGGATCTGAATAAGTAAAAATTTGGTCATCATCCAGAATGCTTTCTGG
>NW_026623287.1:820854-853870 GCF_030028575.1 Malurus melanocephalus
TGGGATTTATCCTTGCTTGGGATTTATCCTTGCTTCAAAATGGCATGTTATTTTMTTTTAAACTGAAAGGAAAGGACTGGACTAACCCCAGAAGAACATTTCCCTGAAATTCAGGAAAATCTGGGAGTATTTTTACTTTTYCCTTGGTATGTTGTTTTTGGGGTTTTTTTTACTTCCATTTCCTCTCTTTTCTCTGACCATCATCTCTCTTTACATGACAGAATTTCTGGAGTGGGGAGAACACCACATGTTCACACCATCCTCCACATTTTCAAACCTAGGAGTCACTGAAATATCTCTTTAAGGGTTAAGACCCCAAATTGATGTAAACACAGAAATTGCAGAAGAAGACAGGCCCAGTGAAATGCTAGGCTTCTGCCCCTGCCCTACACAGGCTTTTTTGTATGATCAGAAACAGAAACTTTAGTCTATAAGAGCAGGGTATCATGGCTTTTCAGCACAGCTGGGAATGTCCATGCTGTCCCCCTGTTATCTTTTGTGATGGGTGTGATCTGGGGCAGGCAAAATAYCTTTGTGGCAGAGAAATTCTTGCARGGACCAGAGGACTGGTCCACTACCATGGTCCACTTATCCGAATACAGCTGGCTGAAGCCTGTACCCGGAGATTTTGAGCCCAAACTCAAGTGGTTCAAGTGCCCTTGCWCAGCAACTGTCCCATGGAAGGCAATGTCACGCTCAAACCTCACTGCACCGACCTCGTGGTAATAATTCATTTAAATGAATATCTGGGCAGATAGGTTTCCATTAATCAAGCATATGACTTGGAGAACAAACGGCCTTTGAAAACATCTAGACAAGCCTGGAAGAGTGCAGCTGTTAGCATTGCACACTGCATTATCACCATATATTTAGATTGTTATTAAGTGAACTTGAAGTAAGGCATTCTCCATTTGTCATTCTCCCCCTGGTGAATTCAGCTACTAGCATTGATTCTTTTCTTTTCTATTTTTTTTTTAATCTGAAAATTTGTCTATTAACTTTTCAAAACTTATTAATCTGTTTTCACTTCATTGGTAGCAGCTTCCCCCCACCCTCTACTTAGCTTGTTAAAACTGAGAGTTGATTAAATATGACACAACAGTAAAATATTACATAAGCTCACAAGAAAATTTTTATTTCATTATCAGCACAAAGTGAGTCATCTTGAATATGACACTGGCTTTGGCTCCATTTTCTCTCAGTTTTTTGCTCTGGTTTTATATTTAATCACAGCTTTTTTCTCTCTCTCTTTGCACTTACGATTTTGTTTTTCAAATCCACAGCAGAACGATCCAACTTTGTTCTTACACTATTAATTAACACCACGCTCTAGTTTCCCACATACTTAAATGATGAATAAGGTTAAATTCCAGACAATGTTCTGTACATTGCCATCAATTAACAATTTTCGAGGCAGCGCTTCATTAATAAACACTGATCAGCCGAGCCCTTGTGTGGAGTGCATTGGAGCTGAGAAATTGTACCAGAGCTTCTTTAATTTGTGAGCTGGCGTTTGTGGTGTGGCTGAGSGTGTGCACAAGTGTGTATGTGTGCGTGTGTGAAAAAAAAAAAAAAAATCAATGCAATATCCTAGGAAACTCATCAGCACATCATCTCCTTAAAGGTTAATTAAGAATTTGAGGAAGAACAGAGGGGCTGAAGCAGAGGTGATGGACATCCGTGTCTCTCCAGATCATTAAGTACTAATTAGGTTTGGAAAGTCTATTGAGCTTCCTTGGTCTCATCAAGCCATGTGATGGTCCCTGGATACCTCAGTGTGAAATGCCATCAGCACTATATCTCCCTTTATGAACAGGATGCACTTCAGTCTCAGGTGTGCCTGCTGTCTCTCACTCTGTGTGTGTGTGTCTGTACGCTTCTTTTGGTGTCTGTCTGATTAGGCTATTTTATATACTGCATAAAATCTGCATGGAGAATACAGAACCTTTCAGAGTTGTGTAATGCAGCATTTTTGCTGTAAGGCTAATGAGGGGAAAAAAAAGAGGGGGTTAAAAAAAAAAGGCCAAGAAAAGTTCCTGTTAGCTGTAAATTCAGAATAAGCAAGGGAAAAGCTTCCAAGTTCATATAAACCCTTTTACAGTTCTAGAATCTCATTTAGGGAGGAATTCCAAACTGGATTCCCTTTTCTTGTGTTTCCTGAGCTCARGATGGAGGTGGGTCAAGACAGAAGCTCTGCAGAAAAATTTATTGGAGCGAGACCTCAACATGCAGCTTCAAAGAGACCATAATATGTATTTTGTTAATTACCTCTTTTAAAACTCTTAGCAAGAAGTTCTGCACAGCTAAATCCCTGAAGTGGTGACAGGTTTTTTTAGAAACTACTTCCACAGCATGTGAGATGCTGCTTTTATCTTAATTTCCCTGCTTTTCAGTATTTTCCAGTCTRCAGGTCTTACAGGGACAGATTTTTCTCAGGATGTTTCCTTTAAATTGGATTGGAAATACAAATTTAGATGTTCAGCTGTGGACAAGGATCTAGCAAGCAAACCAATCTGTGCCTGAAAGAGACCTTTGAGGTGCCCAGAGATTGAGTCAGCTCTCAGTGCTAATGTACAAAGTAATTCAAACCAGATGCCAGTGATCAGATAGATTCTTCTGGAAACCAGCCTTGATGGCGTTATTAGTAAAACAACACAGCTGGCTCTGTTATGAGGGTTCCCTCATGGTAACTCAATGAAATTTGTTAATTCTAGTTTTAAGCTAGCAGGATGGCATAAAGCTGCTGAAAGGTAAAGGAGGAATAGGTCTGGTAGTACTTCAACACTGTGAGACCAAGGAGATCCATACTCAGGAATATGCAAGAGGTGCTTTCTTCATACATAAAGAACTAACTCAAGCACCTATTCCCTTTCTCAGAGTGAAGAACAATGTGCCTTAGATATCAGCACTCATTTAATAAAATCATACCAGAAAAGGTTGTCCTCTGGGCTGGCATTTTCAAGGGACACTCAGGATAAGGGAGGGTGGTGGCTCTGGGGACAGTTGCCATTGCCTTTTTGAGCCCCAGTGAACTTTGACTTTGATTGCACACGATGGGATGGAAGTTAATGGTTCACTGGCTCAAACTGTTGCCCTGCCAATACYGTGCTTTTAACATTTTAGTTATTAAGAGCAAGTCTAGTTGCATTAGCAACATCGCTGCGGGGGGAAGGCAGCAGTCTAGGAACCACTGGGATGTGGGTTCTTTAGGATGCATCTGGAATTAAAAAAACAACYGTCTCCCACTCCCACCACTACTGCCACCCAGTTTTCAGCAGGAGATGTCTGAATTGAAAAGCCACTGATAACGCTGCAGCCTGCACGTCCGCTCCAGAATATCAAGGACCCCTTGATAAACCCACTGCAATGCCTGGAGCACTTCATCTGCAGGCGACTTGCTCTCTTCAATATGGAGAGGATTGCCACTAATCCTGGCGCATTACTGTTCACTTGACAGAAGTCGCCTGAAACAACTTGCGTCTGTTCTTGTCCTGATTTGCTGTCGGTATTTATTAAGAGCAGTGTGTTTAAAATGGCACACATTGTAGCCTGCAGATAACATCTTAAGCTTCCTGCCTATACCAACAAAAAACCAAACACGCCCTCCCAAGAAAATCTTCTCCAAACACCTCACGCCCTTCTTTGCTCAGCCACGTTGGTGCTGTTGCTTCGTCCCCAAAAGATCCCTGCGAGAGCAGTGGTGACGTCAGGTTTTACTGATCACCACCCCTGAGCTGCTGGGAAGTGATTTTAATATGTAACTAAAGTGATGGAAAACAAAATATTAATYGCTCAAATCGTCTATTTCCATGACTTCAGTAGAGAAAATTGTTAAACTGGCAAAATCTCTGGCTCTTGATTAGCCAGTGAGGCCTTCATGTTCCTTCCCTTCCTGCCATGACAGAACATCAATCTCCAAGGATGTAAAGATGCAACAGCTTCTCTGAACCTTCAGTCTTAACCACTGCACTTAGAAGTAAACAAGTTTCACTGTTGAATGCTGAACATGGTGATGGTTATGCTTTGTGCGCATTTATTCACCAAGGATGTGGTTTAATTCAGTGCCACTGACATGCCAAATTGACTGGATCTGCAGAGTTTGACTTTTTGCATAGCAAAGATGGTGAAACTTCCCCAGTTCCTCCTGTTCTGAGTCTGATTGGGGTCTGGTCAAGTTTGTGGAAGTACATTTGAAGAAAAAAACAATGAGTACTAGTAAATTTTGATTTGCAACATGCGGTTTCCTGTTTAGAGCAAAGACCCTACAGTATTTGTAGATGAGTTGTTGCAGAATTTCTCCTAGCTTTTGAGGTCTCTTGATTCCAATACCATCACAGACAAGAGACATTATCAGATTAAGCAGCAGAAGACAGTTCTCAAGCACACCGGCAAATAGAATCTGTTTTTCTGTCTCCTACACAAAAACTGTGGTTCTTCTGCCAATTCAACTGACATACAGAAAAATAACTCTGGGAGAAGATGGATAATCAGTTTTTCTTTAAATTAGGAATATACTAGAAAACAAAAATTATATCCTTCTGTGCTTCCTCTAAAGGCCCTTGAAGATTATTTCTCACTAAACTGATTTTGTTAGAAGACAAACTGTTCAGACCTATCAGGTCCTAAAAGACCTATTTATTTTTTTCTTGGATGGAGATTATGCTCAAGAATTTAGCATCAAACAAGCTTTTTCTTGCTCTTTTTTTGCTCCCAGCACATTGCTCTGGTGAAAAATTTTTATTGCTTGTGTGTGTGAAGCATGTGTGTGCATGTGTGAGGGTATGCATATGCATAAGTCTAGCATATTTCAAATGTATATATATGCATTTGTGACGAGGCAATACTCTTATACCTGGTCTGGGTGTTTCTGTACTTTAGGCAGTGTGCAGATAGAAAGTGCTGTGAGTTAAAGAAGAGGGTTTATTTTGAGGTACCATTCCTGAACAGCGAAAGAAGTTAATGTATCATGCATATAAGTTAATGTATGCTCTCCTGATCTCAGTAATGTACCAGAAGACAAACCAGAGGAATATCTTCCCTTCTGTCTTCAAAACAAAGGATGGATTTGCAGAGGAAGGCCCTGTGCATCAACCAGTCCATGCAGCATCTTAACATTTGTCTGGGACAAGCAACATTAGGTATGGCAGACAGCAACGGCGCTCTCAAATGAGGGACAGATGGCTGTCCAACACTGACACTGCAGGTGTTCAAGACTTTTAATTCGGTTTCATTCWGTGGACCTTTTGCTCTCCAATCCCTTGCTACCGCTGTCAAACTTTTCCAGAAGCAAGAAAGAGTGCGGGGACAATGTGATAGAATTACAGAAGGTGGTGGAGTCATTTGTTAATCCATCGGGGAAATTAGGCCATCAGACAACAACCTGCTCCACAAACAGATCCCTCGGAAACAGGTGTGTGCGTGGATGTGTGGGGTGGAGGTGGGAAGCTGTGGATGCAGGGAAGGGAAAAGGAAGAGGACTGGGCTGGGAGGTGACAGAAATGACAACCAGATTCCGATGTAACAGGGTAAGAGCAAGATATAATGTCTGCTGAAAACCAGCATCCTCTTGGTTTCATTTGAAAATCTCAGATCAGAGAGGGACACAAGTTCTTTGGCACCCCAGTCTCTGGGTGTCTTTGTGGAAGAGGATGAGATGGAGAACAGACTAAAGGCTCCTTTGTGCTTTCCTTCCTTTATCCATTCCTGCAAAGAGCAGAGTGCTTGAACACTTCAAGCATTTAAAGCTGCAGATGGAGATGCCCCTCTCAGCACCTGGCTCTGGCCCTGGGGCTGGAAGGTGAACTGTGTTACATTTGTGCAGTGATGGTCTTTTCATTGCCATGATCCTTCTGTGAACACAAACCTGCCTGCAACTGTGTATTTCTGGAGCTCTCTGTGGCCCCAGACACTCCTCAGCATGGCTCAGGTCTGGAGACCCCTTCAGCAGCGTTTCCTCTCTGCTGATTCAATATTTTGGCTGCCATGAAATGCCCATGGAGTTACTGAGAGCTGGAGATGAAGAGGGAGGGAGGTTCTACCTTGTTTAGCAGCATTTAGAAAAAAAAAAAAAAAACAACCCTTCCTGTGAGCTCTGAAGACAAGGAACTCTGTCTTCTAATGGTTTGTGCTGTGAGTCCTGACCTTGTCTGGACTTTCTGGTGGGCAGGGAGCGGTGTGCTCCTGCATGTCCCCCCTTCCTGTACAAGTGGTGCTCACAGCTCCACATCACAAGGCATTCCTCTGTGGAGGCTGTGGATCTAAACCACTGCGAGCATCTACTCTGCCTGAGGGGAGAGGGAGGAAGAGGGATGAATCATATATTGGTATCAGGAAATTTTGATTATTTTTAACGAGGAATCCCCAATCCCCCCAACTTTTAGACACACAGCTTTTTTGAGATGTCGGGAAATATCAAAAGTATTTCAAAACCATTTTACTAAAGACAGGTTTGTCTGGAAAGAGGTTTTCCATTGAAAAAGAATARTACAAGTGCTCTCTTTTGACCACCTTTTGGACAGAGTTTGCATTGAACTGCAAGTCCTAGATATCGTGTATTTCATATTTGATGAAATTACATAAAGAAATGAGCATTTTCCTTTGCATTCCCTAAGAATAACTGCATTCCCTCATTCTGCTGGCCATGCCAGGCTGTCCTGCTTCTCCAGGGACAGGCAATGCTGCAGGGGTACATTCCCACCCATWCCACCAAAGTGCAGAACATCCTTCMAGAATTGTTCAGGGAAATCACATTTAGAGTTTTGAAAAGTCATGTTCTTTACACTACATATGAGCTAACCCGATTTTACATCAGCAATTTGTCCATGATCTCTGCAACTTTTATTTTATTTATGGGATGAAAGGAGTCATGATTTGGTCAAATTTGAAAGTTCAGATGCTTTTTAGTTTTCTGCATTARAAACAAACCTCCCAGGCCTCATCACTTTTGTCTGTCTTTAGCTGAGGTGAACAGCCTGATTCAAATTTTTGTAAATATACTTCAGCTGGTCTCTGAGAGGTACTCCGCACTGCAGAGGAATGAGTCACGTTGTTGCTTTCACTTTTACACTGGGGATACTGCTCCTGCCAGATCTTGCCATTTACTTGGAAAACTAGTCAGCGTTCCTTTCATATTCCAGATTGTCATCCTTGCCTTCCCTTTCCCCCTTCCTCCACCCTCTGGGAGCTRCAGGACAGAATCTTTCTATTGTCCTGCAGAGATAAACCTCTGTTGAGTGAAGTTGCTTGATCCCTGGAGAAGGAGGAAGGAAAACAAACCCCCAGCAAAACAAAACCTGTTTCCATTCACACCCCAAACCTTGAATATTATCCCTTTGTGCCAGCTGCACCATCATACCACTGCATTCTGTCTTGCCGTGATTTTTTTGGTGGAGAGCTGCCTATACAATCTGTGAGCACTGTTGGAACAGCCCAATTTTACAAGCATAAAGTATTATGATTGCATTGATTTCCATCATAAATCATATTTTCCATCCTCTGTCTCTCTTTCCTTGCACTGACTGAATTAAGCCTTGGTGTTTTCTTTAGCTGCTGCCAGAGCTGAGGCTTGAGATGATATTAGGGTAATGATGATAAATTTTAGCCTCAAGCCAAACCATTTCCACATTACAGATAATGTTTTTTTCCAAATAAGTTCTGTTATTGGAATCCAGGACCCACCACATCTGCAGGCTCAGAGGCTGCCTCAACACAGTCTCTTTGCTGTAATGGGTTTATAGATTTGAAAATTTGCTCTAAACAAATAAATGAGAGAAGAGAGGAAGAAACGAATGGAGGAATGGAGGAGAATCAACCAGAAGGAGGAGAAAAGGGAGAGAAGGTAAGAGGGAAAAAAGGGAGAAAGGAAGAAGACAAAAATAATGAAAAGAAGAAATGGAACCATGAGGGGGAAAGGCAGTAAGGAAAATTACATAATGCACACAGCAAAGTGCTAGCCAGCCTGCAGCTATCTGTGTGTGCTCAGGGGCAGAGCTGGTCCCACAGATGAGCACAAATGCCAGGWACCAGCACTGGGTGCTGCAGTGTGGAGTCACAGCGCCAGATTTCACCCCTGCCTCCTCACAGGACCATTCCCTGTCACCTCATCTCATCTCAGAAAGGCCTCACACAAACTATTATAATATTCCTGCAGAATTTCAGCTGTCCCCACAATGGATTAGGATGAAACTGAGCTAAGCCTGACCCAATATTAGTATCTCTGCTCAGGCTTCAGTCTCAGGTGGTGTCTTACTGGTATAAAATGATTCTCATTTTTTGAAGCAACTACAAAGCAGGTCACCTTCCCTCTTTTGTCTGAGGGGAATTCAGTCTGTGTAATCAGGCCTGAAGGAGAGTGTCCCATGCTCCGGAGAGTATGGATTCYGGGAACAGTGACCTTCAGGAGAGAAGCTGAGGGAGGCCAAATCCATTACTCGCTTGTTCTTCAGCTGCTGCACAGGGAGACATTTCACCATTTCACCATTTCACTGAGGTGTCTTACAGGGGCAGCCCTGTACAACCCTGTGTCCTGCATCCCTCACTAGTRCTCTGTCCCTGATTTGGAGCACAAATCAATAAATCTTATGCTTCCTGTGTGGCTTTGTAAGCACATAAGTGCCTCTCTGCTCTGGTCCTCCCATTAACCAGAGCATTCCTTCTGGAGAGTTTTTTGTTTGTTACTCCACTGAGTGAMTGGAGTAACAGAGGTGTCTGCTCCAGCAGCAGGCAGCCCTTGGAAATCATTCTGGCTYGAAGTTGCASAAGTTCTCAGGAGTTCTGGGTTGGGAAATCACCTACACACAAAGATAGTCCCATGGATAAAAGCACACCTTGAYTCCTCACCCTTTTTTTTCTCTTGGYTTGCCCTGGCGGGCCAGAMTTTRTGAAGGACTTYTGTTTAGCACCTGCCACCAYTTCTACATGCAGRCAAACAACAGTTTCAGAYTCTTGGTTTATCCTGAGCTGCAAAATTGCACCTCATTAGCTAAYATTGTGGTGGTGGGATTCATCAGAAAGAAAGCAGGTAACTTTCTTCACGCCCCAGGTTCCAKAAAAGCAGAGGAATAACTAATATTCTGATTCATGTTCCTTCCTCTGGAGCTCAGCTGGCATTGCTCTTCTCAGCCCTAAGTCAGGAGCCCTCACTGCAACAAGCCTGGGCAAGGCTGAAATACATCCTGATGCAGATGGTAGGGGCCAGCTCTGATTCTGACCAACATATTTACAGCCAAGAGAAGGGAAAAAAATGGACCTGCAGCTAGGTAGGCAGGTGGCAGGCAGTTTATTTCGCTGGCAGTGCTGGAGTGCCTACTTCACGGGATGCTAAATGCAGTAAGTGGGGAGGAGAACAAATTTAAGAGGGAAGAAGGAGGCAGTGAAGCAGTCAGTGCTCTTCAGGGTATGAAGGGAACATCCTGCACTTCCAGAGGAGTTTCAAAAATAAAAACACCCTCAGGATGCTGCCTTTGCAGTGTCCATGTCTTTATTATTCATATCAGTCCCTAAAGAGGTGCTTTCTCTCAGGACATGAGTCATCTGGGAAATCCAACAACCCTGCTGCAAGTGGGAATTTGCAAAGACAATGTGTCCTGCACTAAGGGCACCATATATATCCTTAAAATTGGGCTAAACCATTCTACTGGCTCACCTTGTTTGGGTGAATCAAACCGAGATCGGTTCAACTTGACCAGACTCACAGGTAATATCACCAGCAACCCCCTGTGAAAATGTACCAGGTACCCTGCTGCTGCAGCCAGACCCACCCAAAACACATCCTCTGTCACTCCCCAAGGCTCACTGCTAACCAAGACACTGCTGACAAACCCAATTGCACCTCTGCTCTGACTGCCAACCCCAAAACTCTCTGAGAACTCAGCAGGATGCTGACACACGGGGCAGGGCTAAATAATACATTTTCCTCTCTGCAGTTCTTATCCCACAGTGGAAGAATTCAGCAAAAGCCTCTCTTGTTTCACCTGTGAATTACCTCCCTTTTCACCCTGCTCACTGCAGRAAAGGAGGGACCACAACTGAAATGTGGAATTTCAGGGCAGGAATGCTCAGTTTCCAATGCAGGACTCGTTTCAGTGAATGGACTGACCACAGGGGAGGTCAGCAAGCTGGGCAATGACAGCTGATGCTGTAGCTGTGCAAACTGAAGAGGACATAAAGGCAAGCAGTACAAAGGCTAAAAAAATAAAACTGTGAGCAGTTTGAGCACCAGGACCAAGCACCCTGAGACAGGCAAGAAGAGCATGGAGCAAAATGTCCAGAAACTTTATGTCCCAAGAAGGGGCTCTATGCAGCTGTCCCTCCTCTGGCTACAAAAACTCACCAGAATAAAAGGTACCATTTTTGCCTGGTAAGTTTTCAGTAGCAAAGACAGGAGTTTGATTGCCATTACTGGGACCTCATGGACAAGGTACATAAGAGGACAAAATYGCTCTCACACTTAACAACAAGGATTGCTGCTGGCAGGCACACCACAGGGAGAAGGATTAGATAAAGCACAGAGAGCTGCCCCATCTTCCACCTTGTAAAGGAACATTTAAAAGCCAGTGCAATGGAGCATTTATAGCCATGTGGCTGCACCAGACAGCCTCAGTCTGCTGGGCTGTGATACTGGGCCTGGTTTGGAATGAAAAGAAATACTAAAATACAGTCAGACTGTTTCATGGGTGGTATTTCATTTTATTCCATTTGAACAGTGTTTTGGTTTATCTTGCGTTTAATTTGAGGGATTGAGCAGGTTCCCGATAAATCCCATAGTAAGATCTGCATGAGAAAAACACTTAAAAAAACCCCAACCCAACAACAACAAAACCCTTTCTTCTGCTGCTGCTGATAACAAGGCCTATTACTTCCCAGCCTGTGTTTGGTTTCAACACCGTATAATCTCTCAGTTGCAAACAAGAGACCAAGACAGCTCTGACTAGAGCTCCCCTATAAATGATTTTGTCCTCAATGTTTGTTCTGGCTGGAGAGGTGCCAAACTCCCTGCTCATGTGGTTAGGTACAGGTGGTGAATAGGCTTTTTGSCTGGTTCATAGGTAATTCACTGGTAGTTTGCTACAGAGAGCCAGGCTTGCACCAACGAGAAAACAAAACTCTTTAAAAAAACCTGTCTCTTGAGGTTAATGCTTGAGTTCATCATACTTTCTGTCCATTTAGACACAACAGATGATGTCCCCAAACTTGTGTTTTTTGGTTTTTTTTTTTTTCCCTTTATAAGAAAACCACCTAATCTGAGCAATAAAGATTCTGTGATGTTATATGGATGTGTAGTGTACARGGAATCACACCTGTCCAAGGCCATTGCCTCTCCCAAGCTCTTGAGGTCATTTCTCCCTCGACCTGCCCCAAAACTGAGAGCTCCTCAGCTGCCCAAGTGAGGGACAGTGTCTCTGTTTAAACCAATGTGCTTGTACTGGCTGTGAGTAAATTTAGTCTAGAAATGGAGACAGAGATGTGGAAATGCCTTCCAAACCAGAACAAAGAATGGGAGTGATCTGAACAAATGCAGATGCCTATAACAGAGCCAGGCCCCTTCTATTCAGTGGAGAGAATGAAGCATCACTTATGAATCATCTCACCCTAATGAGGCATCCAAAATAGACCAGATGAATCACAGTCCAGAAGCACCTATTTTTCTCCCCGTGCTGTGAGAGCCCAAGGTAACTGAGACAGAGACATTTACACTGTAGGTGGTTAAAGTTAGGTGAGATTAATTAAAAAAAGAAAAAAAAGAAGAAAAGARWAAGAAAAATAATCAGCAACAAATCCCTAAGAGTTTTTAGGCACAACAGAACACTTGCATGAAGGTTATCTGACACAAAAGSATATAATTGAATGAGATGATGCAAGGAGTCCACTACAGGTCAAATGGGACAACTCTTGCAACAGTCCGTTAATAAAAAATTTCCTTGATAGAAACTGCTTACAACTACTGCTATAAAAATATAGATGATTCCCTCTGAAAACAAAACAGCAGTTCTCAGTTTATATTGGGGTAGCAAAGAACTGCATCTTCCCTGTTAATTTGAATTTGAAGCCTAAAGATGACAGCATTTCTCTTGTCTTAATTAATCTATTTTTATCCAATATTTCTGTAATGAACAGGGGTGAGTCAAGGGTTTTGTTTAAATAAAGAAGAAGCAGACACTTATTCAAGAGTGACGGTTCTCTTTATACTCTTTTCCTCTAATTTGTCTCAARTATTACCTTCCAAAACTCCTTTCCCCTTGAATAAAGCCAACTTTCCACATGGTGATTCCTGCCACCATTGCTGCCTCAAACCTCATAAAAAAACCCCTATTGCTTATGAGAAGCTTCACTTGCCAAAACTAATGGGAAACAGTGGTAGGTGATGCAGAGGAAAGATGGAGAAGCTTTTTTGTGTTCTGAGTGGCTCTTTTCAGCAAAACCACAGTGGTGTTTTTACAAAAGAACACCGGGCACTCTGGTTCAGTTTGGATCCACCGTKCAGAGAGCGGAGTGGATCCCAGCAGCCCATCCTGGCTGAGTTAATTGAGCCATAAAGGGAGCCAGCACACATGGTCCCAAAGGGATTGGTGCCTTCTCCCACCTTTATCTGAAGGCAGATAAAATCCTGCCTTCCTGCTTTTGATAGAAGTTAGAAGAATTAAATCCCACTTATGACAGTAGTGTTTGTGTTTTTATTGGATGAGGCATCATCTCAGATCTGCCCTGTGTATTTTGCTCCTGGTGTCTCTGTTTTGAACCTGACTCTAATTCTTGCCCTTAGTTTGGAAATGAAGGGTGAATTTTWCAAACAGCTTGAGGATGGTATTTTTGGGGAATCTTCACATCTATTCACAAAACACCACAATCACACGTGGAGGACCCCTGGCACAAACACCCCAAGMACTCTAAGCTTGCACCTACAGTGCTTTTGTTTAGAGTTTGACATCATCACTTGTACGAGCAAACCACAAAACCAACGCCTGAGTGATACAATTTCTTGCCACACTTATTTCCTTACTCAGATTTTTTCCTCTCTCCAGTGTTAACAAAGAAATCTGCGTGTGCTGCCTGGCTTGTCCAGCATTTCAGATTTCCTGCAGATTCTCCCTCACCTCTTTCATCTTTCACAATAGTGACCAGAATACACTGAGCACGGCTCCTTTCTGGCTCCACCTGTTCCAAAAGCCCCATGCTAGCATCAGTCCTGCCACAAATGGGATGAATCAAACACCGGGTTTTCATAAGAAATGGGGTCTCTCTACATTTCCATCAAACTAAGGATTGGAATGACCTGAACTTGGCCTTCTGCTAAATAGCAGTAGTGGTAGAAGTACTAGTAGTAGTAGTAGTAGTAATAATAATAGTAATAAAAATAAAAAAAAACATTTTAAAAATGTATCACCTAGAGCTCTAAGTGATGTGAAAACTGTTTACAAGAAGTCTAACAAGGTTTACTGGATAGAGATGGTTTCAGAGTATCAATCAGTCCATTCAAAACTTAAATTGCACTATCACCCATAGGCATTCATGACCCTGACACGTGGGTAGATGTTCATAAGTTGCTCCTTTTCCTTTTCCCTTTCCCTCTTTCCCTGCCCATCTCTGATCAACTCATCTGGGGAAAATGTAACAAAAAAAACGGCTTCGTGAATGAAGATGCCACAAGATGGCATTATAGAGCAATTTAACGAGAAATCTGTCCTGGAATCTGCTTTCCCCCTCTCCGGCGGAGGAAGGATGAGGAGCAGGGAGCAGCGCTCGTTGTGAGAGGGGACAGGTGTTTGGAGCCGCCTCCAACACAGCCACTATCCCTTCTGTTGACGGTCTCACCTGGTTAACTCTTATTAACATTTCCAAGATTTCAAATGAAAGCCCTTCAGGAAGCAAAGGAGAGCACATTCCTCTTCAGCTAGCCTTTGCTACCGTTATTTTCCTATCAGTGCGCTCCTTTTTTTTTTTTTTTTTTTTTTTTTTTTTTTTTTTTTTTTTTTTTTTTAGCCCTTTCCCCCCCTTATTCACAGGTGTGTGCGCTGTTCTTTTTGGGGTGTGTGTGGCAGGTGAACCCGCTGTCCCTCGGCTCCGTGGGTATGATAGGAGCTGCCTGCTTGGCCACAGCGKGTGCCAAAGGTGTAAGAATGTGAAAAGAGATTGTGGGCAGGATGGATGGAAGGGTCGGGGCAGCCGGGGGGTGTGTGGGGTGCGTGTGAGCACACACAGGACACACCAACACCCCGGGRTTACGTGGCTGGAGCACACATGAGCAGGRCACGCTGCTGTGGCTGCACTGTGCKGTGCCTCTCTGTSAAACAGCAAGAAATTGCAGTGGGGAGCGGTCCTGGGATCTGGTTGTAGGTGCAGGGTGCACTRTTTTTGCCGCGATGTGGCAAGGTACCGCAGCGCACAGAGAGCCTGTCCGGCGGGCCCGGCGGCTCTGGGTGTCCCTGTGCCATGGCACTGGGTGTTCATCACCCCGGCAAACTGYCCGTGTGGCCACCCTGGACACGGCCGAGCTGGCCGGGCTCTGCGGGCAGCGGAGAACACTCCCGTGTGTGTCCGGCAGCGCTCCCGGGTGCGGGGCTCCCGTGGGCAGCGTGATTTAGGCGGGCATGAGCACGGCGGAGGGGACAAACAGCTGGGTTTGGACATTCACAGACCAGGGCTGGGTTTGGGCACTCACAGCCCCTCAGCCGGGTTTGGGCATTCACATTCCAAGACTGGGTTTGGACATTCACAGCCCCACAGTTCGGTTTGGGCATTCACATCCCAGGGCTAGGTTCAGGCACTCACAGCCCCACAATTCGGTTTGGGCACCCACAGCCCCACAGCCGGGTTAGGACATTCACAGCCCCTCAGCCGGGTTTGGGCACTCACAGCCCCGCAATTCGGTTTGGGCACTCACAGCCCAGGGCTGGGTTTGGGCACTCACAGCCCCACAATTTGGTTTGGGCATTCCCAGCCCCACAACTGGGTTTGGGCACTCACAGCCCCACAACTGGGTTTGGGCACTCACAGCCCCACAACTGGGTTTGGGCACTCACAGCCCACTGCAGCAGCCACAATGGGAAGGGGGAGCCAGGAACATGCAGCCTGATCCTCCAGCACTTGACAGCGCTGAGGGGGGAAAATGGGGATGAAAAGAAACCAAACTCCTCTGCTGACTTTCCTTGCAGCTCAGCAGAGAGTGCAGCACCTGCAGAAACAGCTGCTCACCAGTACCTGACACAGACCGGCTTGTTTTCGTAAATAGTATAAAATCCCCTTTATTTCACATCGTGCATTGTTACGGGCCAGGTCACTGAATGCATTAGGGCTGATTCCTCAGAGTATCCTGCAAATGAGACAGAGCTCAGGCTGCACATGCTTGAGAAATCAGCTATTCAAAATAAAAGCTGGGATCGACAGACCACTCCACTGTTTCCTTTTTCTTTTTCTTATGGTCAGTGAGGGCAGATACTTYACTTGGTGTCAGCTGGTGAACAAAGAGATGCAGTGGTACAAACGTTGCTGTTTTACAAGCAGTAGTGCTTGAAGGAACGTGTAAAGAAACTGTTTTCCTTTCTCTTAGAAGTCATCTTAGCATTATTATTTTTATTACCCCTACCACTATGTTTATAATTGTTATAATTGGGAATCTTAGATTTTTCTTCCCTTTTATTTTTTTTTTTTTCCCAGCTATAAAAGAGCTAATAAGTTGCCGCATTGGGGCTCCAAGGAATTGATGAGAGATTATTCCCTTGTGGATTACTCTCTCAGTGCTTTGTCCAGCTTAACTTACTGAATATTACTCATCATTGTTTCATATTTTCATTGTGCTCCAGTCAGGGCTCATTTCAGCTCTGCATTTCCTTAAACATAAAGCACCTAGAAGCCTAAAGGCAGAAAAGTATGCAGAGGTGAGGTTTTTGGTGTACTGAGGTGTTATTTTTCATTGCAGTCCGTTCCACAGTGTGGTTCCTTTGCTTTCCCTTTCATGCCTGARCCCCTCTGTTTTAGAGTGCACCTGTGCAGCAGGGTTGTTCCTGAGTTTCAAATCCCTGCCTGGGTAAGGCCAGTCCCTGTCCCCCACCAATTTGCTTGCATGGGATCCTGTCCCCCTCATCTAAACCAGTTTTGGTGCTTGCAAGGCACAAAGATGATTCAACCTGTTAGCGCTGTGAAAAGCTATCCCATCTTTTTAGCTTTTTTCAGCCACTGGTCCTGGTAATTTCTATCAGTTCAGTGACCTGATTTTGCCCAGATGAGAGAGGTGGAGTGGCACCAAGAGATTGGTTTCTGGAGAAGCTCGTGAGAGTAGGTGCCTGAGATTGAGCCCTTGCAGTGCATCCCTGACACAGAGACCTCCTGCCATGGACACAAGGACACAAGGGCAACAGAGAGTTAATGCTGGATGGACAAGGGAAAACCAACACTTGAACGCAAGGAAAATGTATGTAGGACAGGAGAAGAACAAGCCACAATGCAAAGAGCCACGGGGAACTACTGCAAATGGAGTGACTTGTTTACTTTGTGACACATTTACCCCAAAAGTGGGAAAATCSAGATTCTTATGTGGAACCCAGACCCTGTGCTACTACTGCTATGGCTACAGCACTGCTATTGCTGCRGCAAAACACAGATGTGATGTAGAGAAACAGAGCAAAAGGGAGATGTCTGGGGAGCCGAGGTTCCAGCGRAGTGATTCCTCAGCATGACTAAAAGAGGAAGGCATCTCAAGCACTAAGAGCCCAATATCCCGCTTATTCATGTGATACGAAGAGACAGCTCTGCACAGCGCCTTAGAGAAGAAATCCCCTCCCAGGAACACTCTGAGGTCCTGATTTAGCACAGACTTAAAAATGCATTTGAGTGTCGGTACCTCGAGTGACGCTCGCTCGTGTGCGCACACCGCGGCTCTCAGAGGCTGCGCCCGAGCAGAGAGCAGACGTAGGCACAACACGATTATTGAGGCTGCAGATGCAGGCTGCCTGAGAGCCTTCCCCTTGGTGGCCATCCCTTTGCTGTGCCACAACGTGGGGAGATCTTCCTGGTGGGGCATCATCTGCGTCAGGCTGGGAGAGCCCAGTTACGAGGATGAGATCACCCGCGTATGGCAGATTGCTGCTGAGTCTCTTTCCTGGGCTCTACTCTTGGGAAAAGTTCCTTTCCACCAGGCTATCGGCTACACTGTGAGAGAGGAGAGAGAGATTCACCCTCTGCCTCCTAATACTGTGAAATCGGTGAGAAAAGACAGAAAGAATATATAGAGCAGAAGAAAGGGGAGTGACAGGGGTATATCTCCACAGCTCAGAGATTAGAGAGCACACCTTTGAGTGGGAAAGTTAATGCATTTGCCTTTTATCAGACGCTGATTTAATGCAAAATACATTCAGAGATTTATTTTTTTTTAAAGAAGAGTGAAAGAGAGGTTGGGCTATTCTTCCAGAACATACCCTACGTATACAGTTACAAAAAAAGAAAGAAATGTTTTATGAAATTATTGTAGAAGAGAGTATRATTAGACAGGCAGAGAAGGACAGAGAGAGGCAGACAGGCAGAAATATAAAAGAAAAAGCCAGGGAGCTTGCTGGCTCTTAGGAAAGCTGAGTATTATGAGAAATTATTGTGTAAAGTGGTAGTCGTGTAGAACAATAGATTAGGGAGAAAGAACCCTCAGCCTGTCACTGGGAAGGAAAAGCAGCKCAAGTTCAGGATGCAGCGAAGCATCTAAAGGATGGCTGAGCGGGTTAATAATGTCACAGTGACATAATCAAATTAGTAATGCTATCTTGACGATGTGGTCCGGTCTACGAGGGCATTTACCTGGTTACATTGTTCCAAACAATGCCCTTCCAGAGGCAGAGGAGTCCAGATGTCCTGCCCATCCTAGGCGGGCACACGCCATCCCCTCTTRCGTAAACCCTCACTGCAGGGAGAGGGGAGTTAATGGGGCAGAAATCGCTGTCTCCTCTCTCCCTGCCTCCCAGCCCTGTGCCCTGGGCGCCAGATTCCAGCAGCCTCGCTGGGGCAGAGGTTGGGGGCCTCACTGACACAGCAGAGTGGTGTCCAACCCGATACAGCTCTGCAGAACGGAGCTGGCAGTGGGGACGTGGCATAAGCCTGCAGGCATGGCTAAAGCCAAGGTGAGGGGTGATGCCCCTAAAGTCCCTCCCGGAGGAAAAAATCTACTCGGGGAAGGATTGCAAGTGTTATTAAGCACCTCTTCCCTCTGATTTGTACCAGACAGCACAGCCTCACTGGGGCTGCGCTCCCCCCTTCCCCTTCCCCATCATCTTCTGTGATTCTCAGACTAACAACTGCTGAGTGGCTTCCAGCCTAAAAGCCAGGTAGCCTGATGGAGCGAAGATGAATCTGGCTAGTCAGGGGAATGAGATAGGGATAAGGGGATAAGGACCARTCTTAAATGGCATGTCACACTTGCGACACCCAAAAGATGAAGCAGAAGAAAAGGTTTAGGAACGGATGGGAGGGGTGAATTCATTTCACAAGAATGGGTATGTCCAGGCTGGAAATCTGTATAGGGAAGGGAGAAGSAAAGACAGATCTTAAAAGGACAGTGACTGCTGAGAGGAGGAGTATTTTTATGGTTTCAAAGAASTCTTTTGGGCTGCTGCTTTATAAGAACAAATTCCCATGTCTCACTTTGTCAGGCTSAGATTAAAAATGTGTTTATATTTACATAGTTACCTTTCATTGAGGTGTCTCATTTAAATGCACGAGTGTGGTGTATATAGGTATGTACACACATATGGATAAAAGAGAATCGATAGGTGTGATGGCCTTTTCTTCAAATTCCCACAAACTAGAAAGGACCATAAAGGCCACTGATATCTGTGTGAGAAAMGGCTGGCCCCAGCCCCCTCCATCTGCTCTTCTCTTCCAGGGCAGCGGGAGGAAAAGCAAAGAAATGCAATTCTCCCTGTTCCACTTCAGTGAGGAAGAAGCAGCACAAAGAGTCCCTGTGTCTGTCAGCAGGATTCGGAGGTGGGCGCCAGGCTCTTGGAGAAGGAAATAGAAAATAAAATCAAATGAGGCTTAATCCGAAAAGCAAACGTTTGCTGGGACAAAGCCACCGCAGGGATTGTCATTTCACAAATTGTATTAATCTGGGCAAATAGTGCTTCAGAAACAGTAACCGTGGTGTTTATGTTTAGTTCCCCTTCCTGACCTTATCTTGCCTCCCTTGCTTTCCCTTAATATGGGCCAAACCCTTATCACTTTGCACCAAAGGCCTCTTCCTCAACAGGGCAATCATGCAAACCTGGAATTTGTGCATGAATCCGATAAGGAAAAGAGATGACTGAAATGTGGCTTTTTTTTTTCTTTTTTTTTTTTTTTTTTTTTTTTTTTTTCCTTTCCCTTTAATTTCACAAGTAGAGGTAGAGATTAATGTCACGGGATGACAAAAATGGGCACCCAGATCCCCATGGAGCAGCTCCTGCAATTTGTAGAGGCCGTGTGTTGGTGAGTAGGATTGTGTTATCACACTCTGCATCCCGGGTCCAAATAAATGTGCAAGGCWGAGCAGGTAGAGGAGGCTCAGAAAACTAAACCGTACACAAGTGAAGCACTGTGAGCAGGAAAGAGCAAGGAAATAATTATAACCAGGCTTGCAACACTTCCTACRCTCCTTTTTGGTCCAGCCAACACATTGGCCACCTGTTTGCCTTGCAAGATGCTTTGCTGTAGCTACAGTCTTTCATTTCAGAAGGGAAATCAGAGGACAGTTCTTTGGGTTCTTTTTCTGGAAGCTGATGGAATCTCTCTMATTTTGCYTGCCTTATTATCTCTGCTTTGGCAYCTGCACACCTACAAATCCAAGCTTCTGTATAAGGTTTTCACCATGAGGAAGAAGATTGGGGAATTTCTGTTTTATGGGTGAAGACAGCACAGAAACTATGAAAGCAAATTAATATTTTTTCCTAATAAATAATCACTCAAAATGATGCTGGGAAAATAACTTTTTGGCTTGTTATGATACAAGAATCTACTACACCTGTTAATGAGCTGGGGAGGTGGGAACATTTTTTTTTCTTAATTTTGAAGCCATTAAATATCATGGTTTTAACATTTCAGCTCAATCTCTAAATCTATTGAGTTCATATTCTGATTAAGAGAAGCARTGAACAAAAGAGGAGAGAGGTGTGGGGGAAGGAGGTAAAAGAATAAAAACTAGCACAGTGAAAAATCAGGCAGAGTGAAAAATATATTGAAACTGTGAAAAAAAAATAAAATCTCCAGAAGTGTGGAAAGAGCAAAAAGTTACAGCAGGGAAAAAAAGCTACAGACTAAGTCTACCCAACAGTTCCCCCTAATCTTATCTGTCATGCTAATTAGCAGATTTAGGTGCTTGTACCAAAGAGGAGGATGTGTACGAATTGTGAGCTCATGTGCATGGCTTCTGACAACTCACACACACAGCCTGCCGATCCCCCCCTGTAGCTAGAGGAAATATTTCTTTTTTTTCTTTTTTTTTTTTTTTTTTTTTTTTNAAAAGAATTGTTTCTTTTTAGGAAAAGGAGATTCTAAGACAGGGATTTTAAAGGCAGGCAACAACACAAAGAACTTTTTTTTTTTTTTTTTTTTTTTCAATTGAATCACCATCAGAATGAGCTGAATTACAGGAAAGACAAGGTTAGGCAGCTTTTGAGAAATCCAATAAAAAAAAAATCCAAAGGAATCCCCAAACCCCAGAACTGCAGGAAATGTGCTAGTTCCTGTGTATTACATGGTTTCCTTCCCAACATATTAATGTCCAATACCCAGAAATATGCAATGGCATGTGCTGCTTTACCTTTTCCTCCTAAGGATTTCACTCAGCCTGCAGTTCTTCTGTGCAGTCTTCTGCACCCCTCCGAGGCTGCACTGATTTTTGCACCCACATTTACTCCCTCTCTGCCCCAAAATTTACTAGTTTTGTTTAAACAGTGATTTAGGATGTAAATGGATCTTAAGCCCGGCAAGGTGTGCAGAGGGCAGCTGATGCTGGTTCGGTAATGTGGTGAGGCATCATCAGCCTGAGTGACAATTCCTCATTAGCAGCTAATCCAATCGCTCCTGCTAATCCAATCGACTGGAGCAGCTGGAATCATTGTTTTCCAAGAGTGGCCAKCCTGCTCTCTCAAAATTCCCAGGAAGTTAAGGGAGGATCAAAGGCACTCTGAGCTGGCTKGGTGCACCCAACAAGTTCGGCCCTGGCACTGGGGTTATCTCCTAAAAACTGGCCTTGGGTCCAGTGGTAAAACAGCAACAAGCCAAAAGCCAAGGCTTTGGCCTTGCAGTCTCTGTGAAATACCACAAACAAGCTTCTCACTAGCTCACCCTGACTGCTAGGGACTGGAGTCTGGCTGGGAGGAGGAGGACAGAGAGATGGAAAGGGTTAACACACCGTTCTCCCCTCCCCGGGGCCCCCACTCCAGCAAATTGCAATCCAGCCCTGAAAATTTTCAGCAGCCGCATCGATATCATTCCACTGTGCCTTCATTACCTCCTGATCTCTAAATAAGGGCCAGCTGGGCTCAGAAAACATTATGTGGTGCTGTTACGACTGACATAAACCACCAAAGTGGCATTTTGCAGATGAGAAGAACGAGCAAAAGCCCCGCAAAATCCTCTGCAGTTGGGTTTAAACGAGGGCTGTAACTTCTTACACATGTCCTGCTCCCGGTCTACAGGAAGAGGCTGATTAATCCTGCATGTGTTAGGCTGGAATATTGCATTACTGGAAGCAAAGAAACCCCTTAATCATATTGCTGGTTATGCCAGAGGTCTGTTTTCTCTCAAATGCATCACATTAAGAGCCATCCCTGGGCTACAGCACCATCCCAGGCTATTTTTCAGGTTGCAGCACTACACACAGGCTTTTTCTTTCTGGCTTTGTTTTAGGGGGCAACTGGCTGGGTTGTGGTTGAGCTTGACATAACCACGAGCAGAGAGGAAGTTTTTGAGAGAAGGCAGAAATTGAATTTTATCACTTCCCATCTTCAAGAGAAATACAAASTATCTGCGAAGAAGAGCTTTGCTCCTAATCCTCCTTTGCTTCTTGCTCCAAAAGCAAGGCTGTGGAAGAGCTAACACCCCACATGGGTTGGGAAACAGCTCTTTGCCTCCTTCCTCCTCTACTCTGCTTCTCCACCCTGACATGGAGAAAGAATTTCACAGGGAGAATTGCTGTCTGCAACCTTCCAGCCCATTTTGAGGGCACAGTTCAATCCCTACAGCCTCATTCTGTCCCAGTGTATCCAGGCTGGTCACTAACGAGAGGAAAACAAAYTCTCTGACACCACATTCACTCGGGAGATCTGGAGCTCTGGGACTCTGTAACTCTTCCCTGGGGCCATGATGGGAGTGTACAGGGAAAGAAAGAAACTGTCTTGTTGACACAGCCACTCCCTCGGAAGCCCAGGGGAGCACATGAGGAATACACCGGTCTTCTGGGATGACACASAGTGCACCTGATCTCAGTCCCCTCTCCCAAAACACCTGTGGGAAAGACAGTTCTCTGTGCCAAGGAATAAAGGCAGGAACCACAGCTGAGGTTCATGCACCCCTGACTGGTCTCCTGTAAAAGCAGGACACGCCCACCCCCCCAAAAAAATCCTGTCCTTTCCCAGCTAAGTCAGTTTTAGAGATCCAACAATCAAATTAGAAAAAAAAAAACCAAACATCTCCAGCATGGGAAGTTCTGGCAGCAGCTTCWACCATTACAAACACAAGGACAAGATCCGTGACAATAAATGTTGTCCTGCAAAGCATGAAACTGAGCAGAAATATCTTTGGGGATGGCTGGTTTTCACMCTCAACCCCAGCGAGGAGGAGGCGACAGAAGGAAAAGAGCCTCTGTTCGTACAAGCCACTTTGGACTTTCCCTTTGAGCAGGGCACAGGGGCAGCGAGTCTTACAGCCTGTTTAATAGGAGCATCTGCTCCTCTTCCCATCCCAGCTGCATGGCACCGACCAGTGTTTGCTGTTAGCGAGCTGTGCCATGTGTCACGGGCAGGGGTGTATCCTGGGCAGGCACATGCACATCCTGGAGGCCTTTACACCACGGCAGCAGGTCCATTTGTTTGGCCTGGGCACTTGCTTGGGGGGCAGCAGCTGCATTCTCCATCTACTGTGGAATTTCCAAATGGGAAAGCCCCCACTGGGGGAGTGGCTGTCATTAGCGGGGTATTACTTGTGCAAATGAGGGTGTGGAGGGAGAGGGCTTCATGGGTGGCTTATACATTATCTTTTTTTATTTTACTTTCTTTTATTTTATTTCTTCTGCTGACATCTGGAAGTGAGAGTTATCTCGCTCCCACAGACCCTCTGAACTCGGGCCATCTGTGGGACCATCTTTTCCTCCCCCTCAGTGATGACCTGCCCTGCAGGAGGTTGATGGTGATGGAGAGGGAGTATAGGAAAAGTCACAGGGATGTCCACATGGTCAGTAGCAAATTTGCCAAAATGGGATTTATGTCTRTTTCAGAGGCTTGTTACGCAGCTCTTAACACTTTGGTAGGTGTTCACAGGGGTGGAAATGCCAAACAACCCTATTTATTTGCACTGCGCTCTCCTTATTCCATCTATGCATTTTTCCTGCAGAATTGTCCTCTAGCAATTTGTAAACTGCTCACTTTTATAGGGTGAGGGGAGGAGGATGAAGTAGTTCACCCTATCCTACCTCTTGTAAAGGATTCAGGAGCCCCATGGAGACCTGCAGCAGTCTCCTCTGCCCATCAGCAGCAAATTTAACTGCCCCATCTGCCACCCCAGCCCTCCAACAGAACAGAAAGTGGGCCAGCCCTTACAGCTAAAGGACAGATCCTACACAAACTACCATATGCAGTTGCCATTGTGGGGTTTAGTCCAAATCACTGTCATGCGACAGCAGCCCCAGCGTCGCCAGCCCCCAAATTTGAAGCAAGAGCTTGCACAGAACRGGGAAGAGTTTCTGCTTAGTAAAGAAACCTTTGCCTGAGCAAGCTTACTATGAGGTTTGTGAAAGGAGGCTGCATTGATTCAAGCTGGGTGTTAATAATAAATCCGGAGAGCTACAGCACTGGCTCCCCGCCACCCACCTTGGCGAACCCGGCTGAACCGAGCAGACGCACGTACAAGACAAACTCTGTGGGCTGGATACACAACAAGGTACTGTTGTCCCATCTGTGGCACTGCACATGCCAGTGGATATCAGCCTAACGCAAGGCGAGGAGATACACGGCCAAGCAGTCGCTTTTCTCCTTCCTTCCCACCTTTTCCCTGCTCGGAGCCGGGAAGGGAGTCTGGAAGCGCGCGCCGTGTCCACAGTGCTCCCAGCAGACTGGCTTTGGTAGAGCAAACAGAAGAGGATGCTCAGCATATGCTCAGGTTGTGCTGTGGCACAGGGGCAGGCGCTGTGGGACTCGTGTGAGCGCTCCCTGTGATGCTGACACCCCAAAYTGTCCCCAGACCCCAGCGAGATGCTTCTGAGCACCGCCAGCTGCGTTTCCACGCGAGAGCCAACGCCCCTGYGAGGGCCGGCGTGGAATTTGCTGGACGTGACCTGGTCGGTGTCTCCGAGGCCTAATTGGCATCCTCTGCGATCGGTCTGGCTCTGGCTGCCAGCAGAGAGAGTAAAGAGTCTCCTCCTTTCACAGATGGGCTGGGGGAAGGGGTGGCCACCGCGTGTCTGCGTGGCGGTGTCAGGGGATGGCAACAAAGGATGTCAGGAGCACTGCGCTGCCAAGGGGCTCGCGTGTTTGGCTTATAACCTGATGAGTACAAGGCAGGTGGCAGAGTCTATGTCATGCCCTGTGGGGGGTGGAGAGGGAAGGGAAAGAAAGGAGGAAAAGATAAGCCTGGTGCAGATGGGAAGTGCCAGCTCTTCTCGCTGGAACAGGGCTTTTCGGTTGGGAAACCCAGCCAGAGAAACTCAAAAGGACCGGGATGGGAGAAAACAGAGCTGGTCAGCATCAGCAAGAATCTCCTGATGCTTTCCTGCAGCCTGCCTCATTGCTATTTTAAAAACCTCATTTTGATAGAAAATTAAATTAAAAACCCCACCATTTAAAAAAAAAAAAAAATGGAGAGCAAGCTAAATCTCTGAGATTTCAAGTAAATGTGGCATAGGTGTGCATGAAGGATGGACGGGAAAAAGAGAGAGACGGAGATTAAAAAAAAAAAAAAAAACCTAGAAAAAACTTCTTGGAACAAAACACACACGAGGTAATGCCAAAAACTTGAGAAGGAGAGTGGTTACACACTAATTTAATTCTCTAATCCCCCTACTCCTGTCACTGTTTACTCACTGATAAATGTGCAGTAGCTTCAGCAAGACAGCCACATTTGCAGAAACTGACAGCCTGACTCAGAGACTATTTACCTAAAGACCATGAATATTAAAACAGGTTTCCAAAAGGCCCCCGTCTTGAAGGAGAAGATTAGCATGGGGCCTCTTGCTGACAGACTCTTCCCTCTCCACCCCTCCTTCCCCCACTCTGTGATGCATCTCTTGTTCAAACACTCGAGAAGTATCACCTAGCTGAAGAACTGAAATATTGGAACAATGCCCTGGAGCTGTGCATTCAGCTCTAGMCTGACAGCAGAAGCACCATCCATCCAAGGCAGAAGTTGGGGTTAGATTTTTGGGGTGGGTTTCACATTTGGTTGTTTTCTTTTTCTCTTTCTTCTTTCAAATAATTGATTGAAAACAAAAATTAAGCCCACATCTTTTTTTTTTTTTTTTTTTTTTTTTTTTTTTTTTTTTTTTTTTTTTTTTTTTTTTTTTTTTTTTTTTTTTTTTTTTGCCATTCCCCCCTCCTCCTTTTGGAAGGTGAACTATGAGCACAGAGTCCTTTTTTTTTTTTTTTTTTTGTCATTCCCCCCTCCTCCTTTTGGAAGGTGAACTATGAGCACAGAGTCCTTTAATAGAATTAGAATGGCAAGAAAATTATATTCCAAAGTCATGATCCTTAAATGATTTTGTCTCCTATGATGGTGCACAGAATTCACCAGAAAGATGGAAAAAGAGTAAAGTAAAACTAGAAAAGGCAGAGAAAAGACCAGAGGGAAAGTATAGTTTCTATAGAATGGGGAAGATGAAGTGGTCTAGATACCCCAGCAGAAATGACAAAAGATAGTGGAAATCAAATTGATTTATATAAAAAAYCCCATAAATGTCAAAAGGATCTTTAAACAGACAGTTCAGAGTCACTTATTGTAATATAAAAAAAGTTAATGTTTGAAATCAAAGAATTATTGCTTGTTTAGGCTATGTATATTTTACAGGATAAACTCTTTGCCAGAGAACTTTCTGGGGACCAAAACTATTACCAGATGCAAGAAAACCTTAGGAAATTTCTGGAAAAGAGTGCAAAAAGTGCTTCTGAATTCAGTGAATCATAGACCATAAGAAGAAAGGCAAATTAGCCCTGTCCTATTTGACGATGGAGATGGAAGCACGATTTATTTACACAGATTTATATTTGTCTCTCTGTCCTTATTACCCCTCCTCTTGGCTGGATGTGAAGAGCATTCCCTTCCCAGAGAGAGGGGCAGGAACAGGGGTGGGTGGGTGTGGAGAGTGACCCTCAGCACAAAGTGACCGATCCCTGAGTGTCTGAAACACCCTGGGGACAGCCAGGACACCACTTCTCCTCAAATGGGTGACCACACTGTCTGATAGACACTTATCCTCATAGAGACAGCACTGCTTATCCCTGGAAATGGGTAAATATCCTGGCTCTGGGGACAATGACATCCAGTCTCCCTCTCAGAGTCGGTGAACTATCCAGACAGAATCAAGAGTTCGTGATTTCCCAGCCTCTCAAGCGGCTCTAAGGTCTCTCGGTGTCGGTGCTCATCTGGCATGGAATGACACAGCCCTGTTGGAGTCAGTGGAATTATGCTGTTGGGGTTTTTCATCCCCACCTGAGGATCAGGTGTTTCACTGCAAGCCTTCGGGAGCTCTGCTGCCAACTGCATAATGGACAATGCTAGAGCAAGGACGAGCATATTCAGCTTTGAGGGAAAAGGGCAGCCAGCATCCCTGGATACCTTCCTAAATGCAACCAGGCAGTCCATGTCTGGAAAACTACTGCCAGCCAGGCTGCCCCTCAGCTTTGCCTTTAGCAAATAAACAGACTTCAGTAGAGCAGTGCCAGAGGCTGCCTGGTCAGAAGGGCTTTGCAGGCACTTTGTGATCGAGCGCGTGGAAGGGTTAAACTGTGAGACCACCTGGTGCACCTCAGCTCTGCTCTGACCAACACTGGGCTTCTGCCTCCCCTGCAGCCCCACAAACTACCACAGCCCCTTCAATATTCACAGCTCTCYGCAGCCGTGAGGCTAAAATTACATCTACCCAGAGGAAGATGAAGCCTCCATGTGAGYGTACTGAAGGCTTCCCAAAGACGTGTTCTGAGGGGGTGGGGTGAGGCAGGAGACAAAGTGAATGGAAATCTTTGCTAACACAGATGGAAATCGTTGATGAACATTTTTTATTTGCAGGGTGGATTTGGTGTCTTGTTAAAAGAAGAGTTTAATTATAGCCAGAGCTACTATAATGAACAGGCACAGGTGGAATATTAGGAAAACTTCCTGCAATCAGAAATGCTACATAAGAGCGCAGATGAAATGCAAGTCACTCCAGCCTCAGAAACCTGCCCCAGGACAGACTGCCTTCTTCAGCTTCTCTTCAGAGCACCTGTCTCTGCAAAACCTCTTCCTATCACCTGAATTCACACCACTTTTTTTGGCAATAACAGGCTTTTAGTAGAAGCTGAGAAGTTCTATCATGACTCTAAGTATGTACTTGTGCAGGCAAATCAAGCCAACTGTAAAAGCAAATTTTAGCCCATGCTCAAAGGTTAAGCAACCAATGTTGTGGAGTTTTAACGGTATGAGCAGTGTTTCTCGATGATCTCACAAGAAATGTTCAACTTTCTGGTACACCTCAAACAGAAGAGGTTTTGGACATCCTGTGGCTTTGTGTTTGCCAGAACCTTGGGGTGGGTTAGTGCAGGGAGGCRTCACTCCATGCTACATTTGTTTCTTAAATGCTTCTTCCGAGCATTCACTTTTAGATCATTGAACAGATGGGTCTTGGGTATGTCTCTCCCAAGGAGGCTGAACAGGTATAATTTTCTGTATTGATTGATAGCTTATTGTAGACTTAATTATTTGGGAAGATCTCGTGTGTTGTTTTCTCTCCGTTTGATGCGCATGTCGGTTTCTACACAAGTGGAATTACAGCACCCTGGAAGTACAGGCAACATGCCTTTGATTTGGGAGGGCCCTGCAGTTTTTATGAAGTAGAGACATGCCTGGGTTCCCAAAAGCCAGACAAATCCACTCTCAGTCCCTGCCCAGGTGGCTCATCCATCCCACTTGCAGTGGGTGCTCTCCCGTTGCRTGCCACACTTTGCCTGCACACTGAAATGCCCCGAACCCTTTCCTGCTCAGTGCATCTGTGCTCTCTGTCACAGACTGTCCTACTGTGGCTGTGGGGTGTGTTTCTGTGTCTGTGTGAGACCCCACAGAACCCCTGCAAGGTGTTGCATCTCCTAGGCTGACTCCTCGCTCGCAGGAGCTCCTGTGTTGGCCGGTAACGATGCCGTGCGCAGGCTGCTGCTCTTGTGATGTGCCTCCGCAGAACAATCACACATCCCTCTGCACATTCGTGCGCTCCTCAGGCAGTTTTGTACCCCTGATCCGTGATAAGACCCCGTGCATAAAAATTAACACACTGGGAAAGGGAGAAACTCGAGCCATCTGAAAAGACATAAAGGTCCCTAACTTCCATTTAGATATTTTATGCCCAATATAAGGAGAGAAGATTAGGGTCCTAAAGAAGAATTTAAACACATAAACATTTTCATGGGTGTAGGAGGCTGTCAAAGAACATACCACCAAGACTCTGAGGAAATAGTTTCAGCTTTAACACCCGCAACCACGCACTCATCACCCAGCAGACATGCAGACAGTCCTCCTCTTCCCTCTCCCTTCCTTCCTCTACGGCAAAACCACACTATTCAAACTTTTCCACTATCAGTAAGAGAAGCTGCCATTTACACATTTACAGTGCAGCAGACACAACACCAGTTTAATGATATAAGGAGGGAAAGAAATAAGGAGCAATYTATATATAATGTATACACATATATTTTAAATATGCAGCAGGAGAGACTATGCTGTCAATTTAGTTTATTGAGAAACAGCTAAATATTAAGGAGACATGGGGCTGATGGGATTGGATGGAAAGTTATATCTTCAAATCTATTTGTAATCACCCGTGTCTCTGCTTCTTTTCTCATAATACCTGCAGAGACATGACATACTGCTAAGCTACCCCCAGAGCATCCTATAAAGAATGCAAGGGTTTTTCCAGCCTSTGGCACTCGGGTGGTGTTGGACTGGAGCACATGTCAGCCCTGATAAAGAGGAGGGAGCTCAGACCAGGCACCTCCAGTGTTTGCCYGGAGCGGGAATGTGTGATGGCCACTCTATGGGAGGGATCACAGKGTCAGCAGCCCTGCTCTGACTGACCCATGTGGCCACCAGAGACCTCTAAATCTCCCCCTCTTGCCTGGTGACCCACTCTTGCTCCTTGCAGCACTGAGACAAGCCCCAGAGTGCTGTGCCTCCCGAGCTCCCCACGTGTATGCACCACGTGCGTTTCTGTATCTGCGCCCWTCCCTCATCCTTTCATAACAGCTCCAGATGGGTGTGATTAAAAACACAGGCCTTACACACCTTCTGTGGGAAGTAGTTATCAGCAAATTTCCCCAAATTACTTTAATTTTACAGGTAGGCAGAGYGAAAGTGAATAACACAAGCCATGCAGCACCCCCAATGAAAAAAAGAAAAGGGAACAGAATGCAGATTTGTCTCTTCCTATATTTTTCCCTCTACTTTCTAGGCAACACTGTGTCCTGTAATATTGGTATTATAAGTATTACTCATATTTTAAAAAACAGCCACAGCAGGGGAGTTGGGAAAAGGACTGAGAGACTTTCTGAGATTTTTTTTTTTTGTCTCCTGCGTATGCTCTCTCAGAATTATTTTTTGAGTAGTTACTGACTACTTTTTTTTAAGAGCTACTCACAAAGGTGCATGGGAGGGACATTTCTTGGACTACAGCCAAGTGGCAGCCATTTGTCATCAAGGCAAAACATTCAATACCCCGTTGTAGTGGATGATTTTGATCAGTTTAGCTGCCTGGATGGGCACTAGGTTTTAGACATTAGTTCAATTCCTAGATCCACCACGTCCTCTTATCATTCTCTAATTCCCCTCAACCATCCACTGAGTTAGTATTTTTCTGATTTTCCGAAGTTTTTGAGGCAGTAGGTCAAGTAATGATCAAGAGGCACTCCACAGCCTGGCACAGGGAATACAAGCACCTAGGCAGGCAGATAAATTGTTTGTGTTCTCTGCCTGGAAGAGCATAACTTCTGCAGTTGTGTGTTTCCAGTAGGAGCATTGGTAATTATGAATTCAGCAAGTCACTGCACTGTGCATATTCCACAGCGGCTCATGGAGAAATCATTGTCTGTGAAAAATGATTCTTCTATGCAACAGGCATAGAAATTGAGTGCAAAGTGGCCATGAACAGGCTGAACAAATTCAATTCAGGAGTCACAGGGCTATTGTGTCCTGCACAATGGTCTGTTGTCACAGAGCTCTGCATAGGCACCAGGGAGAGATGTAGGAAACTTTGACTTAATTTTCAAATTATTTTCAGTCTGRTTTCCTAAAGAAATGAGGGATTTTGTGATTATTCTATATCTTAATGTCTATTTACATCTCTCTCTCTCTTTTCCTCTTCCCTCAATAACTTTGWACCAATTGGCACAGGAGGTTTCATTTGCAGCTTGATAGACATGAGAGAAAGTAATCACAAGAAGCTGCAGGGAAATAGTTTCTGCTGTTATTTCATTTCCCAAGGAATGCATGTTTTTGAAAAAAAGAAAAAAAAAAAAATAAACCTTCCCTGGAAAAGTGGAGGTGACTGCTTTTGAATTTGGACTTTTCTCACCATTAAATACACAGTGAATAAATTGAGATCCTTATTTGAAGAGAGTTCTAAACTAAGGCAGCTTCTATTGGTGATTTACCTGGTCTCTGTAGGACTAAGCAGAGATTCTCCAGCCCTTTGCTGGTTGGAAAATCAAGGTATGGAGCAAGAATTGTCTCCGGGACTTGGTCTTGACATCCTTTAGTCTCCCATCACTCAGGCTGACCTTGAGGAGTCTTAAAGGCAAGGGATTCTGAACTCAGGCTTGGGAGCCACTGTCTTAAACTCATCAGAAAATCATGTGTTAGGCAGTCCTGTCTACTGCTCTGTTGCTAGTTAGTGAAATAATCAGTGTGGCTCCAGAARGTCATTGGGTGATTTGGGGACAATTTTACAGTCATCCTCACGACTGGCTTAGCTCTCCCTACGTCATTTCAGTCCTTAAAGCTAGCACAAATATCAGCAGCCTTCATGCTGCTCCAGCTTTTATGGAGGAACAGGTTCAGTCAGAGCCTGGTGTAAAGAATTTACAGAGCCCATCTCCTCCCTCTTTCTGCACACACTTCACTGGCAGACCAGTCCTGACCTTGCAGCAGAACAACCCAGTAGGTGAAGAACCAGCGTGGGACGGAGCTGCGGATAAGTCATTAGCCATTTTCAGCTGCAAGCTCATTAATTTCCATAGGTGCCTAAAAAATTTCCRTGATCTGGACTTCTGTGCATCTGTGCTTTGGTTTGCCACCCACCAGACAGGAGGAAAACACTGGTCTGTTCACAGGAGGATGGATTTCAGCAATGAGTTCCCATCCCAGGCAAYACAGAAATGACCATGCTGCTTAGCCCTGGCAACTATGCACCTGCATCCTTGTAGATCATCCCTTTAAGGAGAAAAAAAAAGCAAGGGCAGAGCAGGGAAGACTCAATCCTTAGATGGAGTAAGCTGAGGTATTCTCATGAAGTGCCTTTTTACACCTGCCTGCCTCTGGAGTACATGATGAGCTGCGCAAGCTGGGTGTTCCTCCACACTTCTAGGGAAACCAGTCAAGCAAGAATTCAGATTAAGAGAAGTGTGCACAAATGTTTTCTTAATAATAATTAATACATGATTAATAGGAACAAATTTTGAAAATAAATGATTATGAGATGTCTCTATAGCATGCCACCAGGATGATGGGGATAAATGATGCCGAGACACCTGAAAGTTGAGAGCCCATTACTAAGCATTTATAAATGGGAATGCATAAAAATATTTATCCACGTCTTTCTGAAACATGCTCTAATGTGTCTTCAAGCAATTTATCAGCTAAAAAGTAATTTTCATTAATCACTTATTAATTATTAATAAAGTGTTTGTAAGTGTCACCTTAATTTTAAGTGCTTCTGAGTCAAGGTGCACTTCCCACCTTCCCTTCTCAAAGGAGATCTTTCCTCCCAGACCAGAGTCCTTCAGACTCCAGTGACCTTGGTGCATCCTTCTTCACCCAGCCCACTCTTGGCCTCCACAACTGTTAGGCTTGCAAATGGGACTAAGTCATGTTTCTGGAAACCACAATTTGTCATTTCAGAAGGAAAGTTGATCAGATCCTCTCTCCCCACTCGCAAAGCTGGATGCCCAGACCTGGGAACGCAGCATTCAAATGTTTCAATTTATCATTACAGTGGAACCCTGAAGAGATCACATCTGCTAAGACCATAAATTGGACAAGATCCCACTTCAGAAGGAGCAGGCTCAGATATTCCCATTCTTGAACAAGGGACCAATTAGGCAGGCTTATTTACCTGCCATAAAATGAGATGTTAGCCAGTGGGAGAAGTCACTTAAGGACAACAACAACAAAAAGTCTTTCTGATCTCTCTGTTAGAAATGGCCAGCTTAAAAACCTGCATCTCTCCACATTCTCACTTCAGTCCTCTGGTCCTCCTGTGTCTTCATTCCTCCTTTCAAGTCAGTCCCTGTCCCTCTCTGCAGTTTCCCTTCTGTCTTACAAATTTTATCTTTTTCTGTCCTTTCTCTTTCTTTTTTCTGTCCTTTCTCTTTCTTTCTCTTCACTCTTCTTTTTCTTA
>NW_026623287.1:853890-869387 GCF_030028575.1 Malurus melanocephalus
TTTTTTTTTTTTTAACACATGCACACATCCAGATAAGATTTAATTTTGAGCTTTTCTACTGAACTAGCAATCAAAAAGGTCTTACATCTTGGAACAGAACCTGGGCKACAAAACGAGCAAATTTCTCAGACCTCCTTCCCTTCATAAGATTTTACAGTGAGGATTGGATCTTCCTCTTGCCAAAAACCGGATTTGGGCCCCAAGAGACAGTAAGGGGGAAATCTTCAGGCTTAAAAAGTGATATTTTCTGCTTCTCCTCATAACTTTAAATCTGCTTCTTCTCTAGATGGATAATGGTGTGCAAGCATCCAGAGTGGAAGCAGAGAGAAGCAGACACACATCTGTCAGGGATGGTCTGTGCACATTTATCCTGCCTCCGTGCTGGGGGATGGATGAAATGACCTCTTGAGGTCCCTTCCAGATGTACTCGTCCATGAGTCCATGATTAATTGCCTTYATGATCTGCAGTTTATCTATCCAAAGAAATAAGCCTCAAAATCTCCTGCAAATACAGATCCTGTGGTCTAGCTGAGGATATTGCCCCTCCATCCTTGGAGTGTTGCACCCTAATTTAGACTCCACAGACGAGATGCTTCCTTGCTGGTCCCTGCAGAAAGATCCTTTCACACCCAGCAAAGGAATTAAAGAATAAAGCTGGTTTGTCTCAGTAGGGAAAAGAAAGGAAATGTTGACTTTAAATGGGAAAGAAAGTCTCTGTATTCTTCTCAGAAGACAAAGACTGAATCTTGGTGAGGACTGTTAAAATATTCCAGTTTTCCAGTATGGGCTTCCTCACCAGCAGGATTAATCTGTGTCTGCCTTCCTGGGGTAATGAGATATGAAAGCACCACCATCCCTGCTCAGGGGAGACACAGCACAGAGGACTGTGACCCCTTCTGCTTTTTCAGTCAGAGGGTGTCCTTTCCTCACACTGAAGCAATGGTCACCCATGTGAGGATKTTTTTTTAACATGTTCATCCAAATAAGGATGTACATGGAAAAGGGCAGACATATTTTGCCAAAGTGGGCCRAAGGAGTGAGGAATGGAAACAGAGAAAAGGAAAGGAATGACAACGAAGCAGGAGGAGGCTGTAGAGAAAGCTACAATGAATGTCTTATGTGAAGGTGGGGACTTTTGCCTGTCTGGAGATACAATTCTGAACACCTCTACCTGAACTWGCAGACATCTCCACYTGGTTTATYMCAGGYRTTTATTTGACAMTGAGATTTATTTAACCCCAAACTCATCTTTTTCTCTTCYGTCTGTTGTGAATCATCACAATAGAGATTTTTGAAACATTTGTTCAGGTGTAACCTACCCAAAGGAAGTTTGAGATGTCTTCATTATGGCAGGTGAGATTTGTAAGCAGAAAAGTGGGTCTTTCTGGAGAAGCAGGTYATGAACACTAATTTACTGCAGAGGTTCCTGGTTAATGAACACAGTGCATAATAAAGATATTCAAGATCTAACGTGGCATTTTTAGGTTGGTCAGATCTAGGATATGAGGGTATGAGGAGTTTACATTACCCTACCTTTTCAATAGTCGTGGCAAAAAAAATAGAGGAAGCTGGTTTGGTATCACACTTTCTACCTCTTCTGAATCATCAGAAATCAAACTGAGTTAAAAATCAATAGGGATGAGATTCAGCTTAGTAAACATAGATACCTACAGAGCCTGTGTTTATCTCACCTAGTCACCCTCAACTCCCTTGCTAGACAAAAGAGAGAATTAGACATTTCCATRCACTTCATCAATTTATTTCTTCCTAAAGTATCTAAAACAGAGATCAGGGAATTGTATTTAAAAAAATCTTATTTCCATATATTGACTGTAAAGGGAGTTTACAGTAAACAGTTCAGATACAGATTTTTATAACTAGATCAGGTGTCAAATTCGTAAGTTGCAAATAAAGAAAAAAGTACAGRAAGTATTSTCCCTTTCTACACAGTTTATCTGGRAARTAGTGTCATCTTTGCAGTTCATCTTTAAGAGCTACAGAGCAGAGGTATATTTTTAAAATAAGTATTTCCTGGTCATATGTAAAACCTCACAATTTTAGCTTTCTATTTTTAAACTYATCACTACTGACCAATTTTTTCATTAGCTCTGTTATTTCTTTCGTTTTCCCTGTCTCCCTCCAACAATCTCGCCACTTGTTTCCCTACTTCCTTTTAATCTTGAATACAAAGAGSAGGTTGATCCCAGCTCTGGCCCTGGAAATGTCAGGCTGAAAATGTTACTCTTGGAGTGATTTGCATGCATTACAAAGTGACAGGTGACAGGAGCACACAACCCTGGCTAATAGATGATTAATGATGTGATGTTGGCCAGCACTGTTGACTCGTTTTCCTGCTCTTCGGGAAACTTCAAAGGCAGCTGGCATTTCTGCCGCCTTGTGACAGGCTCGTAGGTGGCTGTGATTGTTTGGTCCATGTGTCTGTGGCGTGGAAGGAGCTGTGGGCATGTCTGTGGAAGCACATTTTTCTTTCCTCCACGAGGCAATTTGCAGGGCCCTGTGCATGAGCTCCCGAGCGCTTCCATGTGCAAACTGCCTGGGTTCTGCGAGCTGCCGAGAGCATCATTATCCAGCTACTATATTCTGAATAAAATACCACGGCCCATTTGGGGTTACAGTCTAAAGGAATGAGGGGAACTCACTGGAATTTTAATCTGGATGGAGRAAAATCAGCCCTAAAGTAAACAGTGTGTTTGGAAAGGAGCCCAGTAAATAGCAATCAGAACAGGATTAGAAATAGGTCAAGGCTGTAAAGTTGGATCTTTTTTTCACACCCTTTTTTTTTCAATTCTTTTTTCTCAGCAAAATTTGGGAGGGTTGAGGTCATTAAAGAGATTAAGGGTACCTCAGATTTCAACCCCGCCCCAATTTTGAGGCATAGGCTCACTTCTGATGCATACATTATAAGTCTGGAGTTCAGCTGAAGAAGTACTTGGAGTTTTCTAGAAGATTATTCTTAGGCAGGATCCTCTCAACACATATAGATGCCAATGTTTGGATTTAAAATCCTTGTACTCGGTAAAGGTGAAGGAAATCTCATTTCCTACTCCACACATGAACACCTCTGCCTTCTGCCCTGGGTTTCCTATTCCCCAGCCCACTGTACTCATGAATCTCTTTCAAAGTTGCTCAGCATTAGTGGAAAAACAAGGAAACGAACTGTAAATGAGGGTTAAGGTTTGCAGTTTTGAACAAAGATTAGCCAATTTTTTTTTTTTTTTTAACTAAAATTAGTAGTTCTCTGAACCAAGATCCTGCACCAAAAGTGTGTGTGTTTTTTTTCTTTAGATGAAAAAGTCTGAAATTTGAGCACTCTTTAAGCCAACAAAATTCTCGATAGCCAGTAAAGGACAAAGCTGCCATAACATAGAGTAAGGATGCAAGGAGAGTTTAAAATAAACATGTTTATTCCTTCCTTCTTCCAATAGCTGCCATTTGGGAAAGCACAATGCAGATGTCAAAAGTTGAAAATGGATGTTCCTAAAACCAGAGACAAATGGCCAGAGGAGGCCTTGAAAGATTTGTATCTTCTGTTGATTAAAAGGGGAACATAGACGAGTCACTGACTGAGATAAATCTTCCTGCACAGAATCATGTAAAATTGGATTTGAAAGGTTTTCAAGAAAGCTGGGTTCTGGGCAAGAAACCTGTCCTAAGTGACTGAAGTCCATGCCTGAGCTCTGAGCAAGCACAGCACAGGATACACTCAACAGATCAGCTGGACCCAGGACAGATTTTGAGCCTGCCCAAGACCCATCCTACAGTGGTTTCTCACCTCTTTGACTTTGGCACAGACAGGAAAGGAGCAAAACTGCTCTCTGTGTGAGGCAAAGGCTTCAGTGATTCTGAAACCATCACTTTTTTTTGTTTGTTTCCCTTGCCYGACAGATCGTTCAGTCTGTTAACTCAATCCAGAGACTTGCCATGTTCACTTCACATTTCCCAGCCCTCTCTAACCCTTCAATTCACAGGACATCACCCACTCCAACTCCAGACAGGGCAAGACACTGAGTGCCAGGACACCAGAGAGCAGAGGGAAAGGAAAGAGCTCGTAGGCTTTGATCTATTTCAGACCTGTCAGATTAAGCAGGTCTGGAGGTTTGGGTGATGAAGCTTGTGCTTCATGCCTGCTTTAAGCTGAATTGCCTTGGAGAAGGCTGAACATTCCCTTCATGGTGARGCCTGTGTCACCTTACCTCCATCTACAATCAGCAGCAAAAAAAATCTCCGCTCTTCGTGCTTGTGAAAATACCAGCTCATAATTTGTGACATTTGTGACATCTGTTTCACAGAATTAGAGCCTGACTTGGATAGATGCTAAAAGCAGTTGTTTCTAATGCTCCTGGAGGTTCAATTGTTTGAACCTCAATGAGGTTCATTGTTTCTTAGTCAAAGCCTGGTGAATAACGTGCATACACAACTTTGTGTGTGACTGTGTTCAAGGGGGATGCCAGAGTGATGGAAAAGTGGCAACAACCAAGCCACAGAAATAATTTATTTAATTTTTAATATTGTTATGGCACA
The DNA here is from genome assembly GCF_030028575.1 of Malurus melanocephalus. Taxonomy (NCBI): domain Eukaryota; kingdom Metazoa; phylum Chordata; class Aves; order Passeriformes; family Maluridae; genus Malurus; species Malurus melanocephalus. The sequence goes on from NW_026623287.1 coordinate 858,433, forward strand.
TAAAAAATATAACTATTATCATGGTAGAGGCATGGGTGCATATACACATGCAGGCTAAGAAAAAGACAAAGAGACCCTGGCCATTCTGCACGACYGCTGGCATTTTATGTGAAACATTAACTAGTACTTGTCTTGTTRCTCAGTACTTTAGAAAGCTGCTTTGAACACTTTTCCCTTGGTTACTGATAAATATTAACTTCAGGTACCTGTACCATGCGGTTAACTTTAAAAGCCTGAAAATTTAAAACTACAAAAATCAATTTTCTTCCAAATGCACTTTGTGAAGTCTAGTAATTCCAAGAACAGTTATAAAACCAAGAAGAAATCAAGATTGAAGTTTCTGGCTCAGACTTGYTTTTAATAGAAATTAACACTGGTAGCAATGGAAATGCTTTTTTCCTCAACACGTGCAAGAATTCGTCTTAAGATTATCCTGTTATTYTAAGGAAAATTTGAATGGCACCATTTAAGATGACTGGTTGGTTAGCTTGTTTTGTTTTCCTGCCAGTGCATGTAYTGAGCAAAGAAGGCAGCTCTGATTCCACACAATTGTGCTGGTTGTCATTAAGAATGGAAATTTCCAATAAAAGGTAAACTGTTTTTAGGACCTTTTTGGTAAGCATAGAAGAAAAAAAAATAGAGGGAAGTTGGGAACTGGTGATTACTACTGACACTTGCTGCAGTATCAGAGTCTCTGTTCATCTGCTGCAGAATTGTGGCCACCTTTTAGGTAGAATGCACTCACAGCTGCAAGTCCCAGTCCTGTTTAAAGCAAGAAATGTTTTGGCATGTCCTCAATGAAATTAAGATTAACTATTTATACCATACAGCCACTGGGTACATAAGGAACAATAATTTCTTTCAAAGTATTTCTAAATCTGTTCGAATTAGAAAGTTTCTGTTGTGCTCTAAGACCAAAAGKCTTCTTTTCCAAAGCCTTCTGCTGTTGCAGCACCCACAATTTTGAGAGCAAATGTGGCAGCGCTGTAAAACAATGGAAGCTCTGGAAACTCTCACAGAGAGGRAGATGCAACATTCCAAAGTCCCTCCTGAGGTCTCAGTCACAACTTCATGCSATGACATCCTCCACAACCCAGCTCCAAAGGGCTGCCAAAATGCTGCTCATGCCTCCTAGACAGCGTGTGTATCTGATCAATCCGTTTGATTTGTAGGTTAGGACTAAGCCTCACAGTCAGACCCAATGATCTCATTGCTGCCAGCATGAATGCAAAACACTTTGAGCGAAAACAAGGGGATTGATCTAAAAGGACACAGGTAATTTAGAGCAGAAGTTGGGCTTTTGTGTATTAATTAAAAAGTTTTCTGTAACCTATGGGACACATCATCTCTCTTGCAAAGGTTGTCATCTCTGCGCAGCCAGCCATTTGTTTTGTTTGCTTCCTAGAGAAACTTGATTTTTGTGACGGGCTATGCCTTTTGCTACTATGTCCTCTGGGAGAGAGGTCTGGTCAGATGATTAACATTATCTTCTCTCTTAAACATTACATTATTAAAATTGGGCAGGCTTTTTTTTCCCCCTTTTTAATAGCAACTGACTAATTAGCCCCACGTCTCATCTCAGCTGTCAAAAATCTCTGTTCATTGACAGTTTACTTTAAGTGGTTCAATTAGCATAACAAATGACTCACCAAAAGTTCTGTAGGCATCCTATTGATTAATGTCATTTATCTTGCAAACCAGCAATGGATGTGTGAGTTGCTCCTAACAATTATTATATACATTTATATATGTATATAATAAGTGCCTCTCAGAGAAGCAATGTAATTTAGGTGTTCTTTAGAGATTTTTAAGAGCAGTAAAGGGCTTTTATCAACAGCAATAGGATGGATTATTTCCCAGTTAGGAACCAGATACAAGACGGGGCCGTGTTTCCTTGCACATCTCACTGCATGCATCTGAGTGACATAAAGAACAGAAATTTCTATGAGCATGTGATCAGACTGAGGAGGACAGAGAATGATCAGGAGCCATAGAACCTGTATTTTTTACTTTTTCCTTCTGTTTGCACGAGCTTTTCAGGACATTGGTATATATTCTATTAACGACATATTATATAATAATTTGTTCACGCTTTGCGTGTCCTGTGGGTAACACATAGAAAAGAAAAGGGTTGAGTTCTTCAGTTTTGGCTTCAAAGACTTGCCTCRGAATTCTTGCTCCTAAAACTCCTACGTGATTTTGAAAGCACAGGGYTGTTGCAGACCAAGGGGCACAGAGCAGCAGCAGGGTAGCTGATTTTCGATTAAAACAGGACGTTGAACTAGTGACAGTACAGCAGTACTGGGCAAGTGGGGCAGAGGATGGGTTTTTTTCCCCCTCAACTCTGCCATTCACCTTTGGCACTCACTTTGGTCTTGCTTAATCCCCTCTCTCAGTTTTTTTTCTATCCACTTTTATTTTATCCATGCTGCTCATGAGGTCTTTGCGGTCCTTGCCACGAGGACAGTCCTCCCTGAATGTTCATGCAGTGCCTTACCCTACRTAAGGTCAGAGCCTCAGAAACCCCCATGATATAAAAATGCAACATTTCACCACAGAGCAAATTCCAAGTATTCACCACTGTGGGGARAAATGGTCTCCCATCAGTCAGCGACTCTGATCAGGTGACAATGTTCTGAAATTTCTTCAGAAAGAAGTTTTCTGCCAATGAAATTAGAGATGGCCATACTGTACACTGAAAGGAATTAGTATGGGTGCCTCTGTAATCATAGCAAAAAAGTATGAGTGTGTTTCAGTTGTTTCAAAGTGCTTTCCTAGAGGAAGAAGCTTTCATGACTGAACTCTTTAATAAGGGCTCTCCCTCCAGTCTCAAGAGGGACAGTGCAAGCTTTAAAGAAAGTACAGCAAGTGCTCTCACTACTGAAGCCACTAGGAGTATATTTTATAAAGCAATATTAAAGAAATACTGAAAGCAGAATAATTTAATCAGATTCATGAAATCAAATACCCCCAAGGCAGCGATGAAGATGCAGCTCAACAGGTACTGGCATTTCATTCCATAGGAAGAGGAAAATTCATCAGCTCTTTTTTCCTTTTTTTTTCTTTTCTCTTTATAGAAGTAAAACTTGACACTAAAGCCAAATAACCCTAGGGCATGAGGATTAGTGCAAAGGCACCTTGGGCCTGTATTCAGTCACACTCTGTCTTTTCTTGTTTGTGAGCTGGAAACTATTCATTACTGGGGAGTTGGAGGGAATGTTGTCAAGTGTTTCTTTAAATGGCAGGTTTTTTTCTCGATCACACGATCAGTCACTGGCAAAATATTTCATCTTTTCTCTCTTTACTTGCATTACGTTGCCATGACTGCATTCTCTTCTGGTAAAGGGCAGCACAGCAGACCTTTATSCCAACCTGGAGTCTCCTCATGCTTCAGAGAAGCGTAACAATTAATATATGAAAATATTMTGGAAAAATTAGCAGTGAAAGAACATTCTGCAACTTGAAATTTAGGTTTTCCATGCGTCCTAAATTTCGAAAAYCTCCTGTAAGGAAAGAGATTGTGGTTTTTGTTCTTTTGTGCTGTTACTCACACACTCAGCTGATGGCTGATGGTTTTCCTAGAGCTGYTGCAGAAATGGTGTTTCTGTAATTATATCAGTGTAGGCTACGAAAGTGAGGAGTAAACTGACTTTGATAGCGACGTGTAATGTTAGCTAGGAGATCTTGGGAAAAGCTCTTGAAGGAGAAAAACGTACAAATCCTCAGCATCTACCGTGGTACCACAGAAATACCAACTGAGCAGCAGCTTTGAGTGTACACATCCTTCAAACAATTCTGSAGAAATCGGCCCATTCTCATCGGTCAGGTGCATAGCTGAGGGATAAATTCACTTAAATCTAACCAGCAAAAACTCAGACATCAGGTTTGTTCCAGGCATCTCCACTCGCTGTGTCACCAGCGGGGAGTCAGGTGCCCCACGCAGTGAATCATTCTGTGCCGCAGGAGGCGGCGTCCTCTTGTGAGTTACGAAAGCTTTACATGGTGCCCGTGTCTCCCTGCTGACGATGGAGATGGCTATGAATAGTAACCTAGACTGAGTACCTTCCCTTTTACTAGCACCAAAATTAGCTAAGATTCCCATCCAGCTGTCTTCTCCAAAGCAACGCAAGAGAAAGTGGAGAGCAGAGAAAAGGATGCCTGCAGTTCACCCGGCAGATGTGGTGTGTGGGGGATCGCCCTTCCTTCTGCTAAGGGCATCAAACCGACCCTGCAGTGAGGGAATGGGTTTGAAACATTAAATCCGTGTGCGTGAGCTGTGGGTGAGTGCAGTCCACCAGCACCAAGGTGATCTGGAGAAGCTGAGCAAGTACAGAGGAGCGAAACACTTAGGCAGAGCACGATCCTGACGAGTGGCAACAATGTCCCTGAGACAGATTTTTGAAGAGTGTGGAGAGAAGAGCTTTCAGTTTATGATGCATATTTAACAGCTAAAATATAGCAGCAGTASTGTCCTGTCCTGCCTCATGGCTTCTTTCTCCAGCAAGGCCATCATAAATTCTGCCTTGAGCAAAGCAGAACTGATTGGACTCAATTTATTCTTCTTTAAAACACACACACAAACACATTCACTAGGGAAGGATATAGAAGTTCCAGGAAAGAGCCGTAACTCAATTGCCATTATAGAACAGAAAGATAATTAAGTAAATGTTGGCAGGGGATAGCATTGAATAACTTTAGCAGAATGAGTTCTTCCTTGCTTTGCCCTTTGCAGAAAGTATACTGCATCCTCCAGAGACCCCACCCTAAATTGCTTTGGATAGCTTCCTTTTCCCTGAAGGAAATCASAGAGAACAGGGCTGGAAGGGAGCTTCAAAGGTCGGTTTCTCTCAGCACAAGGCAGGATCAACTCAAGATGCTCGTTTTCTCTGCCGAGGGGCAGGTGGTCAGACTGAATCCTGCGTAGGGATGGAGTTAACCCTTCCCGTATCGCTACCTGGAACTTAGGAGGATCCAGGTAACMTCTGAATCACTTTGATCTGCAGTTTGGGGCAAAGAAAAGCTTTTCAGAGAGAAATTAATGATAAGTGAGACACAAGTAGACACCCTAAAATGTAACTGGCTTCTGTTTTGCCCGARTACCCAGAGTACAAGGGAGCCATGAGCTGCAGTTACTAATTAGTTCCAAGGGCAGATAAATAGCAGCTCTGCTTTTTATTCATCCCATGTGGTGATCCACTGGGTTTGTAGACTTTGGCACATTTTATGTCTGAAATTTATCATGAGTTTATGGCCAGACAATAAGTTAACAGAAGAAGAAAAACAAAAAAACCCTATTATTGTAAATCTTATAATACTGTACATTTTAAACTARAATATGAGAGAGAAAGAGCACATGTGAAAAGAAAAAAAAGAAAACAGAGCAGTAAAATGTTAAATTAGCATGTCTAAGTTCATTCTGGTTGAGGCAGGTAGGTTTCAAGTCAGAGAGCTTCTCTTTAATGTCAGTGGGTTTTGGACAATGAATTTCTTCTTTTTTGAGTCCATTGAAAGAATCATGCGCAAAAGGCTATGTGTATAAAAAATATGCAGCCTCCTCTAAAATCTWATTGTTTTAAATCAAAATCTACAAAATATTTTATCTTACTGTCTCTCATGAAAGGTTATTCGAGCTTCTTGGTAATGAATCTTTGTCTAAAACATATTTGGCAATCTTTGCATAATCATGTCACTATATGTCATAGACTACACCTTCAAGAATCACCACATGATGTGTGAAAYGAAGCAAAAATAGCAGATATCCTTAGAGTGACTTTGGTAAAACAGTGCTAATTTCTCAACCTTCAGAAAGATCAATGTAATCTCAAAGTTTCAAACACATCAACAAAAATATCTTTGAGGGGGAAACAGAGATGTGTAAGTGGGCTGTTTTCATTTAATAGAAAAGTTAGCACAGAGAAATTTTGGGTTGTCATCACAGCTGAAATGTATGGTGAGCTCGGGATGAGAAGAAATAGTTCATGATTGCACAATCACAGGCATTTCCAGCCTTACATGACACCTTTAGAGCTGCATTTTGTGTCTTAGGATCTGTTACAACAGCACCTCTTTAAAMAATGATACTTCCAACAATCCTGTCCTGTGATTGTATGGGAAAGGGAAGATGATCAATAAGAAAATGCATCTGAATCAGAAAATATAAAAGCAGCAGTGTTGTGCTTATCCAGGGCACTGGATGAAACACAGACACAGTAAAAAGTGTGTTTATTTAGCATATGATTAATTTAATCTCTGTCAGTTGGAATTTTAACAGTGTAGATTTTACTTTAACCTAATCATTCCAGCTCCTTCCATGATCAAATAAAGAGATGCAGAAATATCCAAAGAGATATTTCTTTTGTTCTTAGTCATAGCTTCATAATACATAAGACAAATTTTATTTTGTGATGGTCCTTTTTCTCCACTGTCTATAGAAAGGTATAGATGACCAAATTAACCTTAGAACCTTACTTCCAGACACCTAAAGCTTATGTGTGTTGAATGTAATCTAGAAAGAGCTCTCATTTTAGCCTGGAAARGATAAGACAGCAATGGTTGAGAAGCAGCTGAAAAACCATATATGTTTTGTTTAAATACAATATTGGAGAAGAGAGATGACCTTAATATAATTTATGATTTATATTTCAGTGCTACCAGGAAGCTTAAGCCACCTAAAGACTGCACAATATAAGCAGAGATGATGGATAGGAAAGGATGGAAAGTTACAGGAACTCTAGCACTGAGATTAAGTGACTATATGAAGGTCAAAATAGATGAACGCTTTTTTCACCTGAGTATTATGAAGGTACAGATAGAGAGAGTACAACAATGGGCAGCTGGWGAGGAAAGGGAGAGTGTTGGACACAGCTTTATGTTTCCCTAAAGATTTGTGTTTAACCACRGTTTTCATTAGGCAAGGCACTTAAATTAGTTTTGTCAGGCTCCTGCCGCAGTTATCTGACAAAACAATAGCATTTTTTGAGGATAAGTCAAATTGCCAAGGGACTGAATTGCAACCTGAGTGAAACCTAATTCTGACCCCACTCAGAAATACAGAGTTAAGTCGAATGAGTCAAAGGTCGCTGTGTAGATTGGATGAATGGATACAGAAATGTTGCAATGGGAATTTCCATAATTTGAGAATCATCCTGTGGACAGGCAGGGTTTGGGCAACAAGTGTTGCCAGAGCTTTGCCACTGATTTCAGCAGAACCTGGATTTTACCAGTACTGGAGAATCCCAGAGGAGCTGCTCTGGGATTGCCAGAGATTGTCTGATCTTGGGACAGGTGTCCAAAGGATGAATAGGACATCTACAGGTGGTCTAGGTTTAAAATAATCCTCTAGGAGAATCTAGCAGATGATATCTGTATCTGAGGCTCATCTGTCATAATTTCTTAGCAAAGAAGAAATGAGGGATGAGATCTGCCAAAAATACATAAGATGGATCAGCCAAATTGTTTCTAAATGGTACCTCAGTCAGAAATCTCCACAGGGGACCAGCAGCCAGCTGCACTGCACTATAGARTAAATGTTACTGTTTTGGAAAAGTCACTGGCAAGTGATTTGCATTAAACAATTTTTTCTTTTTCTTTTGTTGTTGTTGKTGGTGGTTTTGTTGCTATTTTTGGCTAACACAAAAATGCATCAGCATGTGAAATTTACAGAGCAAGTGCCCAGTTGCTGATTTCCAGTACAATTTCTGCCTCCATGCTTAGAAATTTTGCTCCCAAAAGGCAGGGAGGTGGGGGAGAGCTGCAGGGTAGAAGTGGGGAAAGGGAATCCAAAAAAACCCACTCACACAGAAAACCTATCCAGAACCATAAACGGTTTCCATTTTCCAACATTTTGTTTCTAACTCAAGAATGCACAGAAATCTGTGAATTCAGAGTGCCTGYGGTTCTCTTGCCTTGGAAAGGAGAACAGAAGACAGAACCAAACCCAAGTTGAAAGCCACTGAACTCATGAATATGAACAGGGGGCTGGAAGAAAATGAAGCCCAGGGATTCATGGATCTTGTCATGGTCTAGAGATGCTTTCAGCATATGTCTAGCGTGCAGCAGGGCCTGGCAATGTTCCTGGTATTTAGGCTGCATTTGGGACTGCTGCTCTCCTGCACATGTTTGTCCTGGAGGATGATTTTCACTGATATGGTGTGATGAAATTCCTATCCAAACACTTGCAGGTGTGTGGGGGGAATAGCTCTGGCCAGAAATCTGGCTGCTCTCCCAAAGAACATTTTGCTGGGGGCAGCAAAATGTCCCTGCCCCTCAGCCTGCCTGCTCCCATCTAGGGACAATTTGGGCGTGCTGGAAAATTGTTACACTAATTCTGCATCTATCACTCTTAGATGACTGCAGAGGTAAGGAGGAAGATCAGTTTTTTCCAAGGATCTGCCCCCAGTGCCATTCCCTCTCTCCTGTGACAGAAACAGCCTGGTGAAACCCAGCCCCTAATCCCTGGAGTGGAAAATATTTGGGTGCTTCCAAGTGCTGTCTCTACAGATGTTTTTCACATACCCAGGCACACATGGATTAATGTGAAAGTGCAATCACAAAAACATGTGGAATGATTGCTGTAAGGATAATTGTACAGGTAATTATCCACATTAAGATGCATCACACACATGGATGCATATTTATGGATTAGAAAGACAAGAAAATACAACAGAAAATTCAAAAAAGTTAAGGCCAGAAAAGACTACAGGAACAATGCAAGAGCTTTTCTTGCCTTGCCTTAGCCAGTTATTATTATCCAAAGCAACCTCTGCTAGGCTGCACAAGATGCTGAGATCATACAGTATGATGAGAAAAGAAACAAGAACAAACCATGAAATATTTAATATCCTCTAGCGGCACTGATGCAGTCTGTAAGCACAGGGCAGTGCATTAACACTGTTCACTACGCCTCCTAACACAAGTGGCTATAAGCAGGCTATGGGAGAAGAAAGGTGAACAGTTTTTACACACTTTTTGTACTGAAAAAGCACGAGCTGAAGTGAGGTTTGGCCCTCTCCTTGAAGAAATGCGTGGATTGATCAGTGAATTCAGAGAAGGGTGAGTTAGAGGCTAAGAAAAAACTCTCCACAAGAAAGAGTTGAAGGAATTATGCCTGCTTAAAGTGCAGAAGGAAAGAATGTGTAAAAGCATGAAAATAGTACCAAAGACTTCACTGAGAAAAAACTTTAGCTCAGTCATGAAGAAGTTTCAGTTAAAGCACCAGATGATTTTGGCCTGGAAAGGTCTCATGTCCTAGGGCAACACAGCTCCTGTCTTCCTGAGATGTCACTTTCTCTCTGCTATATGTGGAGCAAATTAATTAACACTCCTAAATTTTGTGTGTGACGATGAGAATGCTTTCCAGGCATGGCAGCACTGCCCAAAATGCAGGTATTCCATGAATCAATGCCATCACTGTCATGCTGCTTTCTTTTGGTACCTTATCCCAGAGTGTGTGCCACTTGCCACACTTAGGTGTTCTGATAGTCTGTGAAWCCTCAGTTTGACTCAGCAGGATTGTACACATGTTCTTATGTAAATAGCCCTACCAGAATACCACTTAATTTATTTTGGACTGATGTCTGCAGCATGAACATGCAACAGTATTTTATTTGCYACCCCTTGCTCCACACACAGGGTACAAGGATGGAATTCATGTCCAAGAATCCACCGGCACATTTTAAATACCCTGAAAATTCTAAGTATTCCTGCCCTCTTTTACCAAATTCATGAAAATTCGACTTGTTGAATAACATGGATGTTATGGATGCCAAGTTTGACATGGATTAATTTCYTATCTTTTAAAATGTTCTTGCAACCATCCATAGGTATTGATGCCTTACAGAGGAAGTGCTGCTGGAAGGATTTGATTGCCTTTTACACTGGTTTGTTCGGGTTTGTTTTGTTTCGTTTTTTTTTCCATGAAAGCTCCAAAACCCACCCCCTCTTTAATGATTTATTTTCTTCTGGTTACTTCTTTTTCCTTTCTGCAGGAGAAATGCATTTACAAGTCACTAAAGCCGACTAAAGCTCTAGCAATGAGCGGGCTTCCTTGACCTGCCTGAAACACACCACTCGTGTGCATGAAAACGATGCATACACAGAGATTACCAAATCTGCTGCTCGAGCAGACCTTTTCTTTCTGGGTCTGCTAGCTCTGTGTGAGTTTGTTTGCAACTCCACTCGAGGCAGACTCAGAAGAGTGTGGCATTCACTGCGGCAGAAGAATCAATGTAAAATTCAAACACCTGAGTCTCAGATGACTAAAGGCACTTCCCCCCTGAACACCCTCTTGACCATCCAGCCACATCTCCAAGGAGTGTGCCTCAAAGGTTGGCAGGAGCTYTCAGACACTCAGAGCAGATTTGGTAAATGAGATCCAGCGCTCAGACTGCAGGTGAGCTAATTCAGTGCCATTAGCTGCAGCCAGGACTTCATCTCCTCATTAGGAAAGAGATAAATTATGCAAAGTGTACTCAGTACGAGCAGCAAGAGCCGGCAAAGCCACAGAAAAGAGAGTGGTGGAAGGGAAAAATAGTCTGCAAAGCAGCAGGGCAGAGCAAATGCAACACTGTCCTGGAAATGGGGGAACTCTCATTTTGGGTCAGGCCCTGGATGGAAGGAAAAGACTTCACCTTCTTTGCCCTCCTGCCAGCTGCAGTGACGGTCAAACTGCAGCAAGGGCTGTCCCCATCCCTGCTTGCCCATGCTCCAAAGGTCCCTTGCTAGTTACTCCTATTGTGCCTTAATCTTTCATAAGAAATCAATCTACATAAAACTCCAGAGCCCAGGAAGGAAAATATTTGTCTCTTATACCCCAAGTAGAGCGTCCACAACGGATTCTCTTCCTTGTCAACACTTTGCAAAGCCTGATTTCTTTTCCTGATGGCTGTTGCCTGGAAGCATGGCATCAACGAAAGCTCTTCTCTAGTATTTTGCTTATTTCATTAAAAAAAAAAAAA
>NW_026623287.1:869442-946300 GCF_030028575.1 Malurus melanocephalus
CCAAAACCAACAGCAGGAAAGAGAATGGCTGTGTGAAATATCCTACAACTACCTGAGCAAGATAAAATATCCCAGGTACRGGCAGGAAAAAAATCTTCGACATTAGCTTAGATACCAGACCCCTCTCAATCCTGGTCCCTGCAGGACTGTCAACATGGTGACCAACCATTCTGGCACCCTTCTGCGGCAGGGAAATCCTGCCAGGAGYTGGGCTGGGCTCACATTAATTTTCTCCTGGCCAACAAAGGCTGACCAGATTGCAAAGACTGTGAACTCGCGACCTTGATTTGTTTTCCCTCCAACAGCTTCCTGGAATGTTTGGTTTCTCAGCCTCCTCCCTGCCTCCTCCTCCTCCTCCTCCTCTTTGCCCAGGAGGCGTGATGGGGGCAGACACAGCCCTGAAAATGCACCTCAGGTGTGAACCATCCCCTCCAGGTGCTGGAGGAACAGCGGATGCCAGCGAGGCTGGAGCTCATCCGTCACCCCACAGCACCGGCAGGACCAGGCTGGAAGGACGGCACAAAAAAGACAGACTACATTTAGCTGGATACTTTCCCTCAATCACTGCATTAGCTTTTCCTGATCCCGTAGTTAAAAACAGCTATTTATTCTGTCACTACACGCTGGCAAAGATATATTGCACCAAGTCAGCGCCTACAATTATTATAGTACAGAAAACCTTTGCTGTAGCACGTTTAGTGCTGCTATTTATCAGGCACAGCTATTACATCCTGGCTCCCAACAAGGCTGTACAATCCTGGCACCCAGGAAGACAGCAGGTGCTCGGAATTAAACCAGGGCCCAAAGACGTCCCCTTCACCTTCCTCTGGCTTTCCAAAATAGCCTAGCAAGGACTGGAGGCTATCAGGAAGGAAAAGSGTTGGAAGAAAGCACTGTGCTTATCTGACACTGTGTCTTGGTGTCACAAAATGCCATGTGTAAGGGGGAAAACATTGCTGTTTTGTGAGGGAGGTGACAGGAACTCCAKAAATTGAAATAAATTTGAATCCAAGTGGTTATACAGTTCTTCAAGATGTTGAAACCACAACATTTAATTATAGTAGATATTTCTTTGTGAAATGTCTATCCAATACTAACTGATAACCAAAAAATATTGCACATCATGGCCCACCTGGCCTATCCAGCCATCAGAAAGTGCACTGATACCTCTGCTACTGATACCTCTACTGCTCCATTCATATACAGTCTCAAGGCTCTGGGTATATTTTTCATATCTTTGCTATRTCATCAAAACCTTGTTCTATTATTACCAGCAAAACTATCTTGCCAATGGTCTGCACTTAAGATTAATTTGAATTCATGTCTTCCAAGAGAAAGGTATTTAAAAAGGCGTTTCTTATAGAATCCTCTCCAATTTTCTAACTTGTTGCTAGCAAACTGCAAATTTGATTCACAAAGTACAGAGATTTATTGTAATGATTAAAAAGAAAGAGAGGAGGGAATGCTGGAGAATAACTGACTGATCAGCAAAAACGGAATTTTTTTTGATACCTTCAGAAAGCCTGCTATTCCAGAGTTCTCTCTCTCCCACTGTCACTAATTTTCAAAAGAAATTCAAGCCTGAATCTAAGAACCTTCCCTGATGGTTTCTCTCTTAAAAAAAAAAAAAAAAAAAAGAGAAAAAAGTGCATTTTTTAAAAAAGCATGACTTTTCAGTAGATAAATGTTATCTAAATCACTTTGATCAGCCCTTTCCAACATCTTTCCAGCCCAGAGTTGCCAGCAGCTAGATGGAGTGATGCGGGTGTGTCTCGGCGGAGCTGCGCAGAGCCCGGTTGTCGGCTATCGCAGGCGTTCAAAGTGCCAGAAGGAACTCGGGGTCTGTCAAGTCTGAATGTTTGTAGGGGCAGAACTACAGCTGGAGAACTTCTGAGTTCTGTAAGAGGACCCAAAGGCAGAGAAGGCTATATAGGAAGAGCTGAGAARGGATCAACACTCAGCCAAGTCCTCAAGACTGCGTAATAATGCGGAATATTCTGGGTCACTGCTGTCAAGTATATTTTCCTGAAGAAATCTTTGGGGTACTTTGRGATACATAGCTTTAGCTCTACTCCCACCAGCTTCCAGCCAAAGGCATCTGTTTGAATCTGCTTTTAAAAGTTTTAATCTCCCAGGTCTCCTGTTGTCAGGATGAACATTGTCATCATATTATGGAACTGCTACTGACCACCAATGCCTGATTGCTTTGCCTTTGCAATGTGGTAGAGGTGGCCCATGAGATTTGGTGTGATTTTATTGTTTGGGTTTGATGCTCCAAGACAACAGCCTCATTCTGTTAGAAGGAGTAAGCATAATAATCAGACTGTGTGATAGAGGACCGAAGAGAAAAGGAAATTAAAATATTCTCAATAATAGCAGTAATATTAATTGCTAATACAAAAGGAGCATTTTGCCTCTGGCCATAGTTGCCGATGTGCAGGACATCCACCCTGAGTGGATCTATTGACCTGATATTCCTGCTTACTGTGCAAGTGGTGCTAATGTTAGGAGGACTATATTTAAGAGACAGCAGCCCTTAAGAGACATCTGCTGATGGAGCTGCAGACACCACCAAAGATTCATGCTACTAACTAGGAGAGGGACTCAGACAGTGGAAATAATTTGCTTAAAAGCATGTTGATTTGGACATCACTAATCTCAGCATTGATCTTTGCCGGCATTAACTTTGCTGTTAATGCAAATAACTGAACATAAGGATGCCATTAATTGTATTGATATAATGGAAGGCATTGCCCTTGACTTCAAGGCCCCCCTCTTTGATTTAGTGCTTGCCAACGATTCAACATTTTTGTCTCCTCTCCCCTTTTCTGCTTGTCCAAAATGATGTTTCATTCCTTTTTATGTCCCTGTTTGCTTGGAACATCCTGTCTCCACGTTCTGCTCCTTCAAAAGCTCCTTTTCTTCCTGAAGGTCCTGCATTCACCTTCCCTCCTTTCCCCAAGTGCAGTCTCACAACTGTAACAGGAACAAAGCAAGAGTATATGCATATAAATATATATATATATATATGTATGTATATGTATATATCCCCTGAACACAACAGCAGCCACRCACATGAAGAATTCAGATTGCTCTGCCAGTATGCCAAATTCCCTCTGTGATTTCCTGGACCAAGAGGATTGTGAGTTCCAGGAGTAAAGGCTTAATGAGGAAAAGGTTACAAAATGTGACTTATCCATAGGGCTTTAGTGAGGGTRTTAAATCAAAACAGTGCTTTTTCTGACTCCCCGTTTTTCAAACTGAATACTGATAAAGTGCAAAGGCTCTGGAAGAGTTAAAAAAGGAAAAAAAGAAAGAGTTGAGGTCTTGAAACTCTTATTTCAGAWATAGATTTAGGGATGCTGTGTATCTTTTACAAAGAAAAGTTAGGAACATTTGTTGCCCTTTATTATTACGTTTATTATCAGAAGAAAAAATGTCTGATGGCAGAGGGCATTTCAGTTTAGGAAGTGAAGACATCACAGAACATCACATTAGACAAACTAAGTCTAAAATTAAAGTACGATTTATTTTGATTGAGTCAACTCTCTGAGTCTTAAAATCTTTAAATCAACTTTAATTTTCTACGAGACACGTTCAAGATGTGAAGAAAAAAAAGATAATTATACATTAGGGAGAAAATTCTTGTTTTCCCACAGAAATGTTAATTTAGGCCAGGAACTTAAGAAATACATACTAGAATCGCTTTCTCTGACCCAAAGATTTAGCAGTGCCAAAAGGAAAGATGCAGGAAGAGAAATGCTATTGCAGATCTATCATGGGCAACCACAATTTTCATTGAATAATAGAACGGGCATCAATTAACTTTGCATTTTTCTCAGCCATTATTAATTGTTTGATTTCCCGGGGGCACTATCATGGTAGAAACTGGTATTGAGTGGATCTGAAGAAGTAAGGGTATGGGGAAGATGTCATATGTGTAAGTGGCTTCCTGGATCAGGAGGCCTTCAGGCTGTCTTTTTCAACCAATCACCACAACTTCGTTTAAAACAGGGTTGCTGACTGTTTGAAATGCTGTCAACTTTGAGATAATCAGAGGCATAGCCTCTGGAAACTAGCACATTGTGGGACTGTAAAAGGAAGCCCCTGCAGGGGAAAGCAGGAATAGTGTACGTAGCAGCACTAAATTGGCATCTATTTGTCAAAAACATCCTTTGCCACCTCTTTTCTCCAGCAAAAATATTCCACTGGAAAAAAAACAGAAAAACCACAAACCAAAAAAGACCACCCCAAAAAAAAAACCAACCAAAAAAAACCCCAAGCCCTACACKCWTCCTCCAGTTCCTCAATTAACATCTGAATTGTAATCAACAACTTAGCAGTCAAGGAATCTTTGAAGAGATGAGAAATCAAATGTTGTTTTTCAAGCTGAACATGAAAACACTGTGATGATAGTGGGATTATTTTGGAAATACATGGCCAATAGAAACCTTGGAGGAACTTGATCCATTCCAAATCCAAATCCCTTTTGGTCCTTTAATCCATAAAGCTTACTAGAGATGTATGTTAGTGCTAAATAGTTGTTTTTAAGATTTGCAGCTGGATTTTCATGAGCAGTTGTCCATCATCATCTGTCTGTAAATGCATCTTCAATAATTACTTTGCACTTGCACACAGTTTTTCTCTGCAAATCAGTGGTTAAAATGCTGATTTTGAATAGTAGTTCTGTAAATTGGAGGTATTTMTTAGCTCTGTTTTATAGATGGGAAAACTGAAGGACAGAGGGTTAATTGAGCCTAGTTTAAAAAAAAAATCTAAATTATTTGTATCAGAAGAACATATATAGTTGCAGACATGAACCAAAACCCCTTATATTCATAAAGAAAGAAAGCAAAAATAATTGCTGTCTCAATGTCTTTCACCCTAATTACAAGACAATAATAGTGTGGACAGGTGGATTATCACAAAAAATAACATGTTAAGGGTTGCTTCGTTCTTTTCCCTTCTTTTGACTGCATGGTATCCATATGGGTTTTAATGGCTCCTTACTCAGTGAAAAGGGCAGGAATTTTCTGGAAAACTGAAGAAATGGGTGTATGCCCTCAATTCAGCCTTGATTTACTCCCATGTGGCTCATGCCATGGGTCCCATTTGCCCTAAATTGTGATTCTGTGGTGTAGGCTGTGAGGAATGGAGTCTGGGATGCTCCTGCTCAGCAAAGCAGTGGGATATTTGTAGCATCTGTCTTTTCATTGTCACATAGAATACAACATGATCTGTCTGTCCTTTAAACTAAGAAGCAAGCCAAGCCACTCGCAAGGGCCAAATTTCACGCTGCTTCACTCCACCTCCACTTCGGCTCACCTCATAATCCAAGACCTAASTGGGGACCCCAAATACGCCACAGATCAGTCAAATTTCAGTGGTTGYACAGTTCCTGAGGAGGAGGAACAGATGGACAGGAACACAAAGAGGCTGRTTGCATAAATTCTGTCTCTTAAGAAACTAGGCTAAAATTAGGTGTTTTAAAACCCAGATCGAGGGTTAATTTTGTTTGGAAGTAGGTGCCTGAATACTAACACATATGGTTAGGACGGTAGCTGTTTCTGTTAGTGTTGTCAAAACCACATTCTGATATCCCAAATAGTCCTGCTGTACCATTAGGGACTGTYATGTCATGAGATGAGATATGCTTTATGGCCATTTCCACTTCAGCCATGCAACCTGCTAACAGCAACTTCTGGTTTCAGTCAATTACTTTATAATTATGTTTTAAAATGTCATGTCTGATTTGAGCCAAACACTTGGCTTTTAGCCTTCCCAAGAAAAAAGAAAGACAGTGATATGAAAYTGCAAAATTAAAAGCAGAACCTGTGCCATCTATAGATGTACTCTCAATCCAGGGCTATATTTCTATACATAACTTGGGGCATGGTTCCACAAYAGATATCCTTGCACTGCAGAACCCTCAGAAATGTCTCAGTTTAAATGTTTGGCAAGTGATGCAYTGGCAAAATAATAAGTATCAAAACAAACAAAAAATTAAACTCTCAAAAATCCACACCACTGAGCTCCCAATTTTAAGCAGGAATGTCCCCAGAAATGAGTTTAATTTAAAGTTTATCCAAACAATATTCTTTTTCTTAGAGAAGAGTAACACCTTGCAGAAGAATGGTGAAGACAGGAGATGCTAACACAGAAGATTAATAATTTATGGTGGGTATGTATGTAATTTCTTCCCCAAAGTCCAGAAAAGAGTCATTTCTTCTGACACACATTCCAGCTCTCAAAATGCCAGAGGGGGTCCTCGATTTCCTTTTCTCACCTATCCAGATGAAAAGTTTTGCCCCAAGATGAATTTGAACAGAATGACACAGAAGATGAGAGCTTCTCTAGCACCATCCTGGAATWTGCACACCCTGGAACAGGGTCAGCAGCTGCTGCAAATCCCGATGCAGCTGCCACCTTAGAGGAATCCCACAAATCCTCCTCCTGTCAATTACCCCAACATTCCCCATGACATGTCCTGATACAAATCAACTTTCACAGCAGGAAAAGAAGCTGAAATTTCCTGGCATCCCTAGGACAGGAGTTGTGGCTCTGAACTCACCCTTCCTTTCACAAAGCTCTCCTTGCTGGGTGATCCTGTAGGATTGCTATGAACTCTGCGTTCATGGTGCTCACACACAGCTCAAATCTCCACTGTGGCTTTGAAAAATCAACTCCCAGTGTTATTCTAATGCTGCTGTTTGTCTGCTTGTGAACTGATAATGATAATAATGATAGTAATAATGATAGTAATAATGACTGACACTTCTATAGCACCTTTCATCCAGAAGGATCCCAAAGTGCTTTGCAAACAGATGTGCAAACAGCCACACACTCGCTTTAAACACCCCACCCCCATGATAAGGAAATGTTAATGTTGCAAATGTGAAGATGAGGAGCGCAAAGATTGCAGCTTCAGGAGCGACATCCATAGCTGGTGCCTATGGGGGTYTGTCATTTACAGCATCACCTGGAAAATGCTGCTCAGCAAATAATGCTTCCCAAACTGAAGGAAAGGTGATCAAAACCTTGTGCATCTGGCCATGAAGGTAATTGGGTGGAAATTTTGCTCAGACCCCTTCTTCAGGCACTGATATGGAAAGCTGAGTTCTCTAATTTTCTATTTTTATTTGCTGCAATTGAGAGGGCAACATTAGACGTAGGTGCCCAACAGTTAGAAGTAATGTGGCTAATGATGCTGCAATTGGACAAGGGAGGGAATGGAAAGAATCCTGCTGACTTCAAWGAATGCTGGATCAAACATTTGTTGAATTATCCAAAAGCGGAGGCRAAATTCCACTCTCTACCTTTTTTTCTACTTATTATTGGTATTGTCTGTTGCTTAGTGTTTTTGTAAGGGGGAAAACATCCTTTCCTTTTTCACACCTTTCAGAACTCTGGGTCATGTCTTTTGGAGCCAGACCTCACATGAGGAGTTTCAGCTGCAAGGGGTTTTGCATCCATTTGGGCTGTGCTCCTGCGTTGATGGAACAGATCAGCCCAATGTTAATGGTGCAAACGGCGCTGTTTTCAATGCGCAATTAACCAAGTCAACACTGCGATAAATAAAAATTAAAGCTGGCATCGGGRAAGGCACCACAGAAGTTGAAATCTGTCATTCAGGTGCCTATGACTCTGAAAACATCCTCATCTTTCAATAGACACTTTTTATCTCCCACGTAAGGCCAAATTTCTTGTGTCAAAATACTGAAATAGAAGAGTTTGAAAGAGAGGAATCTCTCTTTGGGAGTGAATGGATTAACAAAATCAACAGCCCTAGCCTTTTTGACTCCAACCACCTGTGAGCTGCTTTTTGTGACCATCTGGACAGAAAATACTTTTTTATTTTTCTTTTTTTTTTTCTCTTTTGGAAGACGACCTGCTTAAGAAGGTGAAAGTGCATACCAAAACACAATAGAAACTGACTGCACACACAGGGCAAACACCCACCAACTCATTGCTACAGCTGCTAAAAGCAGCTGAATGAAAACCAAATCATTGGTTAGGACAGTCATTTCTCACACATTGAAAAACAGATTCTGACCATGCAGATCATTTAGTGGTTCTGGCAGGAGTCTGGCATTAGTCTGGACTTGTCTGTCTGAGCTTCTGGCATAACTTTTATTGCAGGATAAATCTCTTAGCASAGTGGGGAAATATAAGTACAATTTTATCTATCAAGTTCCTTAAGGCTTTTCTTTCTCTGTTTTGAGAGGATATTTCTTGCCAACTCTGTTTATCTTCACACTGAGATGGCACCCAGAGAAAAAAAGCAAAGAAAAAGAAAAAAAAAAAAAAGCACCAAGCACCAGCAATATATAGAATACAAGTGATTTACTTTGAGAAGGACTTCAACCTGTGTTTGCCTCAACATCCACATCAGCCAAGGGKTACAATTCCTTCCCCTGTAGCTGTTGCTGTCAAGGCACATGGCAGTCTGGCTTCCCAAATATCTTGAAATTACCCTGGGGCTGAATTGAGCTTATCATTTTTGCACCATGAAGGCTTTCACCCCACCTCAAGTGAGTCTCTGTAGTGGCTGGCATTGCTCAGCTCTGGGACAATAGTAGTTAATAGTATCATTTTGGAATTTCTTATTAACAGGCTGGCAAAACTGCARCGCTGACAGCACTATTAAATATGACAAAGCCTTCTTTAAAACACTAACTGTTTGACTGGTGGGAGAAAAAAAAAAAAATCATGGCATGATTTATATCCAGGTGTACAAGGCCCAGACAATCCTCTACATCTTGTGTCCATGAAATGATCGCTCATCTATAGCCAGCAGTGTCCTCACACTGCTCATCACAGGTGGCTCCTCTTGACTCTGCAACACTGAAACTCGTCTGTGTGACACCTTTCCTGGTCAAAACACCCCCTTACAGCCACCTGCTTATGGGAGGGCTTCCTTTGAAATAAAAAAGTGTTTCTAATCGAAGTGTTTGTAATCAATGCTTACACTGGACAGCTGTCTGTTCTGGGTGGGAATGTTATTCCTGCAATGGATGGCAGCACWCTTTGGGGTGAAGATTTCATAGCTGGACTGATAAGGTGGGAGGGTATCTCAAAYCAGGAGGCCACCTTCAATTGGAATTGAAGAGTTTATTTTAAAAGATTTCATGTATATACCTGTGAGTTTTTGAGATGCACGAGAAAAATGCATTAGGATTAGATTAGATGAGATTAGATTAAAAAAGCACAGACACAGAGGACCAGATCAACAGTCAGAGTTTGTTCAATAACCTGTCTCAGACAGTGGTCAATACCATCTGCTTCTCTGCAACAGGCAGGGCACCCTTCAGTGGGCAGCTATGGGGATAACATACTCATAAGGACAATGTCTTCCTAAACCCCATTAATTAGAAGTTGGTTTAGGCACTGAAGCAAGAAAGCTTTTATACACTCTGAAGCTCTGGGATTTTTTTTTTTTTTTTAAATAATCCTCACAATGCTAAATCTGGATGTTCTTGCTACCTAATATAAGTCTAATCCCATTCTCTCTCTTCCCCTCCTCCTCCTAAACTGTTAACATTTTGGTCAGAAATAGTAGTTTGCTTTTTTATTTTTAACTCAGTTGAAGCTTTTGCTTGGACAGCAGTGAGAAACCTGTCTAATATCTCACAGCAGCTSTCCTCAGCTTAGAACAAACAAGGAAGAAGAACTACTTCAGAAGAATTTCTGAAATCCAGGATGATCAATTTTTTTTTGTTATCTGGCTGTGATCATTAAAGCAGCCTGAAAAATGCCCTTCCTTGTATTTTCACTTTTCACACTTAGCACCCATTTCCTTTATGAAACAAGTCTAGTAACTAAACCAGCTTGGAAGGGATCCAGGGGACATGTTTAGCATTCTGTATTTCAGACATCTTAAGTGCATGTTTCTTGGCTGGACCGCTGTCTTTACACCCCATTTGAATAACACGAGGTTTTATTGAGAGGAGGAAGAGGTGTTATCCAAGAGAAAAAGGAGATACATCAGCTCTGACTCATTCCAAATGCCACTCCACTGTCTCATTTTACTGCATGAATTGTGTGAGGTCAAGAGTACAACCACAGGGCTCAGGGGGAGAGAATATTGGTACTATTTCTGCACAGGAAGCTTCAAAAAGTTTGAAAACACAACACAGTATTTTTAGGCAATATATTATAATTGCCAGACAGTTGAAGTTTGATTAGTTTGGCCAACATTTCCTGTGTGCATTTTGCAGAACCTTGAAGTATTTGTGGAGGTTTAAGTGTTGGTCCAGGGATCCCTAAAGAAATAGTGGGGGGTACTTTTTTTTGAGGAAATATTTTTTTTGGGTTGATTCACTTTGTTATATTGGCATGTCCTTTACCTTGTGCAACCATTAAATTGGTCACCTGTAAAACCTTACAAACAGCAAWTTGCCTCCTAAGAATAATACAGTTTTTTTTCCCTTCCAGAGTTTTTATAGAGGAGCCCAAATATTGTGGTAAAAGTTTGTTCTCGTAAGGATACGAGTCATTCAAACTTCCACCTGGTGTTGCTCCGATGTTCTTTACTAAAAAAATTCAGCTTTCAAATAAAACACTTTATTTTTAAAATTTAATTGTACATGAAATATTGGGGTTTTGTTTTGTGTTTTTTGTTTGTTTGTTTGTTTGTTTGTTTATTTGTTTGTTTTTTTAGGGTGAAGGGGGAACATATTTTGAGCAGATGCAGTTTTTTTATTTGCCTGCTGAGCTCCAGCTTTTAAAGACAGGACTTCCCATCCCATCCTGCCATTTAATCATGAGGAGGTAGACAGGATTTAACAGTTCAGATCCAGAGTGGTAYAGAGGTCCTGGGAGATACCTGAAAATCTATACCCAGAAAGCATCTGAAGAATATGTCTCTGCTTATCTATGGTCGCATGTATATGTGGGGTTTTGTTTTATTTTATAACAAGATATATTGGCTAACTGGGAGCATTTTATTAAAGAGAAAAGTCTGGGTARAGCAAGCAAACTATTCACTGCCAAAATTTACCCAGAAGTACCTGTGTAATTGAATTTGGCCAGCTCTAGCAAGATATTTGATTTTCTATAATTGGATTGGCTAATGGGGGGAAGAGGGTGGGGAGAGGGAGGAACTGGAAAGTTATCTATCTCCCTTGACAAAATGATCCAGTGAGTTGGGAAATTTCTCTGCCCTCAGGGAAAGAAGGGCCAGATAAAAACAAGAAAACAAAGCAAGTGATAGACTGAAGCGAGAGGTATGGCTGGAAAACAGGGGTTAGASCATGGCTCTGCTACAGACTCCTGAGATGCTTGTGGGCAAGTCATTTAATCTTCCCGTGCCTAAATTCTCCACTCTGTGCCTGTCTTATTTCATATTTTGGGTTCTTTGGGTTGCAAGTGCCTTGTGTGCTACCTCACAAGGCAAAAACTCTCATTGAATAAAACAAAAGCCAATACATGAATGAGGATGTAGAAAAGAGTTTTTGAAAGGCTGTCATGTCTCCAGCATGCAGCAGTTTCTGCCACATTTATTGTAGTTGTAGACACATTGGATTAAAGGACTCAGGCAATTAATTTTGGGCATTCAGCAGTGCTGGACATACCCAGAGTGTGCAACTCTGTGTGTGTATCTGGCATGAAGTGTCCTGAAGTGACAGGGTTACCCTCACAGGAGACTCAGGGTACTGACTATTTTTAAGGAACAAGGCCAGTTCTGTTGGACCATTCAGAAGGTCCATCCAGCTAAAGGTCTTCTCATCAGAGTTGGAGCACAGAATAAAAGTAGGGTAAGAAAGATTATATTTATCCTCAATAATCCTCTAAAACAGCAGTCATTTTCAGCTCAGAGGGTTCTGGACATGCAGAGTGTGTATTGTCAGCAGCCTTCCCTGCCTTCCCACATTTGTCCTGCACACTGGCCCCATGACCAACAAAGAAAGAAGGCAACCTCACCTTATCATACCACCCCGTGATTGCCAAAAAAATGACTTTTCATTATATGGAGCCCAGACTTGTCACCACAGCAAGATCAGATGGGATGGGAGCAAGAATTTTGCAGAGAGGATAAAGATAGTTCTGACATTCACCCTCCCCACCTGTGTATACAAGCAATACTTTTATACTGGCATTGTGAATATATTAAATTTGGCGGCTTTGTGACACTTTTGGATAACAATATCTAGAAATACTCTATTGCCATCCTTATTCTTCATTAAAAATGCAACATTTTCATTTTAAGGGATTTTAAAATGTCTAATCAATCTTCTCTAAAACATGAGATAGATTTAAAGCCAAGACAGAATAAAATCTTTGGTTCTTGGACACAACTGTAGATCGAAATGATTGCTAGAGTCCTTTTTTAGTAAGTAGAGCTAAGTTTTCTAAAAAAATGAAATTAATGTGATCAAGTTGCGTGTGTGTTAGCCTATGACTCTTTCCTGATTACATTATTGCATGATTCAGCTGAACAGAATAAATTCTATTTATTTTGCAGATAGATGAGCTATTACACTGAGGATTGTAAAACTTTTTGAAATTAAAACAGATAGAGGAGGAAGAAAGAACACATACCTAAATCTTTCTCTAAGATTTAATGACAGTCTACTTCTAAGAACAACCTGTTGGGAGGGCTGGTTTTATAGCTTTGCAAACCTGCATCCTGGGTTACTTTCTGTGTACCAARCACTGCCTGCCTGCACTTCGTGGGAAATTGTACCCTCCAGTATCAATATACATGAAGTCAACTTCCTTAATCAGTTTAAAAGCCCTTTGAAAATGTATTTTGTGGGTGTCTCACTAGCTAAATCTTTTATTTATGGGCTTGTACTGGGATGGTCATTTGAATTTTTGTTGTGAGTCCGTATTTTATTATGCATTTTATTTGTTTTTTATTGAAAGATTTCTGAAGCRCTAAGAAAGATCCTGGGCAGGTGATTGAATAAAAGCAAACTCATTTCAAACCCCCTCCCTGATCTTCCATCTTCGTCCCTCTGCAGATATGTGCACACCCAGATTTCTGCCCTCTATTTCATAGCATACACCACTACTTTATTTTCATCTTCAGTGAAAACCTGGCAATTTCTGTTATTTCTAAGAACAMCCAGCCATCAAAATGCTAATAGATGTTATAGGAACTGTATTAAGTTTACTTATTTTTTTTATTAAACCTGAAGAAACACAGAAGCTTCCTTATTTTCCCTGAAAGTTTAGGATTGTTTTTCCCATCAGGTTTCCCCACTGAAAGAAATTACATAAAAATAAAGTAAACATAACTTGTAGATTTTTTTTGAAACATTCCAATTATTGAGATGATAGTTTTGAGATCAGGCTTTCTCCCTTCTTTTTAAAAAGAAATCCTTAATAAAATTGCCAAAATTTTGTGGGAGAAAAGATGGATTTTCTTGAAAAGAGAGCGAAAGAACAGTATGTTCTGTTTTCTGATTTGCTTTGTATTTTGTTCTGCTGTTCCCCATATACTGGCAATTCTTCAAAATGGGCTATTCCACAGACAGATGAAGTTACARTGTCCAAGTCCATAAAGATACTTCCCACTCAGACTTCTGGCCTACTCTCACTTTCCTTTGGAAACTGATGAAAAGCAAAATATTAAAGGAAGCCAGTGATGTCTTCCAGAGCTTTTTACTGCTGGCTGACCATGCTGCAGGGGTAAAATGCTGTCCTGGGTTCCAAAATACCATCAGTTTTGAACAGATCATCTGCTGATAGAGTTACACACAAATACAGGCAGAAAAATGAAAGACGCAGATGCCAAGGAGAATTTTCGTAAATGAAAAGTATATTAGGTTGTAACCACCCTGGGAAATAAAGAAAGCCCTTTTATTTAGGGTCTTGAATACTCACCCAGACAGATCTAGAGGAAATACATAACAGAAAACAATTGGCAAAATTGCATCCTACATCACCTAATCCATCCTCCCTGCTCTTTTTTTTTTTTCATGACTGTTGAAATTGTAGGCATCCTGTGAATGTGGCTGTCCCCAGCCATGTTATTGGACATTTACTCACTATGAGCCTCACCACACCATTCTCCCTTTATTCCTTGGAGACCCCTTAGAGAGCCCTTTATGTTTATATTTTACTTAAAAAGATGCAACATCCTAAGCTATATTATGTATGGGCTGCTTATAAAAAGCCAGCTTTATAGGAACACCTTTTTTAGGTTCTGATGCCCACATTTTGTGGGTCTGTAGCATCAATGCCGTGGCATGCATGTTTTCAATGGATTTACAGCACTGATCCGGTAAATTATATAACCACACAATGAAGGGTGGAACAGGTGATTAACAGCATTAACCACACACCTTTGACCAGGTCACCTGCACTCTGTGCACTGATTTATCACCCCTGTGTCCTTGTGACAAACAAGCCTAAGATTTCGAGAAAACAGTAGAAATGCTCACAGGTCTATCCCCAAAGTGGTCAAAYACCAGAATTTTTTTCATCACTTGCAACAAGGAGTCGTACACTGAAAACAGGCAGATGAACTCTAACTGTACTTTAACATCACATGGCCCAGCTGGACACAGATCGATACACAGTTCATGTTTCCTTTTTTTTTTTTTTTTTTTTTTTTTTTTTTTTTTTTTTTTTTTTTTTTTTTTTTTTTTTTTTTGTTATTATTTTTTTTGTTATTATTTTTTTAACATGTGGAAAAGAAATCTAAGCTTGAAAGACAGAACACCTGTAAAATTGTGATGCATTCTTTGTACAAAAATAGATGTTTCAATCTGACTGAGCTAAAATCTTGTAAGAACATATTTCTCCTAAGCTTTTTGCATAACACTTAGGTCAGAGGAGCTTTTCATCACACTACTACTTAAAGCCATGAATAAGATAGTTGGAGATTAAATATTCTTTGGAGAAAGCATCCTTGAACTGGCAGGGGGTGGGGACTCGAGTGCTAAAATGATGATCATGCTGTCACCACACAATTTGATTGATATCTTTACAACATGAGGGCAAGCACATACAAAATATCTCCATCCCATTTTGGTAAAGCAGAAGCCAGAGTAGCACCTAGGAAATGTCTGTGTGGGTTTTTTTTTTCATATATGGAAGCAACTGCACCTCCACTGATTTCCAAGCACGCAGGAAACTTTGACATCATGGATATMACAGCGCTGTGGCTGAGGAGTAGGAGATAATATTTTGTGTTTGGCACCTCAAGAACATTTCTGCTTCAGGAGGATGGAGTCAGTTTAAGTTTATCCAGCCAGATGTGGTCATTGAACACAGATTACTTCATCTGAGTGAGTCACATTTKATATCCTCTGTAATCAACAAAGAGAAATGTGTGCTTTTGGGACACAATTCATTTGACTGGTTTTAGATCTCAACATTAGGATGAGAGGAATCACATCATAAAAGTGTGTACTCCTCTCTACCGACCACAACAGAAGACCCTGCTGATTAGCTCAAGTGTATTTAAAAATAATATAAATCTCTGTAGCTAGAAATGAAGCGTAGAATGYGTGTATAGACAGACTGTAATGGGAGTTCTAGGAAGAAAAGGTGGGACAAGGGAATAATTAAATAAAATCTCATCTTTTCTTATTCAAAATTTAAATATAGAATAYGGCAAAGTGGCTGAACAAGAATTAACTGACAGAGTTAATGAGATGGGGGGAAAACACTCAAAACAGAATAAGCGCTGGGTTTGGTGCATCAGGATTCCTGTGTGTACCTTGCAAATTTACAATGTCAAATTGACATAATTTGAAGGAGATGGCGGGCACTATCCTAGAAAAAAAAAAATGGGAAAAAGCAGCCCATTTCTAATTTGCATATGCATATTTATTTATCTGATATAGCAGCAAATTCTACTGTTCTCTGAGCGGCACCTTTGCATCTTACAAATTTTTCCCCATTTGTACAATTAGTGCTGGCAGATAAATGTGCTGGCTGCYGAAGCATTCCCTTCCATCCTTTCCCCTGCCAACAAGCACAGGCCTCAGATAYTTTGTTAAAATGCAAAACAGGAGCACATCACTGATAGGCTAACCTGCAAATTTCGGGTTATAATTTGTTATGAAACTTCTCTGTGGGTAATGTAGGATGGGGGGACCTCTAATGTGTACTCATCAACAAGGTGTATGTATTGGAAAATATGGAACAGGCTCACCAGGACAGTGATAGAGTGACCATCCCTGGAAGTGTCCAATGTGAATATCATGACACCTGATGATGTATATGGCTTAGTGGAAGTAGTGGTACTTGGCCCAAAGTTGGACTTTGTAGCCYATGGTGGTCTTTTCAAACCTTGATGGTTCTGTGATTTCCTTTAGACTCTGCCCTGCAGGGACTACAAAGAGATGAGTGAGGTCCAGCAAGGAAAGATGAGCTGAGCACATGGTGGTTAGGGCTGCAAAGTGTTCATCTAAAACATCAACACAACTGCTCAATAGTGCAAGAAACAGAACTTTGGAGTTTGGCTTCCAGCTTTGATCTTTTYTGTTAATTTGCTTGAAAAACTTGAATTTCTCAGTAGTCTTCTTTATTTTTTGGTACAGCAGTTGGGTGCTGCACTGCAGGCGGTAAAAGTGAATGGTTGTAAGTTGTTCCTTTTACTCATTCCCAGAAGAATCAAACACAAACCTCACATTCCCTCGCACAAGACAAGTTTTCCTCTGCATTCCTCTTTGTCCCACTGCAGAGCATGCCCAGAACCACAAATGAAGCCAGAATAAGCAAGTGGAGATATCATCTGTAGGGGCCAAAAGTACCCCGTGTCTTTTTCTCCTAGACCACATAGACCTCTCCAGAACAAGGAAGGGAGTTTCAATTAGACATCTAATTAATAGGACACTTCTGATGCTCCTTTCCTGCAGGAAGACATTAGTAATTTGTTTGTTCCAAAGGCGCTACTCATATTCACACAAAATGGCATTTAAATGTTAATCGAGTCAGGGGATGGGGAGTGCTTGCCAATCACTACACAACTTAAGGTCAAGGTTTTTGTCTTAAAGGAGGACTCAATGTTAATTTTAAATTTAAAATTCTTGACAGATAGCAGGTTTTCAAATGCCTGCTACAATCTGGCTTGTTTGATTCATTTTAATGAGTAAGTAACTCCTGGCAAAATGAAGGTTTTCCCATGTCTTCAAGGAAATGGAAGGGCAAAGAGGCACAGTGGACTAATCCTGCAACCACTACAGGGAACAGGAAGCAAAACCAATTTAGACTCCCATTCATCTCCTTGCTTCCCACATAGAGACCAAAAAGAGTAATTTACATTCCTAGGAACACTAGGCAATTATTGGAGGTTTCAGTTTAAAAGGAAGGAAAAAAGTTCTCAATATTAAATTYAGCTTTGACTCTCAGCTAGAGAACCATTTTATGCACATGTCTGTGAACATGTTTGGCTTTTTGTCTCTGTGCTTTATTTTCTTTGATACTTCTGGGTTTTTTGGTTTTTGCTTTGTTTTTCCAACTTTTAGGGTGTAATGGTCAAGTACTGTAAGCAACTTGTGAGCTCTTCTTCCCTTTTTTTTTTTTTTTTTTCCAACATGTCAGTCCCAGAAAAGAGCCACAGGGCTTGGTGCCCATGGTGGTTGCAAGCTGAATTTGGGACAGACATCTCTCTCAGTCACTTCTCACCACCACTGCACAGGTGCAGGTGCAGGACAGACCACCCTCCCAGGCAGCCTTGCAGGGGATGATAAATACAGATTGCTGCTAATTCGAATTTGTGGTCTCAGTCAAGCAAGAATGTCTAAGGACTACTTTTGAGTAGAGATTGGAAGGGAATGACAAGGGCTGTGGGTGATCAGTGCAATCCCTGAGACAAGAAAAGTTGAGCAGTTGAGCAGCCTGGTCTATTGAGTGACATCCCAGCTGTGGCARGGGAGGTGGAAAGACRTGATCTTTAAGGTCCTTTCCAACCCAGACCATTCTACAATTCTGTGCTTACAGAAAGGTGAGAAATTAAACTCTGCATTTTCGACAAATTTCCACCATCAGAAATGAAGAGGGATGGTGAGATTTAGGCCTCTCCAGGGAGCTATTGAGTCCAGGATCCAAAGCAACCTCCAAGGATTTCAGACTGCTCTGTCAAGTGGAATCTGGACACTAAAAACTATATGTTGCTGGAGTTATTTGTCTATTATACAA
This sequence comes from Malurus melanocephalus, assembly GCF_030028575.1. NCBI lineage: Eukaryota > Metazoa > Chordata > Aves > Passeriformes > Maluridae > Malurus > Malurus melanocephalus. Next base: position 887,542 of record NW_026623287.1, read on the forward strand.
ACACATAATCCTTGAGAAAGAGGCCTTTGAACAGCCACTTTGACTTCTACATGTTTAGATAACATTTCACAACCCTATAACACTCACCTGTCTGTCTTGTTGATATGCCAGCACCATAGCCACATGTCCTTTTTGTGCTTGSATGGTAAAACACACTTTCTCTCACAGAGTTGGTATGCAACTCTATTGGATTGGATTGCTGAAAATCTCCCAGGTCTCATAAAATATGAAGGTCAGGAAAATGGTAGACCCCCATAAAACGAATCAAAATCAGACACAGGGAGTCAAAAATAATCTCAGAATCAAAACCCCACCCATTCAATGAAGTCACATAGTCCAACCTTTGGCTAATGTAGAACTGTATCGCAAAAATGCAATGTGGTCATTTCAAAGCAACAAAAAGCTTGAAGTTCCAACTTTGACAGTCCCTTGTCTGTGTGATGGTGTTTAGTGAGTACTTTCTATGGGTATATAGTCCCCATTTATTGGCTTTTATCTATCTATTTGTTTATTTATTGCTATTTGTTTTATTTTTCCTTTCCGTGCAACTGATTCTAACTCTTTGTGCAATTTTACCTTCTCACACCGCCACTTCTCTTCATGGAGTTACCTAAATTCTTAGCATTTCTTCATAGGATGTGTAAGTTTAAAACCACAGAAATAAATTCCTAGTGCTGAATACTTTCATTCATAAGTGACAGGTCACTTTCTTCTTCTGCACAGTAAATACCAGTAAGATGGTAGAAATATGGCACTASTAAGTGTCACCACTACTATCTTCTTCATTTCTCATTTTAGAAAACTAAAGGAACATCCCATGAGGCCAAACTGACAAATAATGATATAAAACTCCTTGTTTAAGGCAGTAGTAGAACAACTGCTTTGAATAAAATGAGATCAGTCTATGATTTTTCATTCCAAGGAAAAGGAAATCTATAGGCTCCATCAGATCTGGTTAGCTGCAGAAGCAGTTAAATCATGTCAAGCTCTTAATGCAATTTGAAACCTAACCACTGTGAGTTACCTACAGGAATTTCTAATCGGCACCTTCCCCAGATAAGTGCTCACCTCATATTCATGTCTTTGAGTGCTCACCTCATATTCATGTCYGTGTTAAKAYTAGAACTGGGCTGGAAATCAGGACAACAAAGTTCCCTTCCCATTTGTCAGTTATGAACCCTAATCTCGGGAAACACATTTATCCCACCTTCTTCATTTATTCCCTGTCTTAATCCCAGTTACATTTAACTTGGAATTGGACTGAGTTTCAGTGGGGAATGTGCTTGAACAAAAGCACACACAACATTTGGCACAGTGGGATCTTCATCGTGATGGTGGCCACTGGGTGCTGCTGAGACTCAGATCAATARTAGCAGCCAAAGAAACTCTCCTTCCTCCCTCATTCCATCTTCACTTCCATCAGAAACAAGCAAAACAATGAAAAAAATAAAGCAGGCTAAATAAGTGTATAAATGAAAAACATCATCTGTTTCTTGTTYGGGTTATTATACCAAGAAAAGGATTAAAAAAATAAATTAAAGGTGATCTTCAGACCTTAATGTCGGAGAGTTTAAAATTCAAAGAGAACTGACCCCATCATATTACCCTAAAAGAAATTTCTGTATCTAACTATTTAAATTCCTCTTTGGACTTTGGTTTCCCACCTTCTTTCAGATTTTCATATCATATATAGATGGCTTTCCATGGCCAAAAAATGCCGTGTGTTTTATTTTATTCTTTTTTAATTTTAAAATCCTAATATATGTAGTGTCCTGTAGACTGAAATACCACCACTTCTTGAGAAAAGAAAAATCTAGGGCATTTTAGTCAGTATGGGAAATRAAATTATTTTTGCTTTGTTGGGGAAGCAAAAACTGAACACATGAATGCACCGTGCCCACTGGGGTCTGGCTGTACATTCATTATACAAGGTCAGGGTCTCACTTCCATTCCTCCCAGTGTAATTTAGGTAAAGCCACCACACAATGCCTGACCTTTCCATGGGACAAGCTCCCTGTCTCCCTCCTGACATGCTGCAGTAAATTTGTGTGTAATTAAACATAGTGTTCCGACACGYTGGGTCTCTGCGGCCATCTGGTCTCCCCTCTCCGGCTGACCTTTCAGATTGAATCCAGCACAGACCACCAGGGCCAGGAAATGGCTGGGGTTGAAGAGTGGCACAGCAAAGCAGGGAATGTCTACTTGGATTAAAACATGCTCCCTGCTACCCTCTCCACTTGAGCCACTGCATGATCCATGSGGGATCAGGAATCACAGCAGAAGAGCAGCATTTCTTCTCAGCTAAGTTTCAGCAACACAAGATACATCAAAGTCCCAGATACAATGAGAATCCAGCTGGCCAAAAAGTAGGGAAGACCATGTTCTCCTCTAAGTAGCTTGTGGTCTGAATAACTGACTCTGAATAGGGTAAAGGCTCTTCACAACAGGGCCCTCACAAGGGTACAAGTTGTTCGTGTCCTGAACTGATCTGGTTATCTGTCAGAAGCATAAAAACTCTGGGTGGGAGGACATAGGAAATGGCCAGACTAAGAATCTAAGAWCTAACTACAAGAACCTCTTTTATCCCATAGAACAATTTCCACAAAACCGAATCCTGTCAGTAGCAAGTTGTGAGAAAATATTATGATATGGTGTGATATGCCATGTTTAGAAATACAACTGYTTTGGAAAAAAACCAAACTATGACAAAACTAAATGTCAATGCTGAGCATCTGAAGGCATTCTTTGGAGGTGGCAGATACTGTTCTAAAACAGCTACAAGAGCAAGCAGATGATTCACAGGACTTGGTTAGAGGAGTCCAATTCAACTCACCTGTCTTCATTCCTCTGTGTACTTGAACTAATCCCCTCATTTATAGTCAAAGAAAAGAAACTGAAAATTCCACACATCTGACCAGTCTGGGTAGCTGTGCTGGGCAGAGGTTTCAACCATTTRGATTTGTAATGAGCAGTCAGAGAAATCCCACCCCAGCTTCTTTATTTACACACATTCCAGTGAGCAGCATTGTGATGATATAAGGGTATCTCCAAAGTCCTTTAGGGCCCTGAAAGTCAGGCTGTCTGTTCCCAGCTATAACAATCTCAGTATATTTAAGAGAAATGACCTCTTTGTGCTTCATTTTTTTTCTAATAGAAAAAAAGAGAAAACAATATTTTTTAATATAAAAATAATAACAATATTAAGAAAAAGTATATTCCTCTGAATTACAGAAGGATAGAAGGATATTGCCAGCAGCTCTAACTAACATTGTCTAGAATAATTCAAAGTGTGAGAAGCCTACAAACGAACAATTTTGAAATACCTTTCTCTCATACAAATAGTACTGCAAATCTGGATACATCCCTTGGAAACATTTCTCTGCCATGACAGGCATTTAGGACTAAGATTAACTTCCTGTTAGTGAGAAACATCATTATCATGCTGGTTCTCTTCTGCATCAGGAATGAAGACACCACAAGGGAAAAGGCACTGCAATGCACTTTCAGACCAGTCTCCATCATTAGAAACTCTGCTGTTTATCATCACCTTCTCTCACAGACAGTCCTAACAAGGAACTGGTGGTATCTTAGACATCTAAATGACCTTTTGGGTTCAAGATTTTCAGATGCACTCTATCAAACTTATTACTAAAATCTTATCACATAACCTTCCCTCTGCCTTGTCTTTACACTGATGTTATTAATTCTCAACCCCATCTTCCTTACGGCTCACGATCCCATTGTCCTCTAGAAGTTTCATGATATTTTCTCTGTCTTTATATTCCATTATTTTAATGGGAAGAGAAGTTAGATTTATAGGACAGTAATTGCCAGGACCAGGAGTAAGAAAAAGACCTATTTTTTTGTAGGTCATCCAGCCATTTCTACTGCCAGTGTCTGAATGTTCCTTCCTGCATATGTTTCCCTGTTTTGCTCAATGTGCCTTGAGGTCTTCTCAACTTTGGATTTTCCACTCTTTCCTTTGGGAGACCATGGTTTGATATACTTCACTGACAGTAAGTGTTTCATTCTTGATATATATTGTGAGTTTTTCTTTGCCTAATTGTATCCCATTATTCTTAGTTATATCCCCACGGACCATCTTGAATAATTCCTTCCTTCGCTGGCAWCTTTCCCCTTCAAGTTTGTGTATTTATTTCTTGTCATTTTAATCATCCTTTAAGAAAAACAYAGTCTTTCAGTACCTTCATCCTTGAGATAAAGATGCCCCTACGTCTACCAGTCAGGATAATACTTCCTGTACTGAAAACTGCCAAGCTTATCAAGGTAATTTCCTTTTCCTATAAACACAAAAATACTTAAAATGGGAAAACTTTACAATGGAGTGGAAGGGTAAGAGCATTAGAAGAAAAAGTTGAAAGAAAAGATTTTACAGTAAAGTGACCTAATACMTTTAGCAAGCTTAAAGCCATAACAGGGGGAGTTCTCTGGTATTACTTCCTTGTGGGATCACTGGAAAAGTGACCCCCGTTGAACTGGCCTCCTTACTAACCTTTACTTGATCCCACACAGTGAATGATATGCCTCAACTCTCCTCTAAAAGACAGAATAAACCAAGAACCTTGAAAGAAAATTAAGCACTTCAGGATTATTAAAGCAAAATACCCACACTTGGGTTCTTTCTGTGCTGTCCCCTTCCTGCAAATTAGCTGTTTCCAAGCTTCTCTTATCTAGGCTCACAAAGAAGCAAAGTTCTCTCTGGATGAAAAATCTGTTTCCTGCCCACTTTGAGTTTTAAGTCAATATTTTGCAATTTCCAAGGATCAAAAATATAGGATTTCAACTCAATTATAGGGTGCAGATTTGGTTGCACTTTGCAACTGAATCTTCAGTATCAATACCACCATCATATTTCTCATTATGTCACCAGGGTGCAGTGAGGATTTCTTAGTTAATGCCTGTAACGGACCAAGAAATGCTGTTTAAATGTTATTCTTATGAGCTCTTTGGTTTTTGGGACTAGTTTAATTTCTGTTCAAACTGTCACTAATACTTCCTTGACCTTTTGATTCAGCTGCAGCACCTCTGGCAAGAGAACTCACTTTCAAGGCTGATGATATTTCATCCATTTGATTTACCCCTGAGCCTGAAGCACAGTTATTTACAATCAGAATTAAAGCATCGGGAAAAGGGCTGTGGAGTTAATTCTTCAGCCCTGGTCAAAAATCTGCAATACAAAAATTGTCAAAAGCAGAGGCAGATAACAGAGAAAGTGAGCTGGTGTCGAGCCCTTCTTACCAACATTTTGCAGCTTTTGAGGTGGGAGGAAGAGATGTAAATCAAATCCAACGGAGTGTTAGATAGAGTAGAACTGACATTTGAAGCTGCAATACCTTAAAGTCAATATCATTATCTCTGATATTTACTGTAGCACACAATGGTTGGATGAAATGGTAAAGTTCACCCATTCGTCCTGTACACACCACATTGTCATGTGTGCCATTACAGACGTACTCACGTACACACACACACACACACACACACACACACACACAGAAATTAGAAATAGCAGCACCTAAATGTCCAGTGTGAACTCCCATCTGAGGACATCTGCTGCTCAGACTCCTCACAAATACTGTGTTGGTGGGTGAGATACACATAAAAATATGATTTGTTTTATATATATATATATATATATATATATATATATATATATATATATATATATATATATATATATACATATATATATAGGTTATCACACTCAAATGCCATTTCAAAGCATAAATGAAGCTGGCACTATTTAGGATGAGTAGTTGGTGGAGAAGGCTAAAATGACTGAGAACATCTGAAAGGGTCAAGTTTTGGGGACTTCTCAGGTGGGTGCAAGATAAYAAGAATCTCACTTCCACCACAACATCTGAATTCAGACATTCCTGACTTTATGTTTGCAGTCAATGGAAAGACACAAACAAGCCCTGGAAACACAGAGCTGAGTTAATTGAGATGTGTATCTCAGGATGTGATGAATCACTCTCAGGAGAGGACTATTTCTCTCCACTGTCCGTAAAGGGAGCCTAGCATAACCAATCCAGACTTTGATGTCTCTCTTTTGGCCTTCAAGTTTAGGACAGATGGGTCTCATCCCGGGTAGTATTTTTTCTTTAGTGTGGAAAGATTATAGATCTTTAACATGGGGGAAAAGGAGATTATGGGACCAAGWACTGCAATTTCTTCCTAGCTCGGTAATGAAGCTCAGGAGTGGTCTTTTGCAAACTTATTGGAATTATATCTCTCTTTACTTAGAATAGACACTGAAATCATTGAGTTATTTCTAAAGATATCCATCAATTTTCTACTTTAGCAATGGGGTCTACTGAGTGCCACTGAAGACTTCCAGAGGAAAAGTCTCATTCATTTAACCATTGGACCACTGCTGTGCAGGTCACAAAACTATGTTTGAGTTCTCCTTCTGGAGATGMACACATCTTCCCACTCTTTTCTTTTTTCAAACAACACTCAGCCCTGTTATCTCTCATACTGAATACTGTCATCTCTTTTAATGCAAATCTCATCTTGATACCATTTATGCCCAGCTGGGCCTTCCTACACTGACCTCGAACCTTTCTTGTGMAGACATGAAGGCCACAGACCAAGATTTTGGAAAGTCTCTGGTGTCTCAGACACTCACATCATACTTTTGCCACAATTTTGCCTCAGAAAATACCCTACAATTTGGAATAATCCCAAACTTTTGGTATATGACTGCTGTCACTGTCAGTGGGTAAAGGCTATATGGAATCTTTTGGACCATAATAKGGACAGGGTTCCAGCCTCTTGATTGATGATCTGGGAGGCAAGAGTGATGTAGGCTRAGAGAAAATTATCCTGGTGATTAGAGAAAATGATTGGGACAAGGATTTATTTGAGCAGATAGGAATTTTATGGCTATTTCAAGGGATGCCAGTGTTTTTAGATGCCAGAATACTCCATACTCCAAGTGATTTAAGTTATTTCTTCTAAGAAATTAAAAAAAAAAAAAAGAAAAGAAAAAGCCACCCATAAAAAGAGCCTTCCCTCTAGGTTCTCAGCTTCATTATTAATAAACTCAGAGTTGCCTCCCTGAGAAATGACCACCAAGATGACGTAAACTGTCTTGACTTCAAAAGGAATCCTGCTCATTTTCAYGCCTTTGTAATTTTACATGAATTAAACACTTTAATATGATCAAGAGATGCATTCATCATGTATGGCATWATCTTGGGAGATGAAGGTATTTCCYTTTTTCCTGTTTTCTTGATGGAAATATTTCCCCTACTTTGCTGTTATCCGAAGGTTTGRCCTTCAAGAATAATCATTCCTATCACTGTAGCACCAGCCAAATCGGAAAAAGCAGAACACACAGAGTAACAGAGAAGACAACACTGGAATGAACAAAAAAGTCCTGCAAAAAGCACCTTCAATTTTTTAGAGGGGATTTGAAAAGCTGTCAATTTTCTGCTGCTAGCTGACTAGTTCTCTGTACCTCCAGCCACAACAAGCAATAATAATGAARCTTTCCACTTCCTATTTCTTTACCTGAGCTTCTCAAAAGTCTTGACTAAATCTGAACCTGGAAGCCTGGCATCTGGGAAAGCTAGATAGGCTTTGCTATGAATTCTTGGCTGTTTTCAGGATTCATTATTCAAATACATGCTCTTGGATGACAGGAGTTGACTTTTTTATAGGACAGAGGGCCAGTGCTGGAGTAGACTTGTTTTTCATGACAGGGAGCATAAAAAAACTGTAGAGGGAAAAGTGTTACCTGCCTTAGACACATCAACTCCAATGGAAATAAAATGGCCAGATCTCCTTTTCTTTTTCGGTGATACCAGTGCTTACACAGGTGCCCTTTTCCCACAGCTGCTCAGTTTTTAACATAAAGAGATTTTTTTTTTTTTTGTTTTAAATGTGTGCTGAAGGCTGCACCCCAGTTTTCTCCCTCCTTGTTTTCACTTATCAAACACTGATTGGCTTCCTCTACTGGTGAGGGACCCTTCTAACTTTGACTCATTCTCTAAACAGCAGAGTTTCTCTTATTTCTACATCACAGATTCCCTTCAAATCACACTTGAATTTTAATTTTTCCCCGCAATAATAGGACTACACCTGGAGGATCTGAGAYGCAATTTATGTTTAATCTGTTAAGGATGCTCCACTTTCTCACTGCCCCCATCTTCAGGGAGCTGATATTTCATTCACCTGACGTGTGACAATTTTTAGCTATTCTGGGATGCTCATTGCTTGGAAACTGCTCTGCAAACGGTTTTGTATTTTAAAGTTCAGATTAATGTATCCCTTGTAAGAGCACCAGGCCCCTTGCATGATATAATTCTACTTGTAAGGAATGCAGTCTTGTTTAAGTGCAGTTGGTCCATCACGTCCAACTGCTGGCAATCCTATCAACCCACTCTGGAAGTCTGAAATAGTTTAACAAAGGATGGAAATTCCTGGCTAAGAAACACATAACACCTCTGAGAGAAGGAGGAATGTGGTGTGGTCGCGCAGCTCCTCATGCACCTCTTGATGGGGGTATGGAAAGCAGAACCAAAGTTGCAAGCAATGGAAGATTTCTCTAGAYTTGCCCAGGCATCCTCTGGCCTAATCCCAGCACTATACTCCTTCAAGATGTCTTTACTGAACGTGGGAATATGGAAGAAACAAGAACCAGCGCTTTCAGTTTATGTGCTGAGACTAAAGGCCATGCGTAATACCAAATCTTTTGGAATCACTKGTCTGAAACTCTGCTTTCCTCAGAAAACTGTTTTCTTCAGAAATCTCCCAAATCCCTGCCTAGGCTCCTGATCAGGAAGGAGAACGAATGGGTGAACCTTCCAATGTGCTCCTGTAGCCCTTACTCAGTCAAGTTAAAGGTTTGAGAAAGCTCCTCCCGTTTCTTTTTCTTGGACAACATGTGTTACTTTGCCAAAGAAGAATGAGACACAACAAAGGAGAGCCACAGGAGGGCTCATTACTTCCTAAAGCTGGCGAGGAGCTGAAGGGAAGAGACCGAGCAGGCCAGCTGGCTGATGTTTGGAGACAGGAGAGGGCAAGGAGTGCTAAGAGACTCACCAGTGAACAAAGAACTCGTTCACTGGGACGTGCGGTTTCCTTAATAGCATTTTAGGTGACCTTTGCGTTCTGTGACTCGGTTGCCCTACCTATCGAAAACAAAAAGGAAAAATCAGAGCAAAGATATTTACAGGGCAATATAACTGCCTCAAAACAGAACCTAGTCTTGAGGAGCATATCAGCAACTTGATAGCTCCCAGAACAGTGAGGTCTTCTTTCCAATTAAACCCATATCCTATGGAATTTAGTGGGAATAGCGTTGGTGTGCCTTATATGGAATTCAATGAGGCTTATAGTCTATAAATCTATGTGAAAGGGGGCTAATAAATAAATTATTGAAAGAAAAATCTGGCTTTCACAGACAGAAAAGGGCCCCAAAACAATCCAGAATTTTAGCTATGAGGACTGAAAAAAAGGATTTTGTAGATAAAAGACAAAAATACACCTTTGACAGCATTTTATTTACCCATTTAATTGATATGCACTCTCTAAGCTGACGCATTTTCGTATCAGAGTGGGATGATCTATTGCTTAGCAAACAAAAATGATCTAAAGTAGAGATGGAAGAGATCTACAGGGACAGATTTTCAAGCAATTTACATGCACTCTTATATATACAAAATATGAGCACCGTTGCACATATAACTATACATGCAAGCCTGTATCAATGCATATGCAAATCAGGCTATTGTGCAGGGTATTATGCCCAATCAGCGATTCAATTGGTGCAATTAACCAATTTCTACACAGAACTCTTGTAACTGGGCAGGCAAATTAATGCAACCGCATGCAAAGCTTACACCAGCATTTGTGTACCTAAACGTTCTGTGTCTCCAGCCCATTAAATAAGGGTCTGTTTTAATTAGACTGTGTAATTCAAGCCAGACCAGATCACAGTGTACTTGGGAGTCCAGTAAATAGAAACAGAAACATATTTTCTGCTATGCTTTGTCATTCAAAGACACCATGAACCTCCCCCCTCCTTCCCTTGGATTATGAAATTGCAATCACAGCCTCTCAGACTTTAATACTGGAAAAACATTTCTCCTGATGTTCAGTCTTAATTTTCCCCCGCTTAACTTAATCTTATATCCTCTAGTCATCCTCCCACTCTAAACACCATCTCCCACAGAACCACAAAGTGGCTGCTGTGTTTGCCTAACTCAATTACAATATTTCTAGGAAATGAGTTATTTCTGTGTGAAGAAAACAGGACATATAGAAAGAGGACCTCTTCCATGGGTTTTGTTGGTGGCAAGTCTTGTTTTGATAAATTTTGGCAAGGTTCAGTTCAAGCAAAGTTAATCTTTAATRACAGCACTGAATAATTATACCCTAAATATTTTCTCAGTGTGTCTCAAAACCAGGATCAAATAAGTCCTTTCCTATGGATGGAAGAAGTAAAGCAGAGAAGAGGAAGTATCTTCCATGTAGTTTCATTGTATATCAGTTACCAAGAAAGAATAAAGTCTAAATCTCCTGAGACCGAGGACAACGGCAAAATCCAGTGAGTGAAGGGATTTTCTAAGAAATTATATCCAAAGCCCTTGTTCTTCAATTGGACCTACACTGGTAGGCGACTTCAAGCTTAGGCTGTGTGAATAAACAGTGGACTGATCCTTGAATTCAGTGGGGAGTCCTTAGAATGGTACAATTCAGCCCTCAGGACTGCAAAATCCCAGAGTCACTTTGTTTGGAAGAGGGGTCATTTGGTCCAAGCTCCACTTGAAGCAGTGCCAGCTGGGATTAGGGTCCCTTCCTTAACATACATATACATTTATATAATACAAAGATGATTTTTTTTTTGTTTCAATCCTTTGATAATTGTGTTTTCTGTCCGTGTGGAATGCTTATTTTGTTAATGCAGCCATGCCACGATAAAAGAGAAAAAAATTAAAGCCTTCAAAGGTAAAAAACTTGTCCAGCTACAAAGATGAGGTTTATCTATGGATTTTCCATATATGGGTGATGGTGTTAAACCAGTATAAACTCAGTGGTGCACCACTGAGTTAAACCCTTGTCGCTACAAAACCTGCTTTGGCTAATGGCTTAAAAACATTCTGCTTTATCAGGCTTATGTAATATTATGCTTTGCAGATCACATATCTTACAGCTGTACTAGAAGCACTTATCCTATGTTCAAGGTCCCCTTTCCTATATATCAAACAACACAATAATGAAGAATTATACTGGGTTGCTAAAATATTAGAGAGAGAGAAGGAGGGAGAAACACATTTTTGCAATGTTTTGAACCTAGTGTCACTGGGATTTTTTTAATGCCTAAGAGGCAGAGTAATTTTGCTCTAGTTCCACATTAATTCCTGCACAATATGCATTGGGGATATTATTTTTTTACAAGACATTTTAAAACCAGGCCTGAAAACAAGCAAAATCCATTACTGACTTACAGTAAATTCCTAAAGGATTCTCTGTACTTCTGTTCCTACTTCAAAATGGCTATGCACACACACACACACACACACACACACACACACAAACAGATTCAGCAAACGTGGCAGTATATTTTAAGATTAACTATCCTGATGAAAATAAGACAAGAAACAGTAGACCCCATTCAGTAAATTTATTGTACTTCCTTAATTTCCAAACCTCAAAAGCACAATGGGCACTTACAGTGCATGATCATTTTTAATTCCTAGAAAGTGATTTAAGATGRGAACATTCCTAATCATGACTTCCAACAAAGCATTCAAACATGGCCCTGTTCCTAGATTTGAACACTCTGGTAAGACTTGTAGCTTTGTTGAGGCTCCATACTTAATATGAAGCAAAATTTAAATTTTAAAATTATTCTTTGYCACAAAGACAAGAGAAGTTAGAAGATGAGTTTTAGATCTGTGACCATATATATATATATATAGGCATATATACATTTATATATACATGTATAAAAATATTTAAAAATATCAAAATATAGATACATATATAAAATATATATATGCACACATTGTAAAATACTGCAGTAATGAAAAAAAAAAAAAATATTAATAAGGTTTGCCTTAAAATAAAGTAGAAAAGGAAAAGTGAAAGAAGAGATACAGTGTTGTATTTCCTAATGTTATAAAGGTAAGGAAGAAGAACTTGAGAACTTTCTTAGATGTCTGCACAGAGTGTACAAACCATACCTATCGAGGCTTTTCCTTGGGATTAAAGGGATTTGGATAAGAGCTTAAGGAAAGCTGTGGCTATGGAACTGGGAAACAAGCTGGAAGGCTGGTGAATGATCCTCAGACCTTTAAAATTCTGGGAGTCAGGAGATGTCTTTGCATACCTGATGGCTTGAATGCTAAAAAAAATCCCAACAAAACAACAAAAAAGCAAGCTTCAACAAWCACAAAAGTTTTTTATTATCTAGCAAAAACAGTTTTGCCCATGATATTTGGAAGTGCTGTAAATTCTGCAAAGATGAATGCAGGTGAGAACAAAATGGCACAAATATTTAATGTCAGCACTGTGTAATTCTTATCCCATATGATTTGGCTGAGCCTGAGGATTACCCAGGTAGCTGAATTTGCAGTCAGGCTGCCATGGCTCTGCTTGCTGTCAGTAGTCAGGACAGTGAGCAGCTCATTTTGCCAGCACTGATCACGCTCACAGAGTGAAAGGCATGGTAGATAACTGTGGCACAGAAATCTGCTTCTGAGATTGCAGATGGGAAGATGAGGCCAAGAGAGTTGGTGTTCAAGGGTTGATTGCAGCTGTGGACACTCAGTTTGAGTGTTCTAAAGTCACTGATTGTCCTGATGTCTCTCTTGGCTCAGATTCCTGTTGCTTCTCAGAACCTSACATTCTCTTTTCTCTGCAGTGGTTTATGTTTGCTCCTTTCACCTCATGTCCCTCTTTAAAGCACTCAGAATCAGAAGCCATCCTGGCAGATACGGCTAAAAGTTTTGAGTTTGCCATAGCCACAGGGAAAACCTTCAGGGCTGGGACATTAATTGGGAACCTACCAACTTTTGTGTCTCCAATGTCCACAGATGTGGTAAGAGGAGACCTTATACGAGGAAAGGCTCTCTTGGATCCTTTGTCACACCACTCTGTGCATCCAAGGGATTGGGAGACACAACWCATCCAAAAATATATGCACATATATAACCTCTCCCTATGTGCACATTTCACACTAAGCCAAAGTTTTGGAGATTAGAAGAAGCAGCAGTGAATTCAAGTGGCAACAGCAGAATAGAAAGGCATTTTGATGTCACAGGAAAGATTTTTGCTCTCTCTCCTACTACTTCCCTGTAATGTTTTATTAATGTACAAGCAAAATCTAAACAGCCACTGAGATTTCCCCATCAAAAGCAGGGGAGGAGGAAGACTTCATCTCAGTTCTATTTTTAAAGTAAGAGAAGGAGGGGGGACATGATTTTATATTTAGACTTTCAGACAAAGAAAGGGAAGATGGAGTGAGTAAAATGRTACCTTCAGTGTGTCTTAGGTTAACGTGATGCTGATTGTGCTTCCTCTCAGTCTTACAAAAATAAAAGATCCCTGGCTTATTCTATAAATTGCTGAGTCGTTTACATATAAATGACTCCTCTCTATTTAGCTACCTCCTCATTTTTYCTTTTTCTTTTTTTTTTAAAACTTTGGACTTTGTATCATCTCCATCTATTCTGCCAGACAATAAAACAGCTGAACTCATCACCAGAATTTATAGGCTAAGGATTTGCTCTGGTCACCAGCCTAGGGCAATGCAACACAAAGAGATTCAGTCAGGTTCTAAAAAGAAGGGAGCAGCATGTGTACACGAGTGTGTGACAGGGCGAAATTGTAGARAATTATTTCAATAGATAGCTCTTCTGTAATTACTACCAGATATATTCCTTGCACGCATATGGCCTCGTATAAACAGTTGAAGGTGGCTTCGTTGAGCAGGAGATCCTTTGGTACCCAAACTTTGTTGGGAATTAGCAAACGTGCTGCTACGTATAAGCCAAATTTAAGTCTACAAACTGCATGGAATTCCTGTGGGAGGAATTGCCCTGTCCAGCAAAGTACAGCAGGGGAGGAGGTTTTATTCTGGTTTTATTCTGATGTCTGGGATGTGCATTACAGCCACACATCTATCAGAATGCTCTGGCTCACCAGAAGGCCTTTGAGCACAAAGACTACACGTTTGTCAGGAATCCTGTATGATCATTAGTTTCTGTGTGTTCAGGCACATGTTGATGCACACTGACTTGCATATGGTTATGTCACATTGTTCGAGCGCGTTTTGCCTTGTTTGAAAATCTCGGTGAGAGTGTATATATCTGCCTTTAAAAATTGCATTGCCGCAGCGTATAAATATTTATATATGTAACTGTCATAAATCTGTCAGCCTGGCAAACGTATGAGTCGCCAAGGTAACTTTGGGAGATTTTTATTGAAGAACTCATAAGCTGGAGTTGAGGAATAGCTGAAAGAAATGAGAATTAATGGCTACTCAACATCACTATCATAAAGTTAGTTATCCCAAGTTCCAGAAAATGAAACAGAGAGGATGTTGGTAACCACAGACACAAGTCTGAATACACCAGATTTGCAAAAAAGCTTAGTATTTTGACTAAAACTAAATCAGGGTACTAGGTCAGTGTGCTCTGTACTGCTTGGGAACCCTGGCTTGGGTTCCACACTTGGAAACCAAAGGCTGTTGCACTCCTGCACGACACTAGGAATGCTTTTGGAAGAGCTAGCAGAATTCTCAGTCGCTTTTTGAATGTGTGGCAAGTCACCAAAAAATCCTTCATACAGAAAATATCTCCTAATTGATACCTCACTTGCATATAGAAAAGTAATCTCTTGAGGTTGAAGCATTTTTTAGAGGCACTTGAACCTAGCTTGGGTAAATTTTGGTTAAAGGCAATGCAGTGGATTGATATTGCAGAGATGTCACCAGAAACTGAAAATGCAATTTCCTTAGGGATTATTATTATTATTATTATTATTATTATTATTATTATTATTATTATTATTATTATTATTATTATTATTTGTTGTTGTTGTTGTTGTTGTTGTTTTTGTTGTTGTTGTTGTTGTTGTTGTTGTTGTTGTTCTCATTGTTGCTATTACGATTATGATCGCCTTTGATGGGCTCTTTTCTTGATTAAACTTCATCTCAAAACACAAGTTTTCTCATTTTTACTCTTTTCATCCTCTCCCCCATCCTGCTGGATTTTGGGAGTGGATAAGTGGCTGGGTAAAGCATGTTGCTAAGAGGGGTTATCCATGAGAGCTGGTCAGTGTTTTTTCACCTGTGGTCCTCTGGACTCTGTTGGCTCACATAAAAAGTACTTAATAAGGTTTAGTACTCCTGAAAACTTGATAAATACTAATAATATCACAAATCATTGTGCATTCTGTGGGAGGACATAAGTGACTTTATAAAAAAAAAAAAAAAAAAGAAAATATTAAAAAATTAAAAAATGTTCTTGCACTTACAGTGCACCATCTGAAGAAGCACACCTTTAAAATCTGCCAATACAGCTGGTGTTGGGTTGTTTCACAGCACTTAATACAGAGGCAAACACAGAGAACCACAAGCTTTGTTTGCATAGGAGATGGATTGGTAAAAAGTCGGAGCAAATCCTCCAGGATTTGCAAATTGGCACAACGATAGGCAAGATCCACACCCTGACAGAGTGTGCAAGGACTCACCTCTCTAAAAGCACTTTTAAGTCTTGGAGAGACCTCTACCATGGTGCAGATACAGCTCCCTGTAGTCAACTAATTTCCCTACTACTGCTACTATTATTATTATTAGTATTATTGTAATTGTTATTATTATTATTATTATATYATTACTAATACTACTACTACTACTGCAGCTTTTATAAGACATTCACTAGGACTCAACACTAATCACAGAAGTGTCTCACAAAACACTTTTCTTTCCAGAACTATTTCAATTTATTCACTTTAMGTACTTATTCTTCTTGATGTCTTGACTTTGGGTAGCAGAAGAGAAATCCTGAAACTACAGTGTTACCTCCCATCATATTTATTTGCATTTGTAAGGACTTAGTGCAGTTACCTGTCTCAAACGCTGTCAAGGAACTTGCCATGAGACAAGCCACCAGGGCAGGTATTTGAGATAAGCACAGAGGAGGAATTTGAGGCAGGAAAGTGTTAATTCCAGCTTTGGGGGGAGCAAGGTCTGTTTAGTACMTGATGGTTAACACACTGGGCAATGATTCCCTCAGTGGCAATACAGTGGCAAAGTGTAGGAAAGGAAGCAATKGTTTATGCCGATATCACCCCCAGTTATGGGAACAGTGTCTGCCACCACCCTGTGGATAGTTGGAATTTGCACTGTATAAAGGTGGTATCCCTAGGAAATTGACTGTGGGGCCCACACCACTGAGAAGTCCATGGTGAAGAAGRACCAGGGCGATGCTGATGGATCCACGACTGGTGACATCTTCTGCCTTATCTCTCCTTCTCTTTTCCTTTTCCATCTCTCTACCTCACATTTATTGTTAAATAAAATCTATATAATTTCCTTTGCCATGTGGTCTCATTTGCACCTTAATTTGTGCAGGGGCATCTTTCACTAATTGGATCACGACAGTGTTTGTTTGTACAGATGTACGCAATCGTAGCTGTTTGTACATCCATATTCACCTGGTAGTATATGTGCATACCTGCACAGAAAGAAGCCTATTTCTACAATTTTAAACCTAAGGAAAATGGCTGGAGAGTTGTCTGTAGCTGGTGAGAGCCTTCCCTGTGCTCGGGAGCAGGATGAGGAACCCAAGGATGCAGGAAATCTCCACTGTTTTCTCCCAGCAGTTTCCCGAGCTGTGGACAGGTCCACACCCCAGGCAGTAAGTTCGCCTGTGGTGACTGCTAAACCAAAACACAGCCATCAGGGACAGACAGCAGGGGAATGCCAGAAGTCTCTGGGATCATGATGCTGTTCTCCACCTGTGCTTGCAGGGAAAAACACCGTTCCTGCTGCCTGATCTGTCTGGCTGAGCAGAGCCTGCCTGCAAAGGCATGGGAATGGCTGGGCAGCAGGAGAGAAGAACTTCTAAATCTGAAAGCAGCTTTCAGCTTGATTTCCATGAAGTTTCCATAAAATGGGCTTGCTTATTATTTGTCAGACTCTATCCTGTGCCTATCATTATTTGAACATTACAGAGATGAATATTTTGTTAATCGGGGAGCATAGACAGAGGGGGGGAGGCAAAGAGAAGACGCTTCCTGCCTGCCCTCTTCCCATCTCACACAMAAGATGCTCCAATTTCTCTGTGATGGAAAACAAAACCAAACCCCCAACCCCACCACTAAAAAAGCCGAGGATGCAAGTTATCAGACAGCACCTGAGCAGTGCAGCACTACATGAAGTTGGATTTATGGCATCCCAGAGTGCAGGACAATTCCTTAAAACACACTCACAGTCAGGAAAAGTGACTCTGTAATGCCATCTGGGCTTTCCATATTTTATTCTCTCTCTCTCTCTCTCTCTCTCATAACATTGCCAGGTTGAGTTTGTTAAGTCAAAAATAATTTTTTTTCGTTTCCAACTCAGCTCTGGCACACTCCCCCTAAGGATGGGTCATGCATTATCTAACTCTTACATCACCTTAGAAGAGAAAGATTCTGCCAAAAAAAGTGCAGTTTGATCGTTTTCTTCCTTACACATTGTCTGTCACCTTGCAAATCTATGGAATTTCTTTCAGACAGCAGTGTGAGGCTACATAAAATACTGCTTTGAACCTACTTCACCCACAGAAAATTCTTTTTACTAAAAGACATACAAAAAATAGAGGAATTGGGATTTTTTGGGGGGATCTTTAACAGCTGAGTTGCATAAACCTRCTATTTGAGTTTTTTTAATATTGTAAACAGCTCTCTACCTAGCATCAAAAAATATTTAAACCTGAAAACTGTAAGGTTATATCASAGGTAAACTGAAATATTTATTTTACTGTGCTGAAACAACATACAGCTGTTATACCAGCAGGGCTGTAAGACACAATTTGGGTCAATGTGAAGATTTTAACATATTTGCCTAGGCACAAAAATTAAACCCAAGAAAAAATAACTAATTATTCCTTGCTACTTGTAATGCTCCAGTGTGGAACCATGAGAGGAATGAGAAGGAATCAACGTCGCAGCCCGGTAGGAAAAAAAAAAAAAAAAAAAGCAATTTCTTAATTAAAAATTATGAATGTAACTTTTGTTGTCTAGAATTCCCTRCAGAATAGCTCAGATCTTCCTCACTGTGACTTCCAATAGCTACTTAGAAAGCTGGCCTCGACATCAGTACAATTATGATCTTGCTGGCTAGCTAAAGTGAAGCAAGAGGCGTCTCTTTGTGCATTGAGCCTTTAATTAAGCAATAATAAATGAGATCTAYCCATAGTTCTGTGTGTCAGGCTTTGGCTTAGGAAATATAAAGACTGAGGAGCTGTGATTCATGTTCAAATATAATGCATGGTTAGGTAACATCCAAAGTGATCAGAGAGGGGAGCCAAGGTCCTGATATAACCCAACCATTCATCACTTATCTGCTCTAACCTCTTGACAATCAGAGCACCCCTCCCTCCTTTGGTAATAGGTTAATTAATTACCAATTTAGAAGTAATCTCACAAATCAGCTGTTGCCCTTGATAAGAATTAATTGCACATACTTTTTGGGGAGGAACATATTAAATGGACCTTTCTTTAAAAGAAAATATCATCAGGAAGCAGATGAGGAGCAAGACTCCTTGAGTGGTTTCAGAGATAGGAGGATCTGAATCCTCTTCAGTGGGGATGTGGATGACAACAGGACTCATTAATTTTATTTATTGAGGAATTACTAAGATAGTGATAAAACTGTTCTAAGCTCATTTACAAGCCTGCATAGCCCACCCAAGTTCAAATCCCTCTGAAACAGACAGTTCACCCACCCCTCCTTCTGGTGAGGGAWTTAAGAGCAACCTAGCTCACTTTCCACTGAAATTAGCCAAGATTTTTAATTACCAGAGGATGTGGACCTGATGGAGTGAGTCCAGAGAAAGTCACAAAGATGGTCAGAAGGATGAAGAACCCCTCCTGTGAAAACAGGCTGAGATTTGGGATATGTCACCCTGGAGACCAGGAGGCTTCCAGGGGCAACTTACAGCATTTTCCAGTACCTGAGGGGAGCCAACAAGAGATCTGGAGAGGGGCTTTTGGCAAGGCCTGGAGTGGCAGAACAAGGTGGAATGGCTTGAAAACTGATAGAGGGCAGGTTTAGATTAGATATTAGGAAGAAACTGTTTGCTATGAGAGCAATGAGACACTGGCACRGGCTGCCCGGAGAAGCTGTGGATGTGCCATCCCTGGAAGTGTTCAAGGCCAGRCTGGATGAACGACCTGGTCCAGTAGAAGTTGTCCTTACCCATGTCAAGGGGCTGGAATGAGATAATTTTTAAGGTTCCTTCCAACCGAAATAATTCTATGAGTCTATGACCTTGGGTAGGATTCCTGTCACTCAGGTTTCGGTACCTGGAATGTAGATGTACAGGTTTTTCCTTTAACTAGTGGAAATCTCTTCAGCCTATTCACATGMCGAAATGTGAGTGTCCACTTTGGGGTGAGATGAACTGTGGTGTAAAATTCAGTAACTGGCCTGTTTACCTACCCACAAGAATCTAAATCAGCCTTGGGTCACGTGAAGATACATGAAGATTGTAGGCAGATCTCTCCTTTTGGACAGCATTCAACTGGACCTTTTTTCCATGCATAAACTTTTTCTGCTGCGCTGGTGACATTAGAGGCAGTAGAGGAAAGGGGGCACCTTCCAGGTTGTCTACTTTAGTATAGAAATCACATTGAAAGAGCTAATTCTCTCTGTGGACCACAAAGGTTGTTTAGAAATACAGATAATGTCCTGTCTGCGCTTACTAAGATGAATTCCACTGTAGTCTGGCTACCATCTTTAAATAAGATGGCTATTTTTAAAATAAAATAGCTTGGACATCTAATATGCTTGAAAAATACTTCTATTAGTCTATTTCACTGTGTTGAGACTGAGATTTCATCATCCATGACCACAGGTTTAGACTGATCTTAGCACAAAACATGAAATACAAGGTAATCAGGAGAGCAGCTCATGTCAGAGTGTAGTACTGACTTCCAGWGCCAGATCTTAAAAATTCCAGCCTCTCCCAGCTTTTAGAGGCTTAGGAACTAGAGACACAACCCATC
The DNA here is from genome assembly GCF_030028575.1 of Malurus melanocephalus. Lineage (NCBI taxonomy): Eukaryota > Metazoa > Chordata > Aves > Passeriformes > Maluridae > Malurus > Malurus melanocephalus. The sequence goes on from NW_026623287.1 coordinate 907,795, forward strand.
AGAAAAGCAGGTGCCACCTCTACAGATTTCAGCGATCTAGGTCTAAACTGTTCCAGAGTTGGAAGGGCTTTTCACAAGTAGAGAAGTCTTCTCTAATAAGAATTCAAACTCCCYGGACCTCCTGATGTTTATCCATTACCAGAAAAACATATGCTTCATTTCCCATTCCCATTAGCATGGATAGCTGTGGCAAAGGTGCCTGAGAACCAGCAGGTTTATAGATCTGTGGCCATATGAATTATCAGCAAGATGTTTCAAAGCCACTGGAGGCCGATATTTACATCTCCTGCACGGAGCCATCCCCAAGTCTCTGCATCACTTGAGTCCTACCTAAGCACTCAGCCAGGGTCTGCTTTCATGTCTCTGTGCTGCAGTGACATCAACCCAATCTGTTGTAACCATCAGCAGCATCTAGCTCAAATTTTCAGAGAAAAAAAAGAAAAAAATGGAATATTGGCTCTTGTTTTATAGTTGAGAGTTTGCTTGTTTCTTAGGACAACTAAATGAATAAAAACGGTGCCACACARTATACCTCAATATTATATGCTTATACCTCAATATTATATTCGCTCATTGGCTAATTATATTCTGATTTTTTCCTTCCATCACATTTTTGTGTTTTGTTGGTTGGAAAGAACTAAAAATACTTGAAAGAAAAAAACCTGCTAAAAAAGAAAAGCTCTCAATTTTTTCAGAGAAAACTGAAAGGAAAGCAAAAACCCCGACAACAAAATAATATCGCCCTTCTATAATTTCAGATTAATTAAGATTCATCAATTTTGAAACAAGAAATATAAGGTGAATATCACTAGAAAATTACTTTTTGCTTGGAAATTATACTTCATAATTAAAGGATGAATAAACATAATAATATGAAAAGAAAACYAAACAGTTTAAACTCATGATTTTAAAATTTATTCACCTGATTCCATATGATTTTTGAAAATGTTTATTCACCCTTTTTTCCCAATTTCCTTTCTCATCACAACTGAATCAAAAATATTAAATGAAAAGCAATCCCAGAAACTCTTCTCTAAAGGGAAAAAAAAAACCAAAAAAAAACCAAAACAAACAACCAGTTCCTACCCAGCGCTGATGTGCCACTCCCCTGTTTCAGATATATAATTAGAATAACATTATTTATCCATTCTTCTGCTAACGAAGGTTCTCTTTTAACTCGGTGGTAGGGGATGGTGTTTGTGCTGCAGGAAGAGCTATTTTTTGAGCCTCCCTGTCACTATGAATTTCTAAGTGGCCACAGAAGGAAGCATAAGAAACACCACGAAGCCACAGACACCAACAGGTCTGTTACAAAAACGTTTGCTGCTACGAATGTGAACAGCATTGTTTCTATTTCCAACTGCAGCATGGCTCCCAAAATGTTTTCCCTGGAGCCATGCAAACCTGTTGTTGTGAGAAAAATGAATGGAAACTAGGTTTCTTAGGTGCTGGTGGTGTTTGCTTGTTTTTTTAACTTGATCAACACATGGGGCTGAAATTTGGCTGCTGTATGTTTAGAGATTTCTTTGCTTTTTGATATATATACGTGTAAAAAAACAGTGGGTCTCAGATCCAAGAAAACCTTTTATTAGTTCTTGGGCAAGATTCAGAGGTTTGTTTCAAATTGGGAAAACTCTGCTGGTGAAAGCCAACATCTTTATGAGTCTCAGGGCAAACAGGAATGTGAAATTAAAAAAGAGATTTTTTTTTATTATTATCTATGAACCTGTCCGAAACTGGAACATAGCCTTCTCTGAGTAGAATCCCTAGAGATTCACAGTCCCTACTAACCCTTCAGCCCTGCATTCCTCACCAAATAGATGTCATACATCATTTCTGAAACTCAGACTGCAAATGGGAGCATTTCCTAGAGGCAGGAGTAAATGATTCCCCTGATATCTCTTTCTCATATGTGGCATTCCACCACCTATTGTCCACTCCTTATGCTTCCTCCTCCCYGGTAATACCCCCAAGAGATGGCTGATGTCCCGCAAAATAACCAGAGAATGCATCTTTAATTGGGTCCAGAAGAAACTTTATTACCCTGTAGCTAGCTTCTTTGGTTTTTTCTATAACAAATTATCCTAATGATCTGACCCAGGACCAGATGTTAATTGCAATGGAAAGTAATCAATTTCCTTTACTGAGCGTGAACTCATTTGCAAGGTTAGTCAGTGAGCAGATATGGAGTTCTTAATGAGGCAAGAACCTAGCAGACCTTCTGGGTTCCTTGTGTCGATTCCAGGTTTACTGCATTGCACCCATTTTCACTCTACTCTTCTTTAGCCAGGCCACCCTATTAAAAAAAATAGCAACAAAAAACCCTGCAATCTGTCTCTGATCACTTGGTAAAGGATGGGAAAAAAAAAAAAAATGCAACAACCACAGCCATCTGAGAGCAGTAGATTCTGAGAGGCAAAATCACCCTCTGTATATATAAAAATAAAAATAATAAATATGTAAATCACACGGGAAATTATGGCTAACGGCATGTTGTTTAATAGAGGGTATTATTATAAATATGGGAGATGCTCAAACAACAAATTAAGCCTGCAGTATTCCGAAAAGGAGCTCAGAGGACGCAACCTAAATTCTAACTTGGCTGCTGTCTTCGGTGCTTCTGTGCTTTCGTCTGGGTTTTATATTACCACTGAGCACAGCTTTAAGAGGGAAAGGTTGGGCCATCCAGRGTGATAAAAATATAAAGAGGGGAGGGCGATAGCAGAAGGAGGTATTTAATCTTCCAGCGAACTTCTCAGAAGATAGTTTAGTAAGAAAAAGAGCTTTTGGTGGGATTGGATGCGAAGGGCGTTTTCCATCCTGGGGAGATGAGAGGTTGTGAGTTCAGCAGCCACCAGGATAGCTGTAACAGGGCAACCTCTGGTGTATTTGCACCAATGGAGCTGAAAATTGGAGTAAACACCATTGTTGTGGAGAGCAATTCAGGCTRTCTACCTGGGGGTTGTAGTGGGGCAACTGCTGCTTCTAGCAAGTCTCTAGTCTGCCCCAGCTCTATGAAACAACAGTTTTATTTTGTTTTTATTTTTTATTTAAGAGAGAATAACTTTCCTGTCCAGCTCTCTCTAAATTTCTAATTTTCAAGCAAGCCCTTCTTCTTTCCAGCCCAATTTTTGCTGTTAAAATCCCATACCCACCATTTTATGTGTGAAAGTGGACCATAAATTTAAATCAAGGCCTCTTACAGGCAAACTCGGTTTTAAAATATTTAAGAAATAGCCCCACTGCATCAAGACTGAACCTCATATTTCCGTTAATCAGTAAACCTTAGCTCCGAAATCAAATCATTTTTTTTCTCACGGGGTAATGTTTTACAAAATCCTCCGAGGTATACCAGCTATCAGAACAATCACTATCCCAAGAATATATGTGGACAAGAAGAAGAAAAGCATGCTACCAGGTGAGTGGCAACAATGTGTGGGACAATCATTCACTTGCAGAAGAAAGTGTCTCACATCTACAGTGCCAGTGCAAATGATTCTTGGAAATTCCCCTTTTTTGGACTGGCAGTACCACTCCTGGGAGATGATCAAGTGAAACCAGACATGAGGGCAGTGGGGGCAGGAGAGAAAGAGAAACTTGATGGAATAAGGAATAATCAAAGAGAAGGAAAGGGGAAAAGAATCCAGCTCCATCATATATTTTTATACATATCTGCTGTAGCATCTAATTGCAAAACTGAAATCTTAGTGGCCCCCAATGGAGTTACATAGAGCACCAGTAATTTTCAGTGCATTCAGCTAGAAAGGGGTATTGAAAGGTGCATTCTGCACCTGTCTACATTAATAAATAGTGGCTCAGTAAGAGATTTGCTCAGTGATGAGGTCACCCTCATGTTGTGCCTAGATTAGAGACCCCTTCAAAGTGCACACACCAGGCTGTTCTGCTGCATCGAGGACGGGGTCTGAAAAAGCCTGTAGCTTCCAAATTTCTTTGAGGTGAGCACAGATCCTGGAGGTGAGGGGGTGTGCCATGAGTGAGGATGAAAACATGCCTCTCACTGTCATCTCATGTGTGTTTTCAGGGACAAAATCTGAGCAGGGCATTCAACATGGGCCGTCTTTCCCCCCRCCAAATTAAATTAACTGGGAGAGATGCTTAAAGAAGAGAATGTATCACCATTCTGACTGAGAAGAGTAAATGCACATCAGCTCTGCTCACAGCCCTGTGTATGCCCTGGAGTCATCTGGACTACTGCAAGGAGCAAATTTACTCTATTAAAGTCCTTTACTAGCAGTCTTTCAGGTTCTCATCTGGCCTGTTTACACATTTGAAGTGAAAATCAGAGCTCAAATGACTGTCATGGAGTTTGTGAGAAGATGGGTCTGACAAATCTTGTTGTGTTGGACAGCTGAAGAATCTGGACACTGGTGCTGAAGAGGCAGCCTTGGGCAGGTCCAGCCCCTGAATCCACCGTGCCCCTCTCTGGCTGCAGCAGGGGAGGGAGAGCTGCCCCTGGGGCTATCAGGGACAGAGCTGCTTTGGCCAAATTAATAACAGTGCAGTGAACACCTCAAACCTCTTCCCCTGGAGTTTGACCTCCTCTGCTCACAGCTCTGCAAGCCCCAAGCCCGTTCATCTGCCTGTCAGACGCCAGCACAGATATCTGCATGAGTAATCACTGCAGATCCRAAACACTGCATGTGACTTAAATGACACTTTCTCCCTCGCTTCTCCTTTCCCCATCTCACCCAAAATAACAATGACACCACTGTTATTTTCACCTGCTCCCCAGAAGTGATATCCAAAAGCACTTAGACAAGTCTGCTTATCACCTCTCCWTTCTCCTCAGAGTCTGTCTGCGCACCCAGAAAGAGATTTTTTTTTTTCTGGACATTCAGCAAACATGCCCTCACTTTTGTCAGGTTGCTTACAAAAAACTTTTCAGCAGAGGATGCTGAGTGTTACTAGGGAATGCACTAAGTCATTAAAATAAATCTGCAAAGAAACTGCAGGAAATATCACAGGTTCATAACCTGTGCCATGAACCCCAGACCCCACACAAACACATTTTCTTGTTCCACAGAGGGTCAGCTTTGGACAGGGTCAGACAAATTGAGCCAGGCTTATTAGCCTGGGCTCCCAGCCAGCGTGCTGGAGCTGGTGGCAGGGTGCAGAGGCAAGGTGTGGGTGGTGCAGGAGGTGGGAAAGCGCAGAKAGCAGGGAAAGAGGAGGTGGAGGCAGCGAGAGGAACCTGGGGCGCAGAGCGAGAGCACAGAGGATGCGCAGGAAAGGAGGAGGAGAGGCACAACAGGAGATGGGGTCAGAACCAAAACAGCAGGAGCATGTGGAGGAAGAAGAGATGGATGGGACTGGCTTTAGTCACCCACTCCAGCGAYAGCCAGAGAGCTGGTGTCCCCCCAGACACAGCACTTAGCCAATTGTGCACYGCTGCATGTGGGGAAAAAGAAACTTCTTCCTGACCCCTGCAGGCAATCAGTTTATGCCCTGAAGCATGAGATTTGATTAGCCTCATTATCTCAGCTTACATAACTGTAAACGTTATTAATGGTAATAAAATTATCTAGCCTGTTTTAATAATACAGCCACAGTATTTGTCTCGATGACCTCCTGTGGCTGTAAATCCCACAGGGGACTGGCACATGGCATAGTGGTTCTTTTTATTTATTCTAAATTTACCAGCCATTAATTTCGCCAAGTCACCCCTTGTTCTCCCATTATGGGATGGAGTGAGAAGAAGCCGATTATGTCTCAGTGCACCTTTCCTGATGSCAAACACAAGTAGCTGCAAGTCTGACTAATAAGTTTGTGAGCAGACACCACCAGGACTTCAAGCCTTGGGATTAATCCTCTGTCCCCAGCTGTCAACTAATGTATTCCCATGATATCACAGTACTCGGCCCAAACTCCTTAAAACTCACCATGCAATTAAGGAGATTTAGTATCCTGGATGTGAACTCATCAATTACCTGAAGCTTAAGCTACAATTTTGGCATCCAAGTGTCCCAAAGTAGCAAAGTTTTCTTGATCTCTGCAGAGAGATCTTGGCAAGGGAAATGCAGAAGGGTCATTTTAGATTTCAGCTGTAACATCTCACTCCATCTCTGATGTTCTGCTTTCTGCCTTTGCAGAAGCAACCAAACCACACTGCAGATCTCCCTCTCCCAGTGCCAAAAGATCTACCCCAATACATTCTTAGAGAGTGCTCAAGAGGAAAAAAAGCAAGAGACAGCCACAAACTCTTCCTTATTTGATGCATGCTTGCTCCTTACYATGAGAGGTGAAGGAAACTCCTGCTTTGTCTTATCTCATGCAGAGAAATAGCTGGACAAATCAAATAAAGAATGAGGGAATAACATATTCCTTGTCTTGCCTGCAGCAGATTGTACCTGTCTATATAATTTTTATGGAAATGCTGAGAATCTGTTGCTGTACTCACACTTTTAAATATAAAGAATGGTATTATGGGACGAAGTTAGGGACAATTTTGAGAAGAGAGGAGTAATAGTTGCTATTCTATTGTGCTTCCCTGCACAGKGCCACACTGTGTTCTCATGTAGGGTATGGGGGGAATCATAACTTCAGCTTTTTCTTTCAGGAGCAAAGATATAACGAGATAATTCATATTATTTGTTGGTTGGGGGTTTTTTTTGTTTTTTTTGTTTTTTTGTTGTTGTTGTTTGTTTGTTGGTGGGGTTTTGTTTTTTTGGTTTTTTTTTTGTTTTTTTTTTAAAGTTTTTTTTAACTATGATTTGCCTGCTTGATAAAAATACCCAATGTAAACATTTGCTCATTGTCACAGACGAGGCTGTCCCTAAGTGACTAAACCAAAACAAGCCTGAAAGGTTGAAAACAAACTGTAAGGTCAACACGGAGGTTGCCATAGGTTGGTCTGACATTATTCACATCTTAGGCAAAACCCTTCTTTTTCGTGTTTCTCCATTTGGAGAAACCATTTGTAGAGCCCTGCTGATTCAAGTGAGAAACCAGGGTAAAGTATTGCTGCAGTTGGAAGGAAATTCTCCAGGAATGATGCTGGGGGCAGGGCAGCAGCAGTGGGGTGAAGGATGGGTTTGCTCTACAATTGCAGCATTGGCACAAAGGGTGCCATCCCAGGAGCTGCTGTGTGCTGTTTTCTCCTGGTTTCCAGCAACAAAAGGTTTGCAAAATCCAGATYTGTCATAACAAAATGACCCCTGAGATTTCTGTGTGCTGTTTGTAGCTCTGGGAGGAGGGAGTGTGGCTCCTGCCCGAGGTCACCGCTGGCACTGCCAAAGGGATGGCCAAAGGGATGCCTCCCTTTCACCATTTTGGCCAACTCAACTCTTTAATATCAGAGCCAAATCCAGCCAATSTCCTCATGCCAGGCAAAAGGGGGGTCCCAGCTCCCCAGTACAAGCAGTGAGGGTCAGCACAATTCCCACAAACCCCATCAGCTTCCAGAGCACAGGCAGGTCTGGGTGAACCTTTTGGAGAACCATCATCCTCCAGGCCTTCCTGGTGCAAAGGAATCCAGGCACGAGCTCCACCACGGCAGCTCGGATCTGTAGATAAACCCTCCACGCTGAAGGCAGAGCTGAATTCCCAGTCCACAGCATTGACCTACTAGTTGAGCACTGCAGTGCCGTTTGCTGGATTCCCAGCACAAACATATGCTTTCAARCACAAATTGGGATTCTTCTAACAGATTAAAGCTGTTTTCCTTCCCTGGAAAACAGCCCGTGAGGAAGGGAGCTRAAGGCTCGGCTGCCTCGCCATGCTCCCTGGCTCAAGAGGATTTAATATTCCAGTCGCCAGCCTTCCATCCCCCCTTCCCCTCTGCCCGCCCCTTCCCCCCCTCACCCCCTCCTGCAGACCAGCTCCACGTCTGGTGCCTTCCTCCTACCGATTTCCCTCAGGTCAGAAGAACTCTGTCATCAATCCCCCACTGAGACTTATTTCCAAAGATCAGCACTGACCCAGAAGTCACTTGGCACCGCACCATCAGAACAGCGTGTGCCGGCGCTGCTGAGAGGAGAATCTCACAGAGACCGGATTCAGGATGTCGGGCCGTCTGCTAAGCACTTGTCAGGCTCCCATATTTCAGAGAGAAGCCTTTATGYGGCTGACCTGGTGACTGGAGGATGTATTTATAAAACAGCATGCAAGGGTCAGGCTGGTTGACCCCGCCGTAACACTCTGCATTGCTGAGCAGGAGGGACAGGGCTGGCTCCTGGGGCTCTCTGCTCTCTCCCAGAGGCAGGAATGGGACCAGGTTGGCTCCTGGGGCTCTCTGCTCTCTCCCAGAGGCAAGAACAGGACCAGGTTGGCTCCTGGGGCTCACTGCTCTCTCCCAGAGCCAGGAACAGGACCAGGTTGGCTCCTGGGGCTCCCTGCTCTCTCCCAGAGGCAGGAACGGGGCAGGAGATGGCTGAGACTGGCCCTTTTCACTGGTTTGTGTGGCTGGAGATGCGAATGGGAAGGGTGAAGACAGCCAGTGTGCGGGATGTGCTATGGGATGAAGGCTGTAAGGAGGCTGGAGAGAGATGCATGTGGGGTTCCAGGTGAATTCTGCACCTGGTCCTGGACAGAGGGCCCTGGGACCATGTGGAGAGGAAGAACCTGTGTGTCAGGTTGTAATGATACAGGGAGCAGGTAAAAAGGATGATTTTGCTTGAAAGCCATCACTAGAGGCCCCACACAGCATAAAGTCATCTTTCCTTCTCTGGGACTTCCACTGCTGCTCAGCAGACCACATGTTGATCAGACACCTCCATCTAAAGGAAGAAAGCCCAAGGAAAAGGGAAAAGGAACAGCACTGTGCTGTAAATTTACTTGGTCCAGGAAGCAGCAGGGCTGTACCTGCATGAAGGATGTTTGTAGGCATAAGCCAAAAAGCAGCTTAGATATTGTGAAAGGAAGAAGTATAGAGCTCTATTCTAGGTCTTAAAGAGGAATTTCCTACAAAATAGACAATGCACAGGAATACCTTGGCATGGAGAAACCACTCCTTCCAGCTATCACTTAGAAAGTGATGGCTGCACCCAACCCATAATCCTCAAAGCAACAGATATCCTTGCAAAGGAGKGATCTTCTCCACACAAACATCAAGTACGATCAGCAAACTCACACAATCTCTGCAGTCAGAGCCTGAACAAACTGAAATATTTCTGATCACAGCCTAAACACATCCCTTGGTGCCTGYCAGCTTAGAAAACTAAGAGCTCTCCCAAATCTGGGGCCACTGGRCTGCATCCTGCATGCAGGTGTGGGGCAGCTGATCACACAGAGAGGGACAGACAGAGAGCAGTGCTCTGCTTTGGGTACAGAGATGCCAGCCATGAAGAAAAGTTGTGACAAGATRTGGCTGTTCTTTCTGAGACTGTCCCTTTTCACTACGTGCAGGGAATCCATGACACAGAGCATCGGTGCTGACTTCATCAGTGTTTGCTGGTGTCCCCAAACAGCACCAAACAAAAGTGATGTTTATTCAACCCCTCTCGTGGGTGCAGATCTGAAATTTGAATCACAGCTTTTCTCTGTGGCTGGTCAGAGAATGACACATGCTGTTACAGCCCTGTCTTCTGGGGTGAGCTAAACATATTTTTGTGGTGATATTTTCAGTTGTCATGCTCACAACTCTGAATTTTGCATTCTCTGAATACTGTTAAATCCTCAAGGGCTTAAGCATTCTGAATAAGGGAAAAGGCCACTAATGGGAGATGGAGAAAGAATTAAAAGAAGACACAACATAATGCATAGCTAAACACAAACACACACAAACACACAGACAATCAACTCAGTCCTACTTTGAATGAAATCACTCCAGGAAGAACAATTCCTTTCACTCCAGGAAATACTGGGTGAATTTCTCCAGCCCATGTTATGTAGGTCAAAGCAGATTATCACAGTAGTCCTCGGGGCTTTAACATCTATGAATATACCCAGCTGATTGCTGAGCAGGCCTTTGGAGCAGCTCGGTGTAATGTGYGCTGATACTGTTCAGGCGCAGAGGATGGGTACATGCCTGAGCTAAGAGACTGCATTTTTTGGGATAGAACTCACAATTTTCACTGCTGAGATGTTTTATTCTCATAAATGGGAATAAAAGCCAGCCTTTACTTACTTTTCCAGGCTTCACTTTGGTTTCTGTGGCACCTGGGAAAGGGATAGAGGCGTCGCTGTGAATCTGTGGGCAGTATTTTTGGGCAGCAGGAGACAAATATTTTTTCCTACCTTTTTCTTAGGGTGGCACTGGCACTTGTCTGGCACCACAAGGGTCCCACACCAGGCCTGGTCAGCTGCGTGAGCTGGTTCACTCAAGAACACTTCAGGAGCTGGACTCAATGATTCTTATGGGTCCCTTCCAGCTCCAGATACTCTCTGATTCTGTGATTGTGATAAACCCCTCAAGCCTGATGAGTTTGGTGCAGCAGGGAGAGCACAAACACGCAGATAAGGGCAGGGGAGGGAACTGCCCCTCCCCGTGGCAGCTCGCCATCGCAGTTATTCACTCTTATTATCAAAATGTCCTTCTCTGTCCTGTCTCAGGAGCGGGRCTGATTGAAACAGGGCTGACTTCACACCCCGCTCCCCTCCAGCCTGGCTAAGAGCCTCAGCGGTGATGGCAGAAGGGCTCAGGACGCTTCCTTTCCCAATTTCTTGACAGAGGACGGCTCCAGCAGGAACCAGACCTGGCATCTGTTGCGTGTTGCGTTAGGACCCCGGGCTGTGAGCTGTAGCAGCATGGAGCAGACRTGCCTTCTGCTCCACTGCCTTGTCTGTGGGGAGCAGCAGACGCCGGGGAGAGGGGGAGACAGAACCGCCACGGATTCGTTATCATAAAGCACCAGGAGCCCGGAGTCAGGGCACGGGCCAGGTCCTCAGGCGCTTTAATCTGCACTATCCCAAGCACGCTTCCAGCTAATTCTCAGTGTCCTCCTCTCCCTCTTCCCCCTGCACATAAGGACTGAGTTATCAGATCCTCAGTATTCATCCCACGGTGCAGGTAAAACCAACATTAATTCTTTGCTCTCCCATCTCAGAGTTTCTATTTCAGCACCTCTCAGTATCTGGGGAGACAGCCTTTACACTCTGRGCTTAGCCCACAGGTAAATCCTCAGAGGTGGCTGTTTCCACTCTGCCTATGCCCATTGCTCCAAGAAAATATAGTAAGGAAAAAAAAATAAAAAGATGCCCACATTAGTATACAGAGAGAGGCAATTTATACAGGGCATTAGGCATGCAGTACAAATGAGACTACAGGAAGAGAAGAGTGAATGGTGAATGTTTATGGAATAAGTTAACAACTGGGAATGATGTTGCATTTTCCATGCAAGCAGACAGACAGATATAACATGGTCCCAATAGGGAAGAATAAATCCCTGTAGTTTGTGGCCTACTTTCAGCTTCATTAATGGAATAAAGGCCAGGAGGCATGATGTCATGAAATTAGCTTCCTAATTAAACATTGCCTTTGCCTCTCTTCCCCTCCCCACTCTGGATGAAGTCAGTGGCTTTTCTGGCTCAAAGTGCCTGCTATTTGTCAAAGATTGAAGCTCCTTCTAAGCAGGGTGTTGAGATGTCTTTACCAACATCTCACAATAGCATGAGCTGCAGTCTGAAGCCCGGAGATTGGCACCTTGACTTCTCTTCTTGGTTCTCCTAGAGAGCCCAAGATTTCTCAGACATGCCCAAGTTCTTTCACACACCTGTCCATGTGATTTTTCCCAAGTGACTCAAAGGAATGTGCTACGCATCGCCATTAAGGACCCTAAAACAAATTTGCTGGCTGGAACAGCTCTGTGAAAAAGTGCTTGCTCTGAATTCGCTCTTTTATCCCAAATTTTCTCATAAAGAAGGGTCAGAACACCCACAATAACTTTGGGCTGTTCAGTTCAACAGAGTGATGAGCCTGCCTTGCCAGGTAGAAGGAGATTGAGTCTTTGCTGTCCTGTCCTCTCCTTATCACTCCATGTCCATCTGCTGTGAATAAACAGCCTGATGGCTTGAGATGGAATTAGATAAAACATTTTTTTTTCCTTCTTTCCTTCCTTCTTTCCTTTCTTCCTCCCTTCTCTTTGTTTCCTCTGGACATGTACAACAATATTGAGAAGTTGAGTCTCTACTTCATACAAACACACCAGCACCATCTCCAACCCTATCTGAGAGCAGTAAAAAATAAACCCAGAAGAAGTTCTGCTAAGGAAGAAGAGATTTAGCTTTTTCTACTTTTTGCAATCTGTTAATTGGTAAAATCACCTCCATAGTTTGTTCTTTGATGTRGGTGACTCATACAGAGAATAAAAAATATAATCAATATATTCCCGCATTCTATAATATAATAGTTTACAATATTAACTCCAGAAAAAGACCAAAGTCCATCACTATCATAAAAAAATTGGACAGAGGCTTCCAAACTAATCCAAAGTTTGTGACAGCCTAGTAACTCCTCATAATGTAATATCCTTAGGCCAAAACCTTATTTTAGTTATAATCACAAGCAAACCAGACCTCTCCCAAGTTTCTGTGCATCCACCACTGGCCTGAACAAGGTTTTTACTCTTTTCTGAATCTACAGTATGGGGAGTGCACTGACCTTTCTCCCAGAGAATGTCCATGGCCTTACTTTGTCCATTCAGCTAAAAATGCTGCAAATACAGTATGGCCATGAATAATAGAGAGCCCAAAAGTAGATGTTGCCAAGAATGGGTGACTCAGGAAGTGGTTCAGACATATGCATGAGAACATTTAGCCCTGCAATTCATCAAATGTGGATGTGTTGCTCATATTTATCATTTTTATTCCAATATCAAAGCAGAATATACTATATTTATTTAAGAAGTTACAGATTCTGCAGCAAACTAGCTTCTTGAAGTTGAGCACACCCTGATGTGAGGCCACTCTCCCACTATCCTTGCTTTCCTCACTCAGATGGTGTGATGGGAGATGTACTGATGCATCTCTGTGTTATGGCTCGTGGTGTAGGGCAGGAGTGGAGTGGAGTTTCAGGTGRGACCAGCCTCTATTTTGCTTATCTYAATCTCCATATATAGACCCCACAGGTACTGGAGTCACTCCAGATTCCAATTTATCACCTATGGGATCCTTACCTCCCGTCAAATTCTGTGTGTAATTGTGTGGGGATTCAGAAATAACCTGAACTGCTCTGTAAAGAAGCACCATTAGAGTATGGCTGATATTCAGGGACCCAAATTCCCTTTGCCCCAGCTGCCCACCCCCACTTCATGGACCACCCTGATGCTGACAAACTGAAACACCAARCAAGAGAGATGCACAAGGTGGTGAAAGGAAGGGGTGATGGAGCTACAGCTTTAACCCCAAAGCAAACATCCTCTCCACCTTTTACCTCTCCTCCCCTCTCCCCCCTTCCTGCTGTGCCACACAACTCCCAGTGTGACACTACTACAGGGCATTCCTGTAATGTATGTTAAGTAAGAGTGTGTCTCCGGGTGCGCTTGTCTCCCATCGAGATGGAGTTATTTTCTCTCACTCGGCATCTTTTGTGCAGGTGCATGCTTTACAAACAGAAAAATCAGCACTCTGCAAAAGTGTTTCTGTTAACATTTATCACCCCTTCCCTTAGTCATCACCACAGCAGCCCTCCCGAGGGAATGGGAATGCTAATTCAAGGGAAGATGTAATGCCAGACCATTGGGAGCCCTGGATTAGAACAACAACATGAAAGAGAGAAGTAGGAAAAAAGAGAGAGAGGAAGGGAGAAAGAGTCCTAAAGACAAAGGCAGAGTTGAAGTCTCATTCCCTTTTATTGCAGTCCCATGCTTTTTAATTGTTCCGCCTGAGTAAATCCTTCCTCTGTGATCCTGTTGTTAATGAAAAAGTCCATTGCGGTCACTCTGATGGCTTTAAGCTTATGCCTGTACAATGGTTTCTTGAATCCCAGAGCTGTTAATATATCTGGAGTGGAGCAGCTGCAGGGCAATCTATTTCTATGATAATGTGTATACAGAGGTTTTATCTTTTTTTTTTTTTTTTTTTTTGGGTAGGGGGAAGGGAAGACAAGAGTGATTCCTAACTCTTATCCTCCTTTGTCTCCTTCACCTATGATCGTCCTCCTAAATATTTCTAGATGTTCTTCCCAGAGCCCCAGGTGTTACTATACAACTTGTGATTTGATAGGCCACTGTTAAGGGCTCAGACTTTATCTATAACTGAGTGGTACAAAGCTCAGTGTTGCCATTGCAAAATCTTAAGTGTAAAATGGTTAATCTCTGTAAAGAACTAGGCTGCTAAAATGAAAATCCCAAGATATCCCAAAGTGCTTTCAAACTGCAGCAAAACCTCTGGTTCCAAATTCCAGGAGTAAAATGATTTCACCCTCCAAGAGTTCACACAGTAAACAGCGATTGAAATTGAAATCTGGTGTTTCACCCTATAAAATTGTAAAATGTTACAGTATGAAACCAAATAATTTTGCAGACTCTGTCTAAAACTGASAGCATTTGTGTTTGAGGTATCTATGTGTTATAGTACCACATGGAACCCTATTATAATTTATGCCTATGTAGTTAAATTTAGAGATTACTTCCCTGCCACACAGGTTGATCAAAAATTATGTTCTCTTTATCCCTTCATTCCTCTTTCTAATGAAAGTTTGAAAATTGGCATGAAATAAGAAGCTGAAGTCTTCTAAAATGTCTCAGCTGYTCCTGAAAAGGCAACAAACCTTCAGCTCCTTCCCTCAACCTCCCCCTTTAAAAAATCAAACACATTTTTGATGGGAAAAAAAATTAGCTACAGTTTTCTAGTACACAATTCCTATTTTTAGCAAGAAGCGTAGTAGAGTGAGGATTGCCCTACAAAGCTAAGCATGACGTGTAAAAATAATCAGCACATTGAGACAGAGAACTTTGCCGTATTATTTGTAGAGATCCTTTGGATCTCATTTGTATAAAAAAGGAGACTCTCTTCAATTGCATGCAGCAAAAGCACATTCAACTTGAAGACACAAAATATCTTCTTAAAACTCTGTTAAAAACAGAGASCCCTTTGCAGGCAGAGAAGATGTCAACCCATCCTCCTTTGACTTTTTAATATTGTCCAAATCCAAATAATCCAAACCTCAAACCTTTGTAAGTGTTGGCATTACAATCTCAACCTTGGTGAAGGGTGTGGCCAAAATACAGCAAAAAAAAAAAAAAAAAAAAAAAAAAATCAAACTGCTTCCATTTCTGTTCTTTGGTACAATTTGAAATGGATGGTTGCTCTAACTTTCCCGTGCCCCCTTGTAATTATTTAGAAGATGCTGACACAGAAAGATAATACAAAACTTGACTCAGTCTCTCAAAGACATACGTTGAGGCTAGAAAGGACAATGGCACTTCACATGTTTGCTGAAGAAAAGAGCTTTTGGAGAGGTTAAATCAAAACCATGTAGTAATATATATATTTATATATTTTATATATATATATATAATTTTTTCCCCTCTACTTCTATATGATAAGGCAACTATTCTGCTAGTAAAGCCAGGAAAATGAAAAATTCAATGACCAGCTTCCTGCAACTATGCATTTTTTTCAATCTAAAGACAACGCTGTGTCAGTGAAAGGTCTTGTTTGAGCAGCTGGAGACTTGAAGATTTACATTTTTAGGCAGTGTAAAATAGTTGGCCAATAAGAGCAACTCAGAAAATGAAGGGAAAATTTAATCTGAAGCTTATTCAAATACTCGACCTCTATTTAATTGCAGCCCAGCTAAGATCCTTAAGAGTGCTCTACCTGTCCGGCTGTTGGAGGTTATACTCTACTAATCATTCCCCATATTGAATTAAGTTGACATTGTATCTGCAATTAAAAATAAATGTGACAGTGCAAGGAAGCAAGAGGAACTTATTCAACAAAAACAAGCGGTGATTCATCTGTAATCTTTTGTACCAGGCATGCCACCTTTACTGTAGTGAGATGTGCTACTCAGTCAAGCTTCTGTTGACATGTTTTGACACAATTCCTTTCTTCAGGTTGTTTGCTTGATCCCAGTGAGCAAAAGATAGAGTCCTGCTGTTTTATACATTGTGTGAGCTCCTAAWAAGGAACAGTGTCTTTTCCCTGGAGGACTTAAATTAAAAGAGACATGACAGAGAATAGGAGCAGCGATAAAAGCAAAGACAAAAGTTGAAGGGCATCATTTTCAGAGAAGGTTTGGATGTGAGAAACTTCCAGGGGCCAGYTCTTTTAATCGCTGGGAAGAGGACAGTGGAATCTGGTGCAAATATGAATTCTGGAAACAGGGACAGGACAGCTGGGTTTGCTGCTGTGTGGACACATATCCTGGCTCCAAATGAGCATTTGTACCTCAGAGCCCCCTCTGGTGCAGACATTTATTGGAAATCACTCCCAAGCTCTGAGGTCACTGCRTGGCATTTGGAAGCAATTTTAAAAAGCAAATGCACAAGGTTGGGATGAATTTTTGTAAATGAAACCAGGGATGGCGAATGGTGTGGGATAGGACTGAGCKGCAGGCTTGGGGCTCTATTTGTAGCTCAGGTGGCTTTCTCCGGAGATAAAGTCTTCTGTTCGCTAACAAAGGTACCAAATTCACTTCTAGAGTCACCAACACAGACCAAAGAGTTTTGATTTAAAAGACAACATCAGAACCAAAATAGTAAAATGATCATGGATCCAACTGAGACTAATATATTTGGCTGGTCTAAGGGCCAGGTCTTGGCACCCTAGCTGGATCAGATGGTTTGGGAAAAATATCTGTATTGTTAACCTACTTCTGCGTGGGCCTTGAGCTGAAATGATGATGCTTCCAGGAAATATGCAGCTGTGTACAAGGAGAACAACAACTAACTCAAGCCCAGATACTGATATGCAGCCAACTGAACCAGTCTGTTTCCTCCTCCAGAAAAAAAATACAAAATGTGTTGACTTGGTGTCTTGGGGAGAAAAGAAAAACAAAGAAGAAATTTTTTAAAAAAGCAAAAAAAGGCAAAAGGAAGCTGGAGTCACACCAGCACTGTCTTTACAATGTCCAGGTTTGGCCACAACCTTGATGCAAGACAGAGATGAATGGAGCGACTCTCTCTGCAGAGAGCCCTACCAGCACACAGCACAATGGGACCAGCTGAAGTAGCAGGTAGGCTTTAAGGACCTGGGAAACCAGCCCACTGCCTTATTGAGCTATTACCTCCTATGCAAACATTACATTTACGACCCACATCCCTACCAGAGGCACGGCAGTTTTGTTTTGGCTTGCCAGGTACAATGGCTGCTGCTCCCCTCTCGATCCTTTTTTTGGGTTTTGTGCTCCCCTGTCTCATGGTCCCTGTCGTCCTCAGGAAAGGTGGAATTGTGCTGCTTCAAAACCCACTGCTGTCTACTGATCAGTGCAAAACTGTAGACACATGTTTACGTTTGTCAATTATTGTCTGCTTGAGATGAGCAAAACCAAATTAGCTTTGCTCCTACCAGAAACTTTAGACTTTGAGAAAGCAAAATCGTTCCCGCCTTTAGTCTAAAATTACAGTGAATATAACTTTACACACTCATTGCAAAGCTACACTAAAGCATCATGTCGTTTCAGCTGCTGCAAGAACAGCAAATAATAATGCAGCTTGCATGTTATAATTTTCAATACAGTAGTTGCTGGCTCAGGCAAAGCAAGTAAAGGGGGAGGAGGGGGCAGAAAGCCCTGAAGGATTCTGGGTATTTTTTTTTCCTTTTACCTCATTAAGCTTTGCTTCCAATTACATTTTAATGATGCTTGATGTCTTCTGTATGCTAGCATTTACTGCAGTCTCTTTAAATTTAATCGTCTTGATAATGGGTTACTCTGACACTGCAAATTAGGGGCTGAAAGAAACCTTTTGCCACATCCAGGAAAAGCTGTATGTCCACTCCACAGCCTGTTGCTACTCAGCAAGGAATAGCAGGCTGGCATTGTAGTGTTCCTTCTGCCTCATGGCTTCCTGCTTCCTAAATGGTGAATTAGGATTAACAAATCCCACRTAGGGGATGGGGGGAGAAGGAAGAAAAAAAGAAAGAAAGGTTTATTTCTATTTTCTACCAGCGTGTTTGAAGCCACTTTGGGGCACGGGGCACCGTTTTGAGCATTTTGTTTTCTCTAATTTTTCTCCACCCTCGTAGGGAGCTCTAATGGTTGATTTCTTGCTGTAACTGGTAGCTGAGGGGAGTTTATGGATTTATTTTTGAAGATAGCCTTACCTTTTCCCAGCACCTCTCATCCTCATACAACAGGCATCTAGATAGTATCCATGCAAACTGTAAACTCACAGCCTCATGTGGAAAGATGAAGAGTGTAAAATTAGAGGCTCATCACCCACATATTTTCACACTTGCTTGTGCTGTATTTTGGATACTGCTTTTGCTATCGGTTTATATGACTTCCCATCATCAAAACATCTAATCACCTAGCAACCACTGGGTCAAAACCCTTCCCAGGAATTGAACATTTCCAGATCCCTTCTTATTCTAGGAGAACAATAATTAGGAAAAGAAAAATCTGCGGGAAAAGAAAAGAAGAGAGACAACGAGAGAGAACATTTGGAAAGAAGGAAAAAACAAGTGCCACAAGTAAATTCAGTGGTCCACTGGGATTTAGGTCAGGTACAAGTTCTGCTGAGATCTAGAATCTCCCCTGCCTTAAAGTTTAAAGTGTTTATTAAAAAGCAATTCYGAGGAAAAAAAAAACCAGTTTCAAAGTAGCTTATTTAAATTTGGCTCTTAATCCAGAAATTAGTTACATTTCCCATCTTTCTTTCCTTAATTGTTCACTGTGCCGAAATTACCATTTCACTAGAAAGTGACAGAATCTCCAAAATACAGTCTTTCACAAAAACACAATCTTTCTCCAAAACACAATTTTTCACAATCTATCAATGGGTCTCTCTTCAGCCACAGAGACAAGAAGGGAAACAGAGCTTCATTAACACATCTTGTTTGTCACTAGAAAAATGAACCTACAGCTTCAGTTTGATCCCCACCTTCCGAGCGTTCCTCAACACAGAGCTCACAAATTTCACTGACAATGGTGAAATAGTCTCAAAAAAAGGGAAAATTAGGGCAAAGATTTCAGTTTCTCTCCAGCTGTTATCTTCCACTGCTAATGGAGTTTAGTAGTGGAATAGATAAAGTGGTGAAGTCATTCTCATTCTCCATCTCACAGCAGCATCTCTTCTGGAAAGATGGGAATGTCACTGAGATGAGTACACAATTTTGGTTCAGAAGGTGGCAGGCTGGTGCAAAAAATGCAGATACTTCTCATTATGTTTACAGAAAGTAACTAGTTCGCTTAATGGCTGTCCCATTAAAGACAATAATTAAATAGATTATGGAAGCTGAACTAATCTAACAGCCTCTATGACAAAGACAAACATTTATGCTATAAGTCTGATGGATTTCTTTCTTTTTTTTTTTTTTTTTTTCTCTTCCCACTACTCCTTTCTGTCTATTTTTTTTTCCTGAAGGATCTGTTCTAGTATATCAAAGGCCGTACTTTCAGTCATCTCTGAAGGTCATGGCRGAAGTCATTACTCCAAATGTCCCTGTGGACACCTGTAAAGGACTAGACAGTTTATATTTGCATTATAGTTCTCAACTGAGAGCTGTTTTTTCTAACTGTGACTTCCATAAACTCTGATCTCTATAAAATTAACCAAATTGCTTACTTTATTTTTCTCAAACTGAGAAGGTCTCTACTCTGATCTACCATCCTCCCACCCCCACCTTGCCCTGCATTCTTAAAGAACCATGAAAGCACAATGGGATGACTGTGAATAAAAATACATTAGTGAAAGTGTTTGAAATTTCTAAAATTAGTATGAATTTGTCTCTGAAAGTTGGCAATTTTTCAAGTGGCTCCATCCCTAGCTTTTTCCAGTGCATAATTTTTACCTCCATTGTTTTCCTTCCAACTCAACTCTTTTATGCTGAAATAAATTTAGAAAGGAGAAAAAAAATATCCATCCAAAACTCACAAACCTTCTGATTTTAACCTTATAAATGAACTTGAAAGAAAATAATATACATTACTGCCAAAATGTCTCTCTTACAAGCAAGAACTACTATTTTAGGGAAGCAGAATGTGCGGAAGGAAAATGCTGGCTGTTCTTCTCAGTCCTAAAATAACCCTTTATATATTTTTTATTTGTTGAGGGGTTTTTTTGTTGTTTGTTGGTTTGAGGTTTTTTTTTTTTGTTTGTTTGTTTGTTTTTTTTGTTGTTGTTTATTTTATTTTATTATTTTTTTTACTAGGGGTTGCTTTTATTTGTTTTTAAGGATCTGATTTAGGTTAAGAACAGCATAAAAAACCCAATCAATATCTCAAGGAAAATGTCTCACTTCAAACAACGCTCAGCCTAACACATCTCCATTTGTTCAGCTTCCTTTCCATTTCAGTGCTATTTTAATGGGGTCTCCTCCCTTTTGCTCTAAAATAATCCCCTTACATCTTTAGAATCAATTTCTCTAAGGCCCCAAATGCCATCCTGTTGCTTCTCCAAAACCCTCGGAAATGGACTGGAAACCAGAGAGGGTCAGGCCCTCTCTCCAGAGGTTTCAAGCAGGCATTTGTTTTATTGAGGAAGGCTATTCTCCTCAGCATATTCGTATTTCCATGTAAGCGCTACGCCAACAGTTTGAAGRAGGCATAAAATATAAAATTAAATAAATAGAGTATTGTGTCCAGTGCTATGGCTCCCAACAGGAGAAAGGAGAAAGGCGTTGTTCTGTTGGAACGAGCCCGGGGAGAGTCACTAACTTGACCAGAGGGCTGGAGCRYCTCTCCTGTGAAGACAGGCTGAGAGAGTTCAGGTTAKTCAGCCTGGAAAAAAAKAAGACTCCAAGGAGATCTTATAGCATCTCCCAGTACCTGRAGAGACTACAAAAAAGCTGGAGAGAGACTTTTCACAAAGGTCATGTAGAGGTAGCATGAAGGGAAATGGCTTTTAGCCTTAGAAGGGTGGATTTAAATTASRTATTAGGAATAAATTYTCAGCTGTGRGGGTGGTGAGCCCTGGCAMGGGTTKCCCAGAGAARCTGTGAATGCCCCATCCCTGGAATTGTCYAAGGCCAGGCTGGATGGGGCTTGGRGCAACCTCATGTAGTGGAAGGTGTCCCTGTCCATGGCAGGGGGGATGGAATGAGATGATRTTTGAAGTCCCTTCCAACCCAAACCATTCCATGATTCTCTAATTCTGTTACTTCCCKTCTGCCTCCAATCCCAAAAGTTACCCCTGGGTTACATTTCTGGCTGACTGTAATGAATGCAGCTTCCACCTGGACCAGGATCAACACTGATATATGCAAGAAAAGTCTAGCTGAATCCATGAAAGTTTTGCTTTTTCATCAGTTACAGAATTTGTGCTTACTTGTGCTATCAATTTCTATTTTGCAAAAAGCAACTATCTCCTCCTATTCACAAGAGGGAAAGTTAAGGGATTTGGCAAAGTGCATTAAATAAATCTGTGGTAAAATTATGACTAAACCTCCATCCTCTGTTTTTGTCTTATTCCTCTGAGCCTTGCTAGGTGATAAACTGATCTCCTATCACCTGTTGATCTAGGGCCCACATTCTCTTAATTATCATCTGGGCTGCTATTCCAGTCTAAAATAAATAAATAACTAATGAGGAAAAAGRATTCTTTCTACAGATTCCCACTACCTTGAGTCTCCTTTTCCTCTCTGCCAGCCCATTTATCATTCAGGGAACATAAATAATTGAAAAGAATAGTACATAAAATTAATTGTAGAAAACACAGGCTTTTAAATTCTCATCTGCATTAAAAAATAAAACAGGGATGCTTGAGCACTCCATTTTGTAAAGTCACTTCCAGCAGACTTTCTGCATCTGCATAGAATTAGCCGCCAGACTTAGCAGTACCATCCATCCTGTGAAGATGTTCTTATCTGGCACCCATAGATCTATATCATAGGAAAGCATTAATTGAATATTTATTGACGAACACCAGAGAGAGGCGAGAAAGAGAGTCTGACTGAGAATGGAGAAAGACAGAAAGAGGGGGAAAYGAAGTCAGAAAAGTGGGAAGAGAAAGCTTATAGAGATTTTCAGGACATATTGTAATTTTTCTGTACAATACAAACTGTATTTTTTGGGACATGGAGGCATACATTTCAGAACATCTGAAATGTTTCATGATTTTAAAAAAGGACCTGAAGGCAAAGGCTGCAGTATTTTGTGCTGTTGCCCTCAGCACATCCAGACGGAATAAACCTGTCCAGCACACCCAGTTACCAGGATCACTTCCAAGGGAAAACTCTGACAGGTTTTCCACACAAGGAATAAGCAGAGGCAGTGAACAAGCCCACCACAGGAGCAGGCTGAATCCTGAATATTCAGTTTTACCCAGTTTTCCTAAGGAAACAGGATTTACAGAACCATGCTATGTTTATTACCTATCTCCTTGTTCCATTCTTTCTCTGCCAGTATTTCTTATAGCAGCTGAGCAATTTTAACCAAATTTGACAGAGTGAGAGAAAGAAAATTCTTCAAGACAAAAAAAAAAGACATTACTTTCTGTGGATGTTTATGAGACTAGACAGTGGAGTGAAGGAAAGTTTTGTAAACCTCTTTTGAGAGGAAACTGAAGTACGTTCACCTCTTTATATTAGACATAGGGGAATCTGCAGAGAAGATCAGATGAGGCAAAGGAGGGAGTTTGGATAACATGGGAAGCTGGGCCTCATTCCTTCTGCAGCACATAGATGTTATTTTCATCATCGGCCCTTAACTGCCTTCCAACCATAAATAAAGCAACATAACTGATCAGAAATATTTCTGTCAGAAATATTTTGTGCCCTCTCTTTTCTACCTCCCCCACCCAAGGGAGAAGCCTGTGTGAGGAGCAAAAACTTGGCTCTGAAGGTTTTGTGATAAATTTTTCTTGTGGGCTGCTGTAGATGATGGGCTGATGAAGGGCAGCTGGAACAAAATGCTTCAAGATAGTGTGGAAAGAGGGAAAACTAGAAAGGGAGGTAGAAACTGGGATGAAGCAAGAAACAGGGAATAAGGAGGGGATAAGGTGGTAAGGTTAATGTGTCAGTTCTGTTTGGGTCAAATAAATGGACTCAGGATCAATGGAATCAGRGCTGTCAATGGCTCTCATCTGAGCCTGCAGTTGTGTCAGGTGTGGTATGGATGTGTGGTGTCCAATTTTGTCATCTCTCAGGAGCTGGGTACATGCAACTGTTTTTCAGACAGGAGCAGAGGGAGAGAAGTACTGGGCACAAGAGAAGTACTGGGCAAAACCACACAAATGCCATTCAGAACCAGAACCAGAACCAGAGCCGAAATCAGGGTGTTCTGAAGTAATTTACACCCATGATGGTTTAATTCAAGGAGTGGTTGCATGACATCAACAGAAGGTAAAATGCAGGAAGACTCATAGAAATCAGAYGATGCTCTAGGCTTCTGAGAGAAGCAGTGAAGTCTACTTGAGATGTCAAAAACCAAGCCAAAAAAATACTGGAAGAGACGCATTAGAAGATACTCTCACATTGTCTTCCCTGTGACTGTCCTAGTGACTTCCTAAATGTTGGGATAGAAACCTCGTTTCCTTTCCCACACTTTTTTTTTTTTTTTTTTTTTTTCTGGAAGAACTCCCAAACTTTCTTTCAGAAGACATTGAGATTCTCAGCTCACACGCCGCTATTGACAGAAGACCTCAGGTTTGTTTGCACCTTGACTGGGAGTCAGATAATCCTGACAAAAACATTGCAGAGACACGGCAGCTTTGCTCTCGCCAGCAAACTCACTGATGTGTGGCCCAAGGGTGTGTGTGCCACTGTTGTGCTTCTCTTAAATCTTTGTTTTTATAGTGCAGGCATAGCAAAAAGACAGATGATGCCAACTCCAGCATGGGGGGGTACGTGCCTACCCCTCTCCCCTCCACAAACCGCTTGGGGTCGTCTGTGCTCATGATAAGGGGATGTGTCCCTCTCCATGCTGTTGTCCATGGGCTCACTTTTGCTCAAAAATTCCTAAGGGCTGCTAGGAGGAAAGATGGTCCACTGGTTAAGGGCTAACTGAAGGCTCAGGAGATGCGGTCTTAATTCCCTCTGTGGTTTCAGGCAAGACACTTAGCCCGACATCCACATAGCAAAATGTCAAAACACTGCATTTCAATGCAGTCAGAGACAAAGTGCTTCATGGTGGAAATGCCAAAGGAAAAAACAAAACCTTTCTGTTTTGGAAATTGGGCTTTTCTTTTCAAAATGCCTTTGTTTACAAAAAAGAGGGGGGAAAAAGGCCAAAAATTGGGGGCAATTAAGAAAAAAATCTCAAACAATAATTGCATAACTTTCTGACATCTGACTTGCATGAAGCAAGGTGAGAACAAAGCATTTCACATTTATCCTAAAAGAGTTTACATTTTTTTTCCTTTGTTTCATACAGAAACTGTACATTTTGGTTCAGCTCAGTCTGAAAGTGGGTTTCTCCTCACTCCAAACTGTAATCCTGCCTTGACCAACTAGCACAAAATTTAATCTCCAATGGGAAAGCATGAAGTTGAGAACAAAGAAGAAAGTTGACAATGAGATAATTTCAAGTTGTTTCTTGTTTTGATAAACATGTCATAGATAAACAAAAATAAGCCAGGAAGACAAATCTAATAGGGGTGAGAGTGTCTTTGAACATATGTTCTTGACACAGAGATTTCTGAAAAAAAAAAAAAAAATAGTCTGGCTATCAGCCAGTTTCTCTGCTTAAGACTGATGTGACAACTAATTAGCTGAAATGGGGAAATATTTCTTTAATGCACCAGTTATGTACGTGTTACTTGTTCTGTTTGTTTATTTGTTCATTTTCTCCCCCTCTCTTTCTGACCCCCAGACTACTCACATGAGACACTTTAAAGGCCCATCGCATTTTGATCGCAACTTTCCTGTGGTGGAAGAACTCTGGGAGGGCATTCAACATTTCATCCACAAAGCATTTAAAGGAAGAGAGAGCGAAAGACAGAAAGGAGGACAGAAAGAGAGAACTAAGGAATTCAGAGGGATGCATTATTCAGCACACTTGGAAATAACCCTTTTCACTGGCTCCACTAAGCCCAAATGCCCTGGAGGTTTTCACTATCTATCTTTTTCCAATGCAGCTCAGAAAAAAAAAAAAAAAGCTCACATCTGTCAAGATCACAGTTTCAAGAGTCCCAATTTATTCAGCTGAATGGGATAAAAGCGCCTGTTGGAAAAAGATTTGAAAGGGGGGTGGGGGAGGGAGACTGTCCAGTTCCTACATCTATCTTTCCAACTCTGTGTGCGTGTGTATAAAACACACTCTTTCAGATACACATGCACTCCTCCCAGCACAGAACTGTTTCCCCAACTTCATGCAGGGCAGTTCTGCAAATCTCACATCYGTCAAGAGCTGGGCAGATTTACATGCACTGACCTATAGATATGCAACCTAAGCACATATGGATATGGTGTAAGGAGATATAGATATATACAGGGGGCTGCGAGTGTGAAGAGAAGGGAATATAAAGGAAAAGCTTAAAAATCTTGTTGACTTTTTTTAATCTCTGCCCTTCTTGATCTGCTAAATGCTGTCACAAAAACATTTATTAATATGCAAATTCTAAGTAGCAATCTGGAGCCAGTCAGGTTGCGCTAATTTGCACATTAATATCCCTCTTCTGGTTTGCCTTTGCTCTCCAGCGGAGGAGAGGAGACAGAGGAATCTCGTGCTGTATCCTTTTAAAAGGCTGCCRCGGCGGTGGTCCAAAGTTTCATTTGAAATGCTGATGCACATTTGAAGAGGAGAAATACAAACAACATCTAACTCAGATGCAGAGAACAGTCAGAGAGAGAAAGGAGTGGGTATAAGAGAACCCACTGCCAGATGCTTTCCCCCCAAATCCCCTAGATGCAAAGAAGGCAGCACCATTTAAAAAAAAAAAAAAAATTAGTCTCAGAAACTAGGTTTGGAGTTCTGATTGTTGTCTCCTGAGAAYTGATTTTTGTTTTCCTGGTGGGAAYTGGGGAAGGGGAAGGGGAAGGGGAAGCAAGACAAGGGAAAACAAAACCATCTCTCTCAAAAGGAGAAGAAAGGAGAGACGGGAGTAGAGAGAGAGGGAACACCTTCCTTAACAAATCAGTAACTGGAATTTGGTTGTAGCAGAATTAGCATGTAATTAGCATGTAGTAGGCTCAAAATRTAGAAAGGGAGTTGATTCTTTATATGGCATTTAACTTATGGATCAATACCTTCATAAACCCAAAAGCTATGGAGAATACAAGAAAGAAAAWTCTACTCAATGCTCCTAGTGGCAAAGGGCTCACCTCAGAAAATGCCTGACCCTGAACTTGCTGCAAGGATGCTGACACTGCCTAAGAAAATGTTTTTTCCCTTCCTCTTACACCTTTATTTGAACATTTTCTTAGTCAGTGTAAGAAGGGAGGAGAAGCTGCTAAACAAGGTGGAGTTTTGGTCTGAGTCAGTGAAGCTCTTAGGAAAGATAGGGTTTTGCTTAGGTGAATAAATACATGACAAAGCCTGAGAGTAACCATAAGAGCTGTACACTACAGTAAGAAATTGGCTGACCCAGTACTTTTGGGCACATTCCTGCAGCTTTCTTAGGCAATCCAGCTCTTGTGTATGTTGTGTTTCTTCTTGGAGAAGGTAAGGCTGGAGAATAGAGTATTGAAATAGTTATCATACTTTATTAAGGTAGCTGAATGTTTTAGATTATGTGTTGGGAAATGTTTAGTTAAAAAAAAAAAAAACCTGCTTCTGCAGAGAAACTGAAACAATGAAGCAATAGACAGGCAGATTCTCTAATGGTCTTTTAGACCTTCTTCCAATCTTATGTCAAACTGGAAGATTAAATAATTGTGTTCTTATGCATTCAGTCCTAACACTAAGAGAAGACTGGTTTTATGATGTGAACCTAGTCAGTCATCCCTAGCATAACTTAAATTGATTGAGTTCTCCATACCCTGGTCTTATTTCTCTAGAGACTGGGTTGAGACCTTCAGCTTGCTCCTATCATTTGATAACAGCCCCTTTTGCTCCTGACTGCCCTAAGTCAAATGTAGTCCAGAGACCCAGAGGTGAAAAGATCCCTTCCAGCCAACTTGATCAATAGCCTAAGTCTGTTTTGCGAAATTGTCGGGCAGATTTGCCAGCGAGGTCACCAAGTGTATTTACCCAGACTTTCATTCATGGTGTTGATTGTAAAGCTCATGGTATTTTATTCACTTTTTTCACACTGAAAAAAGCAAGAGTTTTGTTATGGACTGAAGCCATGAGGTCCCTGTTGGTACAAGTTCTTCAGTCCCCATTAACAACTGTAATTTTCTCAAAAACTGTTGTAGCATTGYATACCTTCACTTTACACATGTGCCCAAAGAGATAAATGAGAGGTGAAGAAATTATTCTAGTCATCTCATTTATAAGTACGAGGAASAGATAATGAGGATGAAACACATCTTGCCTAATTTTAGTTACCTTGAACACAAAACGTCTACTTTAACCTCTACAGTCCTCCTAGCCTAAATAAGGAAAACATCTCTCTTGGAAGAGATTTTTCCTATTCTGAGGCTGTTACCTGTAGTGGCTGTGAGATAGAGGCACCTTTCTCATCCCTGACTGCAGAAGAACCAGAAAATCTAGTTTGGATTGCATACATTATTATGGGCTCTGTGAAATCCAATGACATGATCATCCCTCCTTCCACGAACTGAAATGCCTGTGATCTCAACCCTACCCTTTGGCTCATGAGGACCTGCACCTTGTGGCAAAGTTTACCTCAGTGCAAAGTCAATGTAAAAACGCCAGCAAAAAAGAAGGCTGTTGCTTTATTTTCCTCAGCACAATGAAAATAAGCATGGGGAGAAAAGTACAGGATTGACTATTGCTACAATGGGGGCCAACACAGAGATGTTTGGGTAGGGAGGGGTCTCTGGTGAAAGCTGGACCTACTGACAGCAATCACAGGCAGGGGAAGGTGCAAGGTCAACCTGTAGATCACTGGAAACTAAGCACTTCCAATCCATTAATTAATTACACAGCTGGAAAGAGGGGACTGTAAAAAAAAAAGGTGAACACAATGACATTGCTGACAACAGGAGCCCTCTATTTATCAGTCATAATGAGCTTCTTCCGCCCCCCTGCATCCTCCCTCCCCCAGTGCTGCAGCTGCACTGATGTRACTGAGCACTTGGGCTCCCCTCTCACTCCCCAGCCAGTCCCCTCCTTGCCAATGTGAAGGTGACACAGTTCTTCACATCAGTGAGGCCTGGGCTATCTCAGTCTGTACCAGGCTTCTTGGAGAGTGAACACCACCCTACTGACACGACATATCTTTGCTCTCTTCTTGGGACCCTTAGCCTAACAGCTCCTTCCCTCCCCTCCCGACATCTTGTGCAATAAGCCCCTGACTGGAGTTGAAGGGCTAAAGACAAAAGTGCCACCACCTGCTYGGAATACTTGAAGCTAATGAAGTGAGCAGACAAGCATGTTGAAAGTAAAAGCTATTTTTTTCCCCCTTAAGTGGTACAGAATTAAATCACTTGTTGCAGGAGATGCTGAGGCAACCCACAAAGTTCAGGAAAGTTCAAAAAGAACATACCAAACAGATTCACAGGCCAGTTAATATCTACTGAGCTAAATTACTTCAGARCAGGATGTCTTTACAGCATTAATTTSAGTGGAAATGTTACTGCCTACTTTTATGTTATGGTCCCCGTCACTATACCTATTTTTATAAATGAATACTAGGATAGATGTGTTCTCACATTAATCAGACCTACCCTAAAGCTAGCAAGCTCCAAACCAACACCCATAGCATGTGAGACACAACTGAGACCTGAGACAGCACCAGCATTGGTTCAGACACARAATTTTCCTGCTGGACTTGCCTAGGAGAATCATCCACAGTGCCCTACTGCTGGGGAACAGCCTTATTATACTTAGGGAAGCTGAGGCAGAGACAAATGATGCATTAAGATAGGAAAATCTACTCTTTYCAAGACAGGACTGAGAACACACAGCTTTCTGAAAAATAGCACCTTTTAGTTAACTTAATCTCTTTCTCCCAGTGCCAACTTCATTAGGTACCTTGGAGTTCATGCTGGAGACAAGAAGCATGGAACAGTTCAAATAAGACTGAATATTTCCAGGAGTGGAGCTGCAAACTCTCGAGTGGCACCCCTTAAGAACAGAAGAGTGAAAAGGTGTGAATTTGTCATTTAGGAGGGGGGAGCTGGGGTACAGATGGTRCAACTTTAATAATCCCCTCTGATTTGCAAAAGCTATGGAAAAGAACAATGCCGAGTACTGTCTCCTGCTTTACTCCACACTAATGGATGCCTCTGAACTAGCAGAAGTCGTTCCCATTAAATTCCTGCATTATCAGGCCATTACTTGACAGGGCAAAGATTAATCGCAAACTTTCCGGGGACCATTTATTCCATTTGCCAATCTATCTCTCCCCGTTACGCTGCTTTGGTTGTGTTGTCAATTTTTCAAGTGCCAAGGAGTTTGGACCGATCCAGTTTTCTGTCCATCCATCTGTCACACACCTGTCAATCTGGTTCGATCTGAATGCGCTGTTTGCCCTGGGAAAGTCAGAGGGGGAGGGGAGGAGGGTGGGATCCTGAATGGTGTAGGAGGCAGAAGGCCTGCGTTTGGAAAATAAACAGAAAACAGATTAGCAGGCTGTATTAAATAGAGAATGAAGGATTCRGAGAGACCACAAAGGTAAGAGTGAAAATTTAACGACGTAAATTTAACATCTCCCCTGGTGCTGCAGGCTGACTCATATTGTTAGTCGGAGAAACTATGAATGGGCTACCTCCAAACACCCGTGGATTTATGATTATAGTTCATTTTATTGTTCTGCTTGGTGGAGGGCAATGTGTGAAATGGATTGAATGGGAGAACAGATCTTTTAAGAAAATAAACTTTTAACTCMGTGGTCTAAGTCATTATTCAACGTCTTCAGAGCTTAGCACCAGGAGTGCTCAGGAAATGTAGCAGAGGGAAAGTGAATTGTACAAACACTTGAGAGAGGAGTTAATTACCCATCCTGATTTCCTTTTAATCGGTATGCATTAAGGCAGCGGTTTGCTCGCCGTTAGTTTGGTTTTGAAGAAGACAACCTTTCCTTTCTGAGCTGCTCTACTTCACCACCAGTGTACTTGTCCCGTGACAAAAAGGCATTGTCACCTCACTGGTGGATACCACAGAAGGTCCTGCTGCTCRGCTCTGCTCAGAAATTACACCTGGTGCTTTGACATGCAGTTTGTAGAGATTTGTGCTTTGGAAATGGTCTTGGTTCTGAATTGCTATGAGGGCAAAATCCATCTAGGGACAAGAGTGATTTTATGGGAGATGGTGTCCCAGATCCTTCCAAAAATTACAAATCAAATTTTAAGTGGTTATATTCCCTCTGGAAAATAACCCCTCTCCACCTTGAACAGACATTGGTTATTAGGCAAGCAGTASAAGTTTCTCAAGTATTTGTCTAAAACTAGATAGTCTGAGACTAAGCCACARCTCGTCTGAGATCCACCTCTAGCTCAAATGATCCTGATCTCCAGAAATCAGGAAAACCCAGAGTTCACAGTCTGCAGCATCAGTTTTAATATTTGGCACTTTTTTGGCACCYTTTTCATTCACTCCTCTTTCACATCAAATTTGTAGGAAGCACATGGCAGTGATTATCTTGCTCCTATTACCCTACAATAWTTAACCAGACTTTGCAAACAGCTTGACTCCATTCCAGATGGGTTTTACTCATGTCTTCCTTAGGACCCTCATCCTACAAAACTGGGGACATCTCCCTCAACAGGGACATGCAACAGCTGTTGGTTTAGAATTGTTCCTTATTATGGAAAAAAAGTAAGACCTAAGTTTTGCAGAAACATCATGTAATTAACAAACCCTAAGGAAAGATGACAAARCTTTAGTCATGATAGTTTTTCAGCAAACTCTCATGAATAATGCCTGAAAACAAAGACGATGCTGAATTCCTGCCCTTTACAAAGACACAGAGTGGTGTCTTTCAAAAGCATCAGGGGTGGGGAAGAATGAATTTTTTTATAATTTTTTTTAAAGTTTTCCTCTTTCTTTATCTGCACACAACAGTGTAGGTGACAAATGCTGATTTTTAAAATGCCTGACAGTAAATGACCTCCATGGAGTTTATGCTTGTGAAGATCACTGTTCAGAATTAGCCCTTAAGCATCTTTACCCTTTTGGTTTGCCTTTTCCCCATCTTTGAAACTGAAGGTTAAAAATGAGACAAAGTGGAATGATATTCTTGGACAAGTTTGAAAAATCAGACCTGCCAGCTTTATCCCATTGCTGTGGAGTGCCAGCTCCACTTTCATCAACCCACATTAGAGGTTTCTCACCTTCAGTCCATTCAATCAAGGGAAACCAATGCAGGCAGATGGAGCAGGACACTTGATCTAGCATCCACAGGATCAGATAGCAACAATCTTTCAAAAAAAACAAAACTCAGTGGAGATGGAAAATAAAATAAATAAAYAAAGAATAGTTCCTTTTTCATTCTTACTAAAAACCAGCCCTCTCACCTTTYATCACTCTTTTGCATGAAGTATCAGAGAAAAATGTCTCTTTTTCTGTCTTCTTGCATGAGAAAACTCCTTTAAAAAGTGGAGGAAAGTKCAAGGGACCTTGGGATACTTCACACTTGTTAGGAAACCTGCAATCATGCATCACTTGYTTGAATCTAGATTAAAATGACTAGCAGAGTCTCTGGGAATATTGAGATGACCTGTCTGGAGTAAAGTGGGCAGGAAGGAGGCCTGGAGTCGCCTCTACTCCTAACAATTCACTTTGCACTCTTCCCAAAGCTTCAGGAGGACTGTGGGAGAGAAGACAACTAGATAATCACAGTGTTAAAGATAACGTCCTTCAGGATGGGGCTGAGATACCCTGAATGGGTCTGGCTGGAGAAATGCAGCCAGTTTCAAATACCAGTCTCCAAAACTAAACTTCTCAAACCATTCATYTAAAAGTGCGTGCTCCAGTAGGATATTTAGGGAAAAAAAAGGTGGGACAGAAGCAAAATCTTCTTTAGAAATCCCTCCAGAAAGACTCTTGATGTCAAATGAGGGCTGCACAGCTGCCTCCTGTCAGGTCCCCCTCCTCTGCCTCCAGGCTAGCCCATGAAAGATCCTAGAACAGACTTTCTGAACAAACCATCACATCAGAGCTACCTGTCACTCTGTTTCTTTTCAACTCTTTCTGTAACTGCAGGTCYCCTCCTCTCTTCTCCCTCTAAGGGGCTGGTTTTAGTTTTTGTCGAGTTTTGTTTGTTTGTTAGGGTATATGTGTCCAATGAATCATATTCCTCATTTTCCCTGTCTCCCTTGAACAGTCACTTCTCCCTTCCATTCAAAACTGTCATTTTGTGACTCTCAGGGTTCTTTTTAAGTGTTCRTTTCAATTCCAAGCTGATTTCTACCTTTTCTTCTAAAGCAGATTCATTTCCTCAATGATGAGTCTGAGTTTATTGGTATTAAGGATTTTTTCATCAGAARTGACAGAACTTTAAACTTGAAAGTAACACAATAGTGAAAGTTTCATATTTTCTCATGCTGAATGGGGGMAGAGAGTATGAGAAGCATGTAATATTCACCAATAATTTAGAAGAGGAGGAAACTTTGACTCCTCTATCCCAGTATCAATGAAAAGATGGAATACAAAAGCCTGCCACAGAGCTAAAACAGCAAGAGGTACATTAGTATTGCACACGCAGGAACAGCAAGGGGAATAAAGTGTGTGGTTCCCTACTCTCATCCGAAAACTGACTTATAGTACATTGATATTGTTCTGGTCAATAAAACACCAAGAGTAAACTTGATTTCTGAGTCACTACATACCCACACAACGAATGTCCTGGTGCACAGCAACGCCTTACTTGCTTAGAACAGCCAGGAAAAGTGAAGCAAACTCAAGCCCTCYGCACAGCTCCGTGATTAAGACTTTCCATGTGCAGTATTTCAGGCTGTTAGAAACAGCATCATAAAATGTCTCTCAGTCGTACCTCACCGTCTCTCCGGCTTTATGTTGGTGCCAAGCCAGCGTCATTGAAAACAGAGGTCAACAACTGATTGTGCAGGTGCCAAAGACAAGCACAGAATAAGCCAGAAGACTGGGGAGACGTGGCTTTTTGAAAGACACATTTGTGAGAGACAGGTGCCTCACACAGAAGCAAGATACTGCTGATCAGCTGCCTGTGTCTTTTACTAGCAGTCTCCTGGCTCCCGTCGGTTTTCTACCTGTGTATGTAACCTCTAATTTTGGAAGTAAAATGCCTTATACTGACAAAAAAAAAAAAAAAAAAAAGAATCAACATGTTGTTATTTAATGGTTGCTGATTCCATGGTTTAATTCATTATTGAAGTTTCACCTTGCTCTGAAACAATTAGGAACGCTCATATGATCAGTTACCAAGTCTCAGCTGGGAGGTAACAATTTATGGCTGAGAAGCTGGAGGTGACAACTCCTGAAAGTGCCTTTCAATTGCATCTCCCCTCAGTCATGATAAATGCATATAATGACGCAAATACRTACTTAGGAAGGAGAAAGTTAAGGAAGAGTGGTGCTTCAGAAGAATCACAACYGATGGTGCATGTTGATGTGCAGTATATGCACGTGTGATGCACAGTGGTGTAAGCTGCGTTATGTACTGCACATTAAATACTTGCGTGCTCTCAGAGAAGGCTAGGGCTGATGGAGAAGTCTGAATTAAGTCCAGTGCTCTGTCTGAAGGAGTAAAATGCAATACAAAGCCGTTTTAAACTGACATTCACTGCAGTCTTGCATGGGGTGCTGAGGAAAGGCGCCCCATGAAAACCAAACATTGGTGAGAGAAGGGCGAGAAACTAAAC
Organism: Malurus melanocephalus; assembly: GCF_030028575.1. NCBI lineage: Eukaryota > Metazoa > Chordata > Aves > Passeriformes > Maluridae > Malurus > Malurus melanocephalus. The sequence continues at coordinate 941,644 of NW_026623287.1, forward strand.
TAAGGAGTCCCACAAYGTGAGCACACCCTGCCCCATCCCTTCAGCCCAGCAGAGAGAGTTAAACATGCCTCAGGATGGCACCAATAACCTTGCCCAGCCGTTCTTGTGTGCTGAGCTCCCCCTGGAAACATTAGAATAGGTTCCAGCAGGGTGGGGATGAGCAAAGGGGGAGCAGGTTTCTCGTCTTCAGCGATACGCTGTTTATCCAGCTTAGCCATAAAGCAACGTAAATCAAGCATGTCATCCTACCTAATTGCGTGTTCATATAGGACTTAATTGGTAATATTCCTGCAACCCAGCTCCTCAACCTTCATGTTGCACTGAGTTCCTCTCAGAGACTAATGAGCTTTATACAACAACAAACATTTAGGTCTGTTGTTCTAATTYATTAGCATAATGGGCAATACAATGAGCAGTTATGATAATAAACACTAATAAGAGGCACTAGCGACACTTATTCGTAGCAATGCCAGGGCTGCATGGTGTGTTTGTACGGTGGCAATGCCACGAGAAAAAGGCAGTACAGTCCTTCCAGGTCTYCTCTCAGTACCTACCCAGAGCACCAGTTCCATGTCTTCCAGCTGAAAGTGTCAGTGCTGCATAAATAATTATTATTGCAATGAAACAGGACCGAAACATCACAAATACATTTTTTTTGTTTTTTGGGGTTTCTTTTAGTGGAAGAAATTGAGAAAGGAATATGAAAGACAAGGAGAACGATTCTTTTAAGTGATTTTATGAAACACTCCACCCCACCACAATAGCTATGCACTTGGCTGTAATCTGAAGATACTTAAGCTCCTGTCTGTAAATGTACTTTAGTATGTGCAAGAAAATGAAACACCAACAGCTTGGAAATGTCTTTGTCTTTTCCCTTTTTACTTGTCACTCAAGTCAGCCATATTGGACTACAATAAGTTTTCCATGATCAGCTAACACTCTAATTAACCACTGGGGTGATTTGGTCCTAAAATGGGCATCTATATCACATAAACACTTGAAAAATTGTTTTAAGACTTCTTTGGACATCTTATTTGCTCCCTGCATYTTTAGCCCACTCTTATACCAATCTCTTTTGGATTTTGGTTTATATGTAGAACACCATGTTGCCATCAGAAAAGGTTGCTCCCCTTTTTACTTCTCAGATAAAACCATATAATAATAAGGACCGTGCTAAAAACGGTACTACCTGATACTGATAACCTTCAGCACAAATCTGTACCCACTGCTTTATTCCATTTTAACCAGTGGTCTAAACAAGTTCAGATGTTAGGCTGTCTGATCCCTTCAAAATTTATTAACTTCTGTCCCCTTCTTCCTTTTAGTATAATGAGAGACAATGTTTTGCAGGTAAGACAGACCTGTAGAATCACATTTTGCTCTTTGTCATGTTAAACTAAACACCTTAACAGTGGCGTACTTGGGGAGAGAAGTATCTTTCACCTTTTAACTTGATTCCTGAAAATGGTATCTCATTTAGAGGACAGGCTCTTTTCCCTCCCCTTTTGCTCCTTTATTAAGATAAACTTTCATTTTTACAGTCATCCTCAGGTTCTCACTGACAGACATTTCCGGAGAAAAGAAATATAAGGCTACAAAAATGTATGATTTCTGAAATTTATGGCCAGAACTTTATCACAATGGAAATATTTTTTTCTAATTGAAGTCTATGCTGCTGTTATGAYACTAATTCAATTATTCCTTATATTACATTCATCATCATTTTATCTTCTTGTAAAAGAAGAATCACTTGTTTCCCTGACATAGGTAGAGTTGACTAAGGGGTGAATCTGCACTSTAATAATGTCCTTTTGCAATTAATCATAAGGGCAGTATTAAAATACAATCATAGAATCATTTAAGTTGGAAAAGACCCTTAATATCATTTAATCTGGCCATTAACAATAAAATAAAACAGAATAAATCCATGTCGAGTAAATATTAAATATCCCAAAGACTTATAACAAAAGATTATGCAAAAAGCCTTCTAACAATTTAACATAGTATTCCTGAGATACTGGATATCTCTTTGGAACAGTTTGGGTCAGAAATATACTGGAGTTTAGAGAGGACTGAAAAACTTTTCGCTGCAGTAAATAAGAAAACCTTTCAAACAAGTCACAAATCACCATCRAAGATTTCTGGGTGATGTTGAGAACCTGTGATATGTAGTGCATGGTATAAAAAATATCTTGTGCAGGAGGAGCATCATCTGTTATAACTCTGCTACCCCTCATGGTCCCTACACATGTCAGGAGTCTGTAAAACGACTCAGATTTTCCATGTGTTTCCTGCCAACAAACAGTGTTTCTGTACAGGCAATGACTTTAACTATGGTGGGAGTTAATATCTGTAAGGATGTGAAATGACCACTCTGTTGACAGTCTCGGATATTTATCTTCCACTCCTGTGACTCATGCATAGCAGTACAGTTTCACCCATATGTTTGGCCATGAAATTCCCTTATTGAGTAGCAAAATGCTGTAGGTACAGCTGCTTTTCATATAAAATCGTCAAAGATTCTCTTCCCATGAACCTTCCAGGGGGAGCCAAGCTGAGGAGGTTGGTTTTGTGGCTTGCAAGATTCACAGGAGACACGAAAGAGTGTCTCCTCTAAGATATTCTGATTTTAAGCCTAACCTCTAAGCTAGTCATATAAGACAACACTCTAATCGATAAATAGTGATCTACACTTCTATTGCAGAACATTTATTGCATCCTAAAGCTGATGATATCTTAGGAACACAGGTATTTTGCACATAAATTTCTTGGCCTCTTTAGTAAGGAGCAAACCTGGCTTAGTTTTCTAGGAAGATAGGAAAGGGCCACCTAGAGCACCTAACCCTGAATCTCTCTTTTGATCCACTGTGCCTCTTGAAGCAAAAAGCCTCCTCTAAGCAGGAGATACCCTATAACAAGATTTCACAACTGCATAAAAACCCTCTAACAGCCATTCTCATCAAACCATGCCAACAGAGACATGGAGACTCATCAGTTCGTGTAGCAYCCATTCAAAAATCTGCTCATATTTCTCACTCGTGAGATTGTGTTCCACAGCTCAAGAGAGGTGAGCACAAGCCACACCTCCCTTGGAAGGGATTTTTTTTTTTTTCCCAACCCTCAGTCAATGTTTTTTTACTGACCTGCAGGAGAAGAGAAGCTATGATTCAAGGAGAGAGCTTATTTCGATTAATGGGGTATGAGGATGGGGAAAGACATGTTCATTTGTAACCCRGGAATTCTGAGGGGTACCTTTGTCTCAGGATCAATATTGTTGGAGCCACAAATGTCTCTGCCATGCTGCCCTCCCCTCAACAAAAACATGCATCATTTTTCTTCCTTTCAGGTCTSCTTTCTCCTCATCTTAGAAGCTTTTACAAATCTTACCCCTTCCTATCAAAGTAAACTACTAATGGAGTTTGGTCTTGRAGAAAAGGGAGTAGGGAGAGCAGTTGATTGTTTTAGAGAGGAAAATTATTCTCTTCTTTCTCCTATCACAGCCCTTTGCTTCCCACCTGGAAAAAAAATACATTGCACTTGAAGAAAATGATATTATTTTTCAAAAAATAAGAAGATCAGGATAGAACTCATCAGTAACTTTGAATTCCATCTTTGACAATCTYGCCATCCATTTATCTGCAGCTTGACTGTGAAAGATGTATTGGTGGCAGCTCACTTAATGATTTTAGAACTAGTACTGCTGGTGCCCCAAGCCAATTTGCCATTAAACAGCAGCGACTTGGAGCCTTTCCACTGTACRGTCTAATTTCTGGAGGGAGAGGAGATGGGAATTGGTTTCTCTGTGTGCAATGAAAAGTTGATTCTCACCAGTAAAGATTAGAAATCTTAACAGATCTACAGTTTTCTGATGTATATTTTAGAGGCATTTGACACTATTCAGAGTGCAGGCCCATGACACACAGAAATGGAAAGCTAAGCCTAGCCAAGAAGTGTTAGCTGTCACAAAAGCTAGTAAGCAATATTTATTTATTTATTTGCTTGTCTGTTTGTTTGTTTATTTAGACAAAGTGAACCCCAGAGTTACTCCACAGTGACTGTGGCTAGAAACCAATCTTGCTAGACAGCCTAACAGAGACAGGAATGTAACTTAAACCTCCAGATAGGATGTCTCTTCTGTAATTGCCAGTTTGTGTGGATATGCATTTTACAAATGTTGGTGTGTTGATAAGCCCTGCTGCTCTTCCCACACCCTTCCAAAAGGAACCTGACCAAAACACTACAGTTATGCTTCCAGGAAGTAAATGTGTTCATTCACAAATGCATTTGCCTTTGAAGAGCTCTAGATCCTTCAACTTCAACTGCAAATTTTTCAGGTGCTTCTTGCCAAATTTACTTAAAGCATGGCAGCACAGACCAGTTGGTGTCATTCCAGGCCTCCATCAGTGCCAGGCATAACASCAATGCCAACAGTCCTCCATCACTCTTTTTGTCTGACCCTCTACATGTAACTGGGCACTGATTTCCCCCATTAGCTCTTTATTAAGTGCAATGACTTTTTAAGTTGAAATTCATTTTCCAGAAGATCCCTGTACTCTTTTTGAAGAATGTATTATAAAATACACCCCTTGTTTTTCAATAGGCAATTATATTCACTGCTATAAAAAAAGAAAAAAATCCATTCATACAATTTCAACTT
>NW_026623287.1:946353-957353 GCF_030028575.1 Malurus melanocephalus
TGCTTGTTCCCTTAGATTGAAGAGTCTTTGATTGCTGCATATTTTCTTCTAAGGGCTGGCCACTAGGTCAGGAACCAAGTGCATCAAGCATTAACTCACCATCATAGGGTCGTACACGTGCCTTCAGCTCAGACCTTCTATTGCTGTGCCAAAGCATGGCTGGCTGGCTGCTGTGTCTCACCAGGATGGTGGTGACTTCTTCAGTGGGAAAAATATTGTTTATGATCATGTAATTGGGCTCAGCTCCTTCTCCTCTGTCTTTGCTTCCCCTCCCACTCCTCGTCTGTTTGTGCTTTTGGACATGTTGTTCCCCACTTTTTTTCTTTTTAAGCTGGACCTCCCTGACATCATCTTCTCCTCCTCCTCTTTTCCCGTGCTCCATGACTTTTTGCTGCTCCCAAAACCTGCCTGTCTTGCAACACCACCTCCTCAGCTCCTGCTGGTGGGGCTGGCAGTTCTGTTTCTGTGAGGAGTTAATGTCAATAATGGCAGAAAATTTTATTAGCTTGGAATCTGTGACTTCGTTTTAATGCCAGTGTGCTACATTTCAGCATCAGTGGCCCGTGATTTAGACTGCCATCTCTGTGAGATGGGGTYTTTGGTATGCACAGTTATGGCATCTCCTCACCGCTGATGGTTCTTATGACATCTGAGGTCCAGTAAAACACACAATAAGTGATTAAAGTGATGATCTGCATAAGTAATTAGGTAGTTGTCACTTCCCCTCACCTTCCCAGGGCATCTCTGCATGTGATCCCTGTAGCCTTTGATTATCAAAATTGTCAGGACCCTTCCTGACTGTCTGTGAACCTGGATTAATTCAGTCTGTGTCTGCCTCACTTCCTCATGGGCTGAACAATTTTGATAGTTGATGCTTTAAGGCTGTGAGGGCTAATGCTATAGTATATGAATCATGTTTTAGGATCCTTCAGRATAAATGTAGTGTTGTGTTGYTRCAGAATCAGAATACGGCACAACCTGAGTTTTTCCGTTATGTTTCTGACATTAATGGAWTTTTTTTTTTTATTTTGCATCTAGCAGCATATTTTCAATGGCTTCAATGAAAGACAGAAAGGGGGTGGCCACTGAGTTTCACTGGAAGATGGGAAGTCCCTCAATTTTAGTCCTTTTGGAAAGTGATTAAGTATTCCAAAAAGACTGGTMAATATGATAAAACTTTCTGTCAATAGATGAGGGATTCTTCTTTCAGCTCAGTGTAGGAAAAAAACCAACAGTAAATACCATAACCCTCTGTGAAAAGAAAAAAAAAAAAAAATCTGAATTTCACAAAATTTCTGTCACAAACGTTTTAAAATGACCACACTAAGAAATTCACTGGCATTTTCACTCCTAAGGAGCAGATTATGTGTGGGAAACACTGGATCAGGCGTCTTTAGAACAGTGATACTCAACTACGACCAACTTCTGGCATGTTGGGACTGGAACTCAGTTGCTCAGGCAAATTTTGTTCTAAAGACTAAGTAGAAATTTCCAAAGATTTTATAGTAGACATGAATGCGGTTGTGAAAATCAGGAAGTTCTGTATGAACTTGAAAGGAAAATCCCTAGACCTGTGTTGCTCTAATGGATTTTGGCTCTCAGGCTTTATTTGTTTTTCAAATCTCTTAAGATCTCCCTATTCCTTTCTTTTATATATTTTAGCTTTAAGAGAAGATTAACCTTTAGAAATAAATAAAAGATTTGTGACTGGATAGAGGCCCATGTCTTCTACACAACTGATGTTTGCTGGAAACTTTTGGCAGTCCTTGTCTAATTTCTAGGATAATGAGATAGATGCAATTTTTATATTGCTATTGCAATATTAAGAATTATCTTCACAAATTTGWATTCTGTCCATGGTGTCATCCCATCACCTTCCTTTCTAAACTCATTGGCACAGAGCTTTCTGTCTTTCTGGTGCTGATCTAATTTAAGGTTTGGGAAATCACACCCAATTTTAGGATTGACAGATAAAAAAATTTTTGAAATGGCTGCCATGGAGCAACATAACACATCCTCCCAAAGAAAAGTATGGCATATACCTCCAAGAGTAAATGGTACCTGAATACTAATATTAAACACACAAAAAGGCCAGAAAAATTTTAGGAGAAATATGAACAGGTATGGGAGCTGCTAGAGGATGATTGGGTCATTTCCTCAGTTCTAGTGCCAGAGATGGAACAGTGCAGCAGTTCTTAAACTTATGCAAATGCCCAAGACATGTATAAGTTTCTTATCAGCACTATTACCCAGTTTCCATTTGCTACCCATATTTGAGTTAAAAATTTTTAGATATTTTTCAGAGGAAGAAAAACATTTATCTTCCACCTTGCCTTTCACCAAAATATGATTAAATCTTATATTGCTTGAGTAAGTGGTGGTTTCTGCTTGAGAGGCAAATGTTGGAAGGCAGAAGGGCCTGGTGTATCATTGAACAATGACAATTATATTAAATTAATTTAGAGCACCGTTAAGGTAATGTGCCTAATTGGAACATAAGGATAGAAGAAAGAAAGGAAAAAAAAGAAACACTTATATTATCCTTTCTGTTTCTTCCCCTTTTCTTTTTAAGGATAGCCTATCATTAGTCATCATGAAAGCTCTTGGTGGCCACTGAAACAGAGGAGGGACCTTTGACACAGCTTGATCAATCCTAATTGAATGGAGCAGAGGGACAGAAGCCAAAAGGAGGGGACCCATTCTTTGCATTTGACAGCCTCGTCCTTTTTAGTTTGTCAGCTGTCAGAAAACATTGGGGCAYTCTCAGGGTGCATGAGAATGCTTTAAGTTGTCATACAGTTTTTTGCTACATGAGGAAGATTGTTTTAAGCCTTGTCTGGTCTGCTCTGAATATCTAAAATTCTAACGCTGGGAGAYACCTGGTCTAGTCAGTGAAGTAAATGGGAGCTTTACTTGGTAAGGACTCRCAGTGTTTCCTCAAATTAACAGATTTCGTTACACTCCTCATCCCTTAGCCACAGCCCAAGTTGTTCATCATTACCCTTTTATCATTCACCCTCTTCTTTGCACAGGAGTTGGATATGAGGCACAGAAGGCTGGGCCTCCCTATTTTCTGCAACAAAGCCTGGGTGGAGATGCTTTCTGTACCCTTTTATTGTGCAGTATCACTGTGATTTTAGTGCAACATCCTTCTAAATTCTCAGATGCTGTCTTACATAAACACTAGTGTAACTATTGCTGGACTGGAACAAATACTTCGAGGAATACCAAGCTGAGGGAAGAAAGGGAATAGGAAATATTTGCCTTCAATCTCCCTGGCCTCTCATCCCTTTCCCTCTGCTATGCAGGAATGACATTACTGCAAGCCAGGAAGTGGCTTCCCGTGAGAAATTTCCAGCAGTAAGTAGGAGAGTAGAGCAGGGAGATGGAGGGTTGGATAAAAAAGGAAAAAGTCTCAGATTAAAGACCAGCAGTTGAGGTCTTCGCTTCACACTCACAACAAGCACTTTCATATTCATCTCTGTACTAGTGACCCCTTCACTGGTGATGACTTCACAATCTCTTCTCTTGCCTTCCACTACAGGTAGATTTTTGGGATTTTTGCCTCTTTTGTCCATTCTTTGAATCTAAGCACTGGACCACCAAGGGAATTCACTACTTTTACATTGCTTTCAGCTGGATGAAGAATTCAAAATGCTGAAAATCACCTCAGAAACATCACCCTGAATGGGTTTCCATCTCAATGGTAAAAACCTAAGCAATTAATACTGCTTGGAGGTGTTACTATCTTCTCACTCTATGTCAGTCAAAGAGCAGGCATAATTGCATCTCATTCTTTTTCTTGCCTTTGGATACATCTGACAGGAACTTAAGAAAGATCCATACTATTGTCACTTCCTGTCACCTCCCTCACTGCAGTGCTTTTCTGCTGTAAGGGCTGCCTCTGTCATGTATTTGGCAGAGAAAATGTGCACAAAGATCACAGTCCCTCTAGCCATCAGCTTCATCAAAAATATTCCTTCTTCTGGAGTTGCAGGGGAAGTGAAAATTGTCACATTGACAGTTCCGCAGGGCAAAGTTTGGGATTTTGTATCTATTTCTACAACAAAGGATTTACTGCAAACTCTTGTTCTTGTGCTGTTCTCTAAAGGACCCATSTCTAGGCAATCGATGCACTGCACAACATTAATATAATTAAACCAAAAGAGCAACCACTACAGCAAAACGAGGAAAAAGGAATTCTGAAAGGAGGAATGAATAACTTTAGAAAGGTCAAAATGGTCATCAGCACTGTCATCACTGCAAAGGTCTTAAATAGAGCCTGCATAGCCATAGAGGGAGTTGACAGACATCCACAGGGAATGTCTGAAGCCAGGCTGTGATGGTGGAAGTTCCTGTCATATTCTAGAAAGTGTCTGAGCACTGAAAAGCCATGGGAACTCAGCTGCACTGAAAGCACCATCTGAGCTCTGACAGGTCATACCTAACTCTCAATGTAAAGAATTCACAGGAATCTGCTCTCTCATTATTCAGCTTATGCTGAGGGAGATGAATTTCTCTTTGTTGCATTGGCTACTCCAGTGACAGCTGAGTGGGTTATGTGTCCAGGAACAGCAAAAACCCCTATTCTTATACTGCATTTTCACTGACAAACGTCTTTCACTGTGTCAGCTTCACAGGATTTTAATTTCAGCCTRGAGCAGCACAGATACTGATGTTGGTCACCAAGTGCCTTTTAGTCCCAGAAAAGGAAGAGRCCATGAGGCAGGTAGGGAAAACTATTTCCAAACATGTCTCAGGCTGTAATTTAGAGTACTCGAGTCTCTGCAGAATTTAGTCCTCCAATAAATAAATAAAAATTATGTGATTTCTTTGCCCTGGTGTTTTCAACAGAAACTTTTGATTCTCTGGTTGCCCATGATTCAAATAGATGTGTTGAAAACCAATTTAAGACCCAGCAGAACTGAGTATGCCACCACATTCAGCCAGCTGTGGAGATTCATGCCAGTGCTTCTGCCACAGGACAGATGATGAATGGCTGTTGGTGTTTGGGAAGATTCTGCAGCCCAGAGCATATTGCCTTGATCCTCAATGTCAAGAAACAGGTCGTCATGCTGCTGGAGATAATCAGAGTGCCTGGCTCTTTTACCCCTTTGCTTTATCATAGGAAAGAATTTTAATATTAGGAAAAGCAGAAGGAAAGTGCAAGGTTTGAAGGTGGGTGGCTCTGAATTYTAACATAAGTTGCTGGGGTTGCTGGTAATGTTTCCTTCCAGCTTAAACACGAAATTCAAAGGTGCAGGACAGACCCTATCTCACACTTTGGCTTTAAGGAGGAAACTCATTTTACTCAGGATGGAGGTACCTGATGGGGAGAGAAGAAAGTCACCTGTGACTGTTGCCATCAATGGTCGTTGATAAATRATAAATCAGTTCCTGTAGGTGCAGACTGATCCATGTGGATTGTTCTCCTGCTGCAGGAGCTGGAACATCACTCTCTATCKCCTCTCATGCACAGAAACTTAAATATGTAATATCCATTATCTCTACTGACCTCGACATGAATAAAGGACATGTGTAGGTATTTTCACATGTGGTGACATTTTCTTTCTGGTCTGTGACCATACTGGATTTTCTCCCATTTTCCTTCACACACACATTTCTCAAGTGTTTGAGTGAAAGRGTCTTGGCTCATATATAAACATCTCACAGTGCTTTGAAGTCCCTCAGCAAGGAATAAAGTTCCCAGTCCAGATTCTCAAAATGCACAAGAAAGAGAGAAACTATAGGAATAAAGTTGTGTCCTTCATACATATGGAAATATCATGGCAGGGGGTTGAGGGCAGGACAGAGAGAGATTTAGAAACTGGAATGAGCTGTCTGGAAAAGACACACACTGAGTGACAGATGGACAGAAAGGGTCTAAGAAAAGAAGAGACCCAAAACAGCTGCTTCAGAAAGTACACAGTCACAAGAAAACCAAAAGAAAAAAAACAAATATAACTTTTTTCTTTAAAAAAAACCCAAAATAAATAAAGTAGTTCATATTTCATCATTCCTTCTCCCATATCCCACTACTGTTCTATTTCASTCCAAAGATATATGCACCACTTCTTGCCAGTTGTAGCACACTTTTGAAATCATACAGTAAAAARGATGATTTAGGAAGAAAAAACTTATGAGAAAGAATGCAGTTGTGTGCAGCAATTATCAGCTTACCACTGTGGGCAATTTTGATTTCATTGCCATGGATCTATGATCTAGAAACAACTCTAAGAATTTGGTAGGAAGTATTASTTACTCAAGTATTCATGGAGTAATTTGGTACTGAAAGTTTTATGAAACTGGTGAAGAATTATTGTAGACTTTATTGTGAGGAGAACCTTTGATAATGTTGAAGTTGCCATGTCYTTAAAAGTCAACTGAGGAGCTATAAAATTTGGTGTAATTGAGAAACAGTTGCTTAGCACATTACAAAATCAGATGTGCTTTTTTTGCAGAAATTAATGTGATGACAAGAGGAAAAAAAAAAGAAAAAAAAAGACAAGAGAATCRCTATATGGCTCATTACAAGTAAATTTGATTCTGTTCAAACAACCTTGACTACAGAGACATTTGAATTGGCAAAATGAGATACTTAGCAAAGGACTGGTATATCTCTGTCTAGCTGGACTGTCCTAGCTCTTCATCCCTGTAGTAGTAATCAGTTGAAAAGACTCATTCATATTTCACATCTTTTATTACAGAAATAGTTTTTGTGTCAAGAGTCTGAAAGTCTTTGATATATTATTTCTAAAGCAGAAACATAATAAGCAATGGCATCCTTATTCTACAAAACCAAAAAAAAATACAACCCTGTGAACAAATTTTTGCATGATATTCTATTGTAGTGAGAGAATGGACTTTTTGTATGTTTTTTGTTGTGTCCCAMCCCCTACCTTTTTGATGGCACAAAGCTACATTAGTTTCACTYTATTTTAATGATAAAATCAGTGTTGYCTTTTAATTTCRTTCTTTAAAAAAAAATAAATTGGAGAAGAGTGAAATGTCAGTTTTCTTCCAATGGATGTTCATTTTTCTCGCCCTGTTTCGGGGGTTAACTGTGCAAGAAAGGCCATGGGAGGAGATTCCTAACCCAGCTATCAAAACAATCCTGACAGGCTATAACTTCTAATCAAAGACTGACCTCACTCAGAGTGGATAGGACTCYAGGGAAAATCTTAGGAACTACAGACTGGTGAGTCTGACTTCCATCCCTTGAAAGATGACAGAGTCTATAATAAACAATAAAATCATACAGTACATGAACTATATTTTCTGTTGGGCGGYGTGGCTCCTGCAAAGGGAAAACCCACCACAATAACCTGCTGAAGTTCTAGCAGGGGGACTGTAAATGCATGGATGAAAGGCAAGGAATTTTAAAGGGAAGAGACTTTTCAAGAGACAAGTCAATAAGGATTGGTCCTGGAAGCAATTTTATTCAACATCTTTGTCCATGACCTGGAGAAAAAATAAGCAGAGGAATATCCAACTTTGTAGATATGATAATCACTTTTCTGTTGGCAAGGAGGTGCATACAGATCTCATAGAAGTGTACAAATGGTTGGCAAACAAACTGCAATGTAGATAAACCTAAACTAATGCAAGTAAGAAGAAAAAATCACTGAAGGTTCATAACGCTGAACATGAAACCGGCAGTTATAGTTCAGGTAAGAAATCTTGGTTTCATGCTGGCAGGTGTCTGAAAACTTTGACTCAACACACAGTGGCAGCTGAAAAAGCCAATGAGATGCTGGGCATAATTGTGAATGTGCTGATAGCAAGAAAGGATACATATTTTTGTATCTAAAAGGTCTTAAGTGCTCCCACCTTGAGCACATTTGTGTGTTTTTCTGGCTTACACACCTCAAGACAGACAAACTGAAGTTAAGGACAGCAAAATGAAGAGCAAGGATTGCGATCAGCGTGATGGGTTGGATTCCTCTTTAAGGGAAATTGAAAGACTGGGACAATTCAGGAATCTGAAGTGTGATACCACAAAGTTTTATAAAAGGTGAAAGCGCTGGGTGTGCTGAATGTGGAAATGTTCAACACATCATGCAATAAGAGAAGTAAGGAAACAAAGAAACTAGCATTAGGTTTGTTTAAAACTGACAAAAGGAAAAGCTTCTTTRKGYAGCAASTGGTGAACCTCTGGAATTTGCTACYACAGGAGWTTGTRTGGAAGGACAATATCAGCTGGTTTATAAAAGGACTGRTTGTTCACAGTCTGTAAAATGGAGACTGATAGAATGAGCCATGGGAGGACAAAAGGAAAAGATAGAGGGTGATTTTGCTTGCCGTCATTGAATAGGATCTCTGATGAAGACTGGACACTGGGACTTCTTTTTCTTATGGCCAATGAGAAATGTGGCCACACATTTCTTCTTTTTCTTACATCTGTGTACCAGTTTGATTTGATATTCATGGTCTATTCTATGGCAGGCCCTGCACATCCCAATTCTGAGAAAAAGTCACATAAGCAATGGCTGATCAAGAGTTTACTCCCAGCTCGATAGCTTAGTGAAAATTAGGGAATATMAGGCCAAGCTCAGCACTGTGATAAAGCCCGTGCTTAGTGAGAACTGTGGACGATATAGAAAATATTTCATGGTTATATGTCCCTAAAATATTATATCTCCAGGGTCAAAGATCTGTAATCTTCTGCAACACTGAGCAAAATCACCTGTTCCTGCAAGCACCTCGTTATCCAAGGCAGGAGTAAGTTTAAGGGACTTATTTTTCAGGGACTTTGGAAGAAAATCGGTGTGATCCATTGTGGCTGGGGATATATTTTGTGAAACCTTAGCTCATTATTTACCTTCTGGATATTTTATACCCCAGGTGGGCTAGCAGCATGAATATTTCAAAAGAGGCTTTGTTTATCACTCTGAACATAATATAAAGAAAAAAATGGCTGTGCGCAGAGGCAGCTGCTTCTTCTGCTCCAGGAGTTTGGGATGTAGATGTCATTTTTATAAACTTAGTCAGCAAGGGCACTGGAGTCTAAAYGATACTGACTGATGTTATGGAAATAGTTTGTCCTTTGTGAAGACATTTTATCATAGCACTCGTAATTGGAAGAGTGAGCATATAGATCCAAAGCAGAGATTCACCAGGGAAGCCCTGGCCACGCTGTTAGAAATGTCCTCTTTCTGAAAAGAGGGTAGAAGTTATGACCTATTTTTGGTATCCAGCACGTGACTGGGAATGAGAATTGGGTAAAAGTCTGACCTCATCTAATGTTTTGTGTGTCTTGGAAAGAGAGAGCCACATCTTTGTTGCATTGCAGGTGTGGAGAAGGGCTTGACTGGGGTCTGCAGTGCAGTAGGCACAGAAATTTAGGATCTGTTCAAGAAATGCCCTGAGCTTGTGCTAGCCAAACTACAAGGGGGCTCCTCACCACCCTTTTTTTAAGAAGCAATTTAGTTTGGGGCTGCCCTTAAGGATTTAGGCTGGCCACTGTGCTCCCTGTGTGGCTTCCATTTGTCTCTCTAGAAATGTTATCCTCATTCCCCTGGCACGAACACCTTCACCACACCTAAGGAGGAATAATAACTGAAAACCTCTCACGGTCCACACTCACTAGAAATTCTCTATGAAAATGCAAATGTAAAAAAAAAAAAAAAAAAAAAAAAAAACCCAAAAAAAAAAAAAAACCCCAAAAAACCACCTCAAACTAAATCCACCTTAAATAAAGGCATAAAAGGCTGTGAATAAAACAATACATTAGTTTCACCATAGATTTTGATGCTCACTCTGAAGAACAAAAGACAAATAATATCCTGCATTTTCTGGTAAACAGCATGAGGGAACCTGACCACACAATATTCCACGTGCAATTTTTGAATTATTTTCTTGGAATGGCCTGAAATGCAGAGAGTTCAAAAGGAACTTAGGGACTACCATGCTGCATGCTTCTGCCTTTCACTGCAGACTGGGAGACAGACCAGATTGTTAGTTATGCTGACTGGATGAACCACAGTTGCATCAAGAAACCCATTTCAGCTCCAGCATCACATGTTGCTAAATCKACAGTGAAGATAAAGCTTGCTATGCACACTACAATGCTCATCAATAGACAGCACTAATACTTATAGTAGGAGATATTTTTAAACTGGCCACGTTTTGATGCATCCTCTCTCATATTCATTCCTCAGAACCTCAATAATGATCTGTGAGAACTCCTTTAAAACCCACCAGGCATAAAATCATTTGCAACAGAGTTCATCAGCAAAAGATATTCTGTCATAAATAGATAACTTCTGAGTCCCATTTTTGATGTACGATTTCTGAGATTGCCTCTGCATGCTATGATGATAACATGAGAGCAAAAGATGTCAGGTTGCAGGAGAAATTTGGGTTAATACTTTAACCCTTAAGAGATATGGATTATTTCATGCATGTCTTAGACACATTATAATTTYTGTTATGATAGCATTACTCCAGAGTCATTCATTTATCTGAAGACTTTTTGATTTATTCCAGTAAGATCAAAAGGAAGACAAATTAAACTGACATCCAACAAATAGCCTTCCAAATATGTAAATCGAGAGATATGAATCTGCAGTTATTGATAGGTACAAATTACCAGTAATTGGCCAGACGAGGTAAGAGCTTTGTCCTATTCCACTTACTCTTTCTCAAAATTCAGAGGAAAGAAATTCAATTAATCAAAAAACTTGAAAACACCTAAGTACTCATCAGTCTCTTTCATTTATTCTAAGCATTATTACAGACAAGTCTTACCAGTGTTATTACTCACTTTGATTTAAAAAAAAAATAAATAAATATTTCAACTATTAAGCTTGTCTGAAAATGAGTAAGAAGAACTAGCATTAAAAAGTCTGTTTTTGACCACTTACCACCTTAGCTGTATGGACTGGTAAGTTTTGAACAACTGAATCAGAGAAGTGTTCAACTTCTTGAGTGATTTATACTTGTGAGGGAACCAATTTAGGTTTAGTTATGTGATTAAAAAAAAAAAAAAGAAAAAAAAA
>NW_026623287.1:957378-995383 GCF_030028575.1 Malurus melanocephalus
AAAAAAAGGAAAAAAAGGAAAAAATATATTCCTGCTTCTTGATTTCAAATATTGTTTTTCTTCCCAAAGGGTGAAATACCGGATGCATTGAGGAGTTGAACCATAAGTGTCAGAGAGATACAGCATCTTAAAGCCCTGGAGAAGTCCTAATTTGAATTCTATTCTGAACTTCCTGGCTTAGGCCTCTGTCTACATCCTYCTGCTTTTATTCTCTTTAGTTGTGCACTAACAACTTTAAGGCTCGTGCAGCATGTAAGCTGATTGCTTTGAATATAAATGGGTAGACTATTAAAAGCAGAATTTAGGCTTCTACTCATAAATCATAAAAGGAAGCATAAATTCTGTGTTTTAGTGGAGATTTAAATTCCTAAATGGGTTTTATAGGTGCCACATAAGACCTATTGACAATACCCCTTTATGATAAAAAGTAAATAGAAGTGACAAAGTCAGAATTCAAAATGCCACTGCTTAGCTCCCACTAGCCTGAAGAAGACCAAAAAAATGGCTGGAGGAAATCTCAGAGGGAAACAAATGATAACATGAAATTAAATGTGTAATATTCCTTTTTATGCTGTGTGGGGGAAAAAAGCACTCAGAGAATGAGCTGGTACATTTGCATAACAAAGGAAATCAACAACAACAACAAATTGCCATCGTGTTCAAAGCTGATAATTGCACAGATGACAACAAGAAAGCGCCTTTCTTCTCAGCTCTCTAGGGGACAAGCCTTGTCGAGATGAGGAAAAAAGGTGGAAAGTGACCCCACYTGCTTTCATGAAAATTAGCAACCTCAGAAAATGTCTTTGGTGCAAGGGGGTGGCCAGTGAACGATGTGAATGCTAATGAACGCAGCGAGGGCAGAGCTCAGCCAATGTTCCCATCAGCTCCATCAGACAATCAACAACTGGCAGCAGACTCCTCTTCAAACCACCCTCATCCAGCTCCCCAACACCCAAATCACCTTGCTGAGAAAGGTTTTTTTTCTTGAGAAGAGATTTTTGAGGGGTTTCTAGTCTTTGTGTGGTTTTTTGTTTGCTCTTCCTCTGGTATTTTCTTTCAAAGATGAACTGAATTCCAATTCTTTGAGCCCTGTGAGATGCGCCGATCTCCCATGCTTCTGTACAACCCCAAGAAYTGATCCTCAGTTTCCCCAAGCCAGTTGTTTGGACCTTATCTCACCTTACTGGGAYCAAGGTCAAGGTATTTGCACTCATTTTCTCCTCTGAGGTTCCCAAGCCCCAGAAGATTTCTCACTCCGGAGAAAGAGGTGATGCTTTAGGCACCAGCAGATCACCAATTGTAACTGGTTCTGTCAGCATGAAAATATGCATTTGCTTTGTCTGCAAGATGAAACATAATTTGATTTATCCAATGACTTCCTAGAAGTACTGTGACTCCAGAAGTATCCTAAAAGTGCTGAATAGTGGTGGCTTTTTTTTTTTTTTTTTTTTTTTTTTTTTTTTTTTTTTTTTTTAATTATCTGGTGGTAGGTTGTCCTTGAATAGATCTCTAAAACTCTTTGAAAGTATGTGACTGATGCTGAAAATCCTAGACAGAAAGACAGGCTGTGAGAGACCAGGACCAACTGATATGTCCCTCTTTAACTCACCACTTCTCACTGTTTTCCATCTCTGCATCAATAATGCAGCAGGCAACAAAAATGAACAAAGTCACACAGTCTTATTCTAGTCCTTCTTATTTTGGACCAGCTCTAGTAGCACAAAAATAGCTCCCATTGGCAAGTCTCCACAGACTTGAGAGGTTTAAGCCCCTGAAATCTGTCCTTTAACTGTATGGAAAATATCTGTAAAACTTAAAAGATTTTACACCCGCTTGATTTAAGAAAAAGTCCTTTCAAACTTTGAAGAGTTTAACATAAATAAAAACAATTCTAGAGAGATAAATTATTAAAGTCAGTGTGTATTCTGTAACTCAAAATATGTGCATGCATTTTAAGGTCTTTGGTACAGAATTCAGCMGCAGTTTTAATTTTCTGCCAATAGGATTGATTAAAAAACAAACAGCTTGTCCTTCTATCCCCCCCCAATAACACAGAGAAGAAAATGTCTCAAATCAGTCAGGTATTGTTTTRTTTTTAAATCCTCTGGGATTTTTGTATTTGGTGTCTGATGTCTAGCTTGCTTTTATTCATTCCAGAATAAATGGATGGCAGTCAGGGAGACCTTGAATAGACACAGTTAAGGCACTCACATGAGCTCCCTGGGTTCAAGCCTCSATAGCAGACAAGACAGAAACTTTTGCCTCAGGCTTTAACATCCTATGTACCTTAACCTGTCAGTYCTTACAGTGGGAACAGTTTTATCTTTTATAACTAATGAAACATTTGCAGGGAAAAGGGGTCCAGGGTCTGTCATTGGGGGACTCATTTAGGAAGACTGAAGGCACAGATTCAAATCCTTCTTCAGCAAATGAAGAAAAGAACAGGCAAAAGGCTTTCCTATCACCTAGACAAACGCAATGGGCAGTGGACAGCACTCAATCTCTCTCATGTGGGTGGATTTACCTGCCCCACCCTTCTCCTTGTGGACAAAAAGTATGAGAGATCTTAATATTAAATAATGATTAAAGAATGTTGAATTCTCAAAAATATGCCATTGGATGGAACTCTTTCACTGCAGGCAACACTTGCTCTTTGAAGCAAAAGYGAATTTCTGTAGAAAAAGATGAAAAGCTGACCAGGAAAGGGATAAACACCAATATGGGACAGTAGTGTTCCATAAATAATGCTAATGGATCCTTTAGTTATCTCCAGACTCTGATAATTTTACCATCTAAACACACTCAGTTTGAAAGCAACTACAAGAAGTTGAAATTTTACATCTACCTGCTCCTTTTGCAAGCTCAGGTGTTTGTGACCATCATCCTCATGCTACATAGCTGAGGTAGATTTGCTTCTGTCTCTGCTTCATCTCGAACCAGATGGACGCAAAGTAGTTACTGGTTTGTCATGGGACCTGGGGAGCAGTCTGAGATATTCACTGTTTGTACACCCAAAACTGACAAAATGAAAGTATTAATCTGAATTTTCTGTAAAGAACCCAGGATGCAAAAGTGCATGTGGAGTTGAACGCCGTGCTGTTTGTTTACTTTGTCTTGGATGAGTTACAAGAGAGAGGCGTTCTTGTCTGAAGCTTGTAGAGCAGCTCATCAAGACCTAATCAGGTAAGTGGGTCCTTTCTTGGCTGATTTCCCTGCCTGCAGCRGATGAAGCACCAATTGGCATTTCTCTGGGTGCAGGTTCCACTAAATGCATCCCTAACGTGCTGCTCCTGCCAGGTTTCAGTGGAAGCAGCGAGTCTGGGGTGTGCAGACAGATGAGTGCTTCCAACTGAGGACAGCAGGTGTGCAGAGWGGACTGTGAAAACAAGGGAAATGGGACTGGCTCGCGTGGATCTTGGCCCAGTGCAGCAATCTGAACCATGGACAACTCTCTAATGGGCTGTGAGAGTTGTGCTGAGAGACATGAAGAGTGGGACAGGCCGAGGGACAGATGGAAATACTCTAAATTGAGAGTCAGCCTGAATCCATCACAGTGCATGATCAGAGGTGCTGCCTAGAGGCCCATAAAATCAGTTGTCTATGGTGCTGGTCATTAGCAAAAAGTTGTTTGTTAATGGTATTAATTTTCTGTAGTGTACATCAGTTTACTGATAGAGCTGGAATTCGCTTCCTTAATATTTTAGCCTAGTTCCTAAATAGGAACGAGTTATTTCAGACTTTGTGAAATTAATGAGGACTATTTGCCAATGGSTTGCTTGTGACTGGATATTCTCTGATGCCTAATAAAGGACATCAATTASCTGTTTCTTCAGTGGAAGCAGTGGTAGTGCCTTTTCCCCACCGTTTCTCCTGTTTCCAGAATTCATATTAAAATAAAATGTATCCGAGTGTTTTTTACCTTAATTTATCCAAAATCAGCTGAGTTCAAAAGTTGAAGGACAGACACAGACTGTGTTCCTTCCCCTTGAAGCCAGATTTATAATTTTAGATTAAGTCAGAGCTGCTTAGGGATCTCCATGGCAGTACCATATAATTTCTTCAGTGAACAGGTTGAGATAACAAAATTGTCATGACCACTCTTCATGAGCTGAGCTGATCAGCCTGTGCCTCACCAACAACTGCCTCTCTCTGAGGKTCTGATCCCATAATTCAGTCAGACCCTGCCTAGGTGTACAAGGACCTACTCCATTATAACATTTGGAAATGCCTGGCAAATGCTAAGAAATATCACAGTCTCACCAGGGAAGGAACTGGGATTTAAACCCAAAGGAAAGATAACGAAATGAGGAAAAAAGGAGAAGTGGGTTACATGAAATTGTCCAAGCAATGAAGAAAGATTTTGGCATAAACCCACTTTTATCTCCTGCATRTCAACTGAGCACATTCAATGATAGGGATATTGAATATTGAACCCACCTTCTAAACACTGGTGATTTGGTATTTGGCACAATCCTGCACACTTGGAGGGTTGAGACTAGAGTTTCATAGAGTTTTGTTTCCCTTGAACCAAACTCAGCTCTTCCATGCAATAGTTTACAGCAGGAGCAGGGTTGTTGCTTTTCTCTCATTAGTTCATCCACATAATCAGATCATTTCCACTATTCAAGAAGAATTTAAACTCCTGCCATGTGCCCTCCAGACAAATCTAACCCTGTGCCAYCACTGGGTCAATTTCTACCAGAAAGGTGAAGGCAAGCCTTCCAAAYCCCACATCCCTGTCCCCCCTTAACACTGGATTTCTCTCCCTTTTGTTTATTTCATTTCCTGTGCTCACCATGCAATGAACCTCCCCAGGTTCATTCATTCATTTCACCTTGGCAGCATGTCACTATGCAGACAATCTATTGAGGAATGAGATTGAAATAATATTACACTGCCGAGCTGATAATACCTGACTTTAATATCTCTGAGCAGCATCTCCATTGTGCTATGTCAGTGAAACAGATCAGGCAGTCTAGTGTAARCCAAAGGGAGTGTGGGGAGAATACTTCTGCTATCAAAATTAAACTTCTAATACACCAGCAACAGAAGGTGAAGGGGCGAAAGAACTGCTCAGCTACATTTCAAGCAGCACCTCTGAGAAGGTAGATAATAAACATCTGTATTTAACTCCAAGCACTTCTCCTCCCTCTCTTCTCTCCCATCTCCTTGTCTCGTCTGCTTCCAATAACACACTAGGTTGATTATATAYAGCTCATTTTAGTGACATCATAACCATTCCTTTGGTCATTATCATGTTACTTAAACAGATTTACAGTCGGTGCATTTGAATTTAAAAAAGGATGAAGGGGGGATGTTCAAGGAGCCATGAGAAAAGATATTCAARAAGTGTGGTTAAGACAGCCCTAAGAAGCTCTGTGAGTGGCTTTGATCTCTAAATCCAGCCAGTAAGTCTGTCTTGTAGGTAAGAGACAGGGCAGAGAGTTGGGACAACCTTAACATTGTTCTTGATCCTTCTCTTTTTTGGCTATTTGGCCTTCAAGGATTGTTCAGCTTTTATCACTGTTTCTCCACCTCAAGTTTATGTGTGAAAGAATATCTTCTGTGCTTTAGCAGCTAGATGGACCTGTTCATGTTAAGCATATTCATTCCTCTGCTTCAGTTGGTATGGCAACAGGGGAGAGCTTGGCTCAACAGTTGTCTCTAATAGACCCAGATCATGGGTCAGATTGGATCCTGAATGCCGATATTCCATCTGAGGAAGAGGATGGGGCTGGGCAGAGGGATATTTCAAATTCATTAAACATCCTCTGCTGCCTCAGCAAGCAGCTTATCRAGGGAATCATTAACAGCGTGAAATTTTTAAATGTGTGTTTACAAACGAGTCTGTAAAGAAGAAGCCTGGAAAAGCCTTTCAGCTCTTCCAGGTGAATTTCAAAGGCCACATCAGCTATGGATAAAATGCAAAAAGTTGAAGAGGTCAAATGTGAAACATATAGACCTCTGTTTAACCCTTCATGTCCTGGTGATGCTGTCTGAMTTCCTTCTGCCTCTCTACCACTCAACCTGCCTTTCTGGTATTCCTTGTTACATGCTGATAATCACAACTTATCCCTCCTGCACCTATTGCTGTCTGGTGCTACCATTGCTGTCTATATCTGAGATTGCAAGCCACAAGTGCRAAATCAGAGTCCAAAGAAGAATTAAAACCCTGCATCTGTCTTCCTGCAATTGCCTCATACCTATTTCTAGAGGAGCAGTCAGACTGAGATGATCCTTTTTGCTCTATTACAAGCCTAGTTAAAAGTGTGAATGAGACCTGTGTTAAGGCTGAATAACTTACCAGAGAGAAAAAGCCAAAGGAAAGAAAATAAAAAATAAAGTTTTTAATGGGTTTCTGAACTTTCTGAAAGGCTGCAGACACAGCATCCTAGTTTTTGAGATCTACGCACTGATGAGTTTTCCCCTTTTTCTTTTGCTGTTAAAGTTCCTCATGCAGCCAAAATACAAGTGGTCCCTCGGCACTGATTTATATTATTTTTAGAGATGTGCAGGCAGCAACAGTTTTAAGCCCTCAAAGTCTAATAATATTTTTTTTCCTTTAAAGAAGAAAGAGAGAAAGAAAGAAGTGATCCTCCACAGCATATCAGAGCAGGAGGAGGTGACTGATAAAAGTTGTGACTGGCAGATTGAGCACCATACCCTAATTAGATAGGAACTTGGTATTTGCAGTGGCTTCTGCCCTGGTAAAGTTTTCCTTTGACCAGAGGAGGGAATAAATCCAACACCTCTTAAGAGTCTTCATGGACTCCCTGGACTAAAATAATCTGTTCAACTCTATGAGAAACCTCACATTTTAATGACTTTGACTTCAAACTCTGAAAATATGTTCTGAAAAGTGTTAATTTTAAGATTAAGGTACTGGAATAAGATTGAAGACACTATTACCAATTCTGTGCCAAAATTTCAAAGTCACAGTGGGCATGGTGCATAACTTCAGTCACATTTGTTGAAAAGGGATGTTCTTTTGCTTGACTTGTTTCTTAAAAAAAACACCCAGCACTGGGAAAGGGTATTCTCCTGGCATGCATGTCCTGATCTCAGGCTCCTCTAAAGCATAAACAGCCAGGAGCAATTCAGGACTGGCATATCTTCATCAGAACACTGAGAGTAGATGCATTGGTACAGATTTAGTCATCTACAGTATTGGCATTTACATCTGAGATAGTCATCTAGGTCACCTTCACAACCCATGAGAAATAGTCAGTTCTAGAGGACGATCCATTTAATTCAAATGTAGAGGTAAGGAGAATCACTCTCTGGAATTGCCTATTTCCCTCTACAGAGTTTAAGCAGTTAGGTCAGGTGTGTATTCATTACAGACGTTAATCAATGAATCCCAAGCTGTGACACCCTGCAGAAGACACCCTCCTCAAAGCATCTAGAGTTTCCATGACTGGGTTTGGGGTTAGCTCTCAAATGTGGGATCTTAGTGACCCATGGAAAGTCCTATCAGGGCTCCCCTTTGCCATGATCTGCAATAGCTCARAGGGTGAGAACAAGAGGTGTGCTGATGAAAGAAGTAGATTTACAGACCCTTTTTGGAAACAACTTTTGATTTCTTGGCTAGGATAAGGAAAAGCAACACCCACTCATGTCCAAATGTGAGTGACTCTGTCCGTAAGGGCAGTAACGCACTTAGACTAGTGAAATATTTATTCATGTGTCAACAACGGTRGGCATTCTCCACAGTCCACTAAGGCATCTCTTTCACAAAGTTAGATGGTAAAAGACACAACATTTCCTTTATTTGGGACTCCACAAAGCTGGTCAGAACTTCACGTTTGATTGGAACTCCCCGAAGAGTTCTAAGGTTAAAGCTGTGGACAAGGCAGGAAGGAAGACTAAAAGGCACTGAAGAAAAGATTACTTAAGAAGATGAACTGTTGGAAAAKAAGTTGAAATGAAAGGCAAAGGACATAAGAAAACAAAAAACCCAGCCCAGAAACCACCCCACTGCTGCAAAGGAAGCCATTCATTTACATTCGCGAGAAACGCAACAGCAGCTGGAGGTGTCTGGGCGCTGCCATTCCACAGATGATGTCAGGCCTGCGGAAGATTTTTCAATTAATCTCTCTTGACCCTGTGCCTTGAACCCTCATTCCTATTTTTAACAACCCCATTCTGTTGAATGACCTTGGGACCTAGTGACCAATAATGCCCATTTAAGTAACTGCGGGGGTGTCGGTAAGTATGCAAGGAGAATTTGCAGAGGGCTCATTATATAAAGAGTTAGTTACCACAAAGAAGGACTCTCTCCCTCTCTCTCTCTCTCATTCTTGTCTATAGGCTAGTAGTTGGGGACCTCAAACAGAGACTTGATCACACTAAACACACAAAAAAGGCTGTTCCGTGTGTAGATGGTTGTAGAACTCGGAGAAAATAAGGAAGGTCATACGAACACGCACCAATCAAACATATCAACATCACAGAGAAACCATCAAAAGCTTCATATTTCTTCTTTCTACTGAAATATTGGATAGGAAAGAATAGYAGCTAAACAAGAAGTAAAGAAGCACCATATTTTGTCTTACATCATGGTGTAAATCTCTAAACAACACCTGTGCTAGTCCTGTTAATCATCTTGAGACACTAAGGAAGGATTCAGCTTCAAGCTCATGTGTGTACAGCAATTGCAGAGAACAATTTTGCCTGAGCCACAAGAAAGGAAGAGCCATTTTGCCTCACCAGTGTTACAGAAAACAGTTTTATGCCCACCAGATACATAGTTCAGAACATYCTGGTGGAGGCACAGCAATAAGCCTTGGATGCAAACATAACTTTTATTCCAATATGAAAATATGTCTTGTACTCTTGTAAGCATTGTGAGGCTGTGAACATGTTCTCTTTCCTGTTTTTAGTGCATGTCTTTGGCAGGCTGAAAAATAATATGTTTGTTTTCTCAAAAAAAAAAAAAAAAAAAAAAAAAAAAAAAAAAAAAAAAAAAAAAAAAAAAAAAAAAAAAAAAAAGGAAATGATCCTCTGTTGGATAGTGCTATGATGGCAACATGGGAATAAAAACACAATGTACTGTGGTGTTATGCAAACCTCTCTGGGTTCCTTTGCTGATGGAATGACAACCATCTTGGCCCTCACTCTAGGTTTCAACCATCTATCCTTTCAMATAATGCTCTGGGTCTGAGATGGGGAATAACAACAGACAGGACAAGGCTTAAAGAAGAATGAATGATAAGCCTGGTAGACTTGGATTTAAAGCTGAATTCCACTGCAAGGGAAAGAAGCTTTTTGTTTGTAGTATTCTCACTCCTGGGGCTCTGGTAGGTAAGAGGCAAAGAAGAAATAAGAGGATTTATAGGAATTGTGGGTGATGTTGGATTAAAGCTATTAATCAGAACGTAAAAACTGTCATTCTGGGTCAGACTGAAAGTCTGTAACAAAATAACCTGTTCCTGACAGTGACCTGTAACAGATGTTTGGGGAAAGCATATAAAAATCATGGCAATTACAGAGTGATCTTTCCCCTGGCTGCACTCTTGTGTCTGAAATCAGCAGTTTAGAAACTTCCTAGATTTTTATTTCTCAAACTTTCAGAAGGTTTGCATGTAAAAAGTTACATAACTGACCAGTACATACAGGCATTGCTGTTGTGTACCAGTGAAAGCCATTTTGTCTTAAGAATGAGAAAATAGCTTTATAATTACTCCAAACAGGCTTAGTCCCTGGACTAAAACCAACACTGGCACATCAGTGAGACCCTGTTTTCCTCTGGGATGCTCTTTGAGCCCCACACCCACCAGCTCTTACCAAAATGCACAGACCTACCAAAATGTATAAACCTAGCAAATTACATGCTGGAGGGCTGAATACAGGACTGGAGCAGGAACATTTCAAGGCTCTCCTCTCTGCAAGTTCATTAATTATGATAAACYTGTTCATCCAGCATCTCCTGAAAAACTCCTCTCCATGTAATGTCCTTGTACCACTCTTGCTGGGTCATCGACTAGCAAGGCGGCCAACACACTCTGCCCCAGTAGCGCTACAAAAAACTGATCCTAAGCTGCGATCAAAGGGAAGCAGAAGGGCAAAGCACCAGCAGAACAAAGAAGATAAGGACCACAGAAATCCATCAAATTTTAAAATGCATTGGATGCACTAACATCTCAGAGGAGACTCAGATAAGGACTCAAGTAGCTCTTCTTACATATTCCTTCAAGGCTRAGCTCTGACATGCAGTCTTACTTGCTCCCCAACAGGTTTGTTCACCTCTTTGTTCGCTCAGCCTTTCTCTTTCAATGGAAAGATATCATTTTGCTGACCTCCACTGATGATTAATAAATAAGGACTAAAAATCAGAATGCTACTGAGTGTATTTCTTCACCATCTCACCTGTGTGAGCTTCTCTCACTCCAGTTTCATCCAGGACAGAGACACTCTTATGTGTGTCCCTAAAACAATCTTGTCACTGCTATGTTCAGAACTTGTTTCTGTGTTGTATATTTCCAGACWTCACGCAAACCATCCTTTTTTTCTTGTCTCTTCCAATTAGTTTCTATTATAGCTTTTTTCTTTCCTTTCCTTATACCTTTTAATTCCCCTTTCTCTTTAATACACTGTCTCTGTACTGGTGTTGCTTAACTCTCAGGAAGTGTTTTGGGACATGCTTGATTAAAAAAGATAGAGGAGATTAAATTCAAACAGTTCTGTATTTTTACTTTTGTACTTCCACTTTCCCCTGTCAGTATATCTGTAATAACTGAAGTATTTATATATTTGGTATTTTGAAAATATTTTTTCAGTCAAAATACTTGAAATTCGTTATTTTAACCATGAGAGTTAGAAATATATGTAATGGATTTAAGGTGATTCTACATTTTTTCTTCTAAAACCATAGTGTTTTAATTACATTATTATTTATAAAATGGTCTGCATATTTTCTGGAAATTTAAAATAAATTCATGTTATAATTATGACATTTCTTTGATGTCATGTGGAATGTCTAAAGTAGTTTGGGCTTGTATTTCTTTCTTTTCAGGCAGAGTTTTAGGAACTAATRGAAGTTTCAGGAGAAAAACTAGATGGAAGTTTCAGGAGAAGAAATTAGATATGAGTCTTTGGTCATTACAAGTTTAAACCTCAGATAATCCTTATCCTCCTTAACTGAAAACTCAACTTTAATGGATTTTATTTGAATTTCATTCTCTATATGGAAAGGTGGGTTTTTTTCCCCTCCTTAAAAAGTTGTGCAGCATGGCAGGGTGTTGGAACTACATGATCTGTAAGGTCCCCTCAAAATTAAACTATGCTATCACTGGATGATAAAACTGAGGGAGAAAAAAAAAAAAAGATCAGCCTTCCAACTGGAATTTTGACACATATTCTCTTTCCTTCAAGCCTGACTTATTTGTAAAAACTTCTAATAAACATGAATCTGACAGTCAGCCTAATATKCTGGAATCAAAAGCTATTATTGACTTTGCCATATTGATCAGCGRTGGCCCAAGCCCCGTAATAGATTAYGGCGCTCCTCTCCTCTCTGAGCTGTTCTGCTGCTCCCTCTCCGCATTAAACGGGCGCTCCTGTGACAAAAACTGTTAAAATGACCCCATTTTGGGGGTTCTCCAGGCCTCGCCCTTCCATGGGTGCAGGTTGCCCTGCCAGAGCCACACCAAGCTCTGAGCAGCGGGTGCGTGTGTTTCACGTGGCGCTTTGCCGCTCGCTCCTGGATTATCCGTGTTTGGCGACGCCTCCACCCMCTTTCCATGGCACATCTCCCCAGCATCCGCTGCTCTCGTGCCCTGCTGCTCTGCTGTGCTCTGCATCCTCTGGGAATGCAGCCACGGGGAGCCTAATTGCCTTGTCACACTGAARGCTCCTGCCTAAGAGGGAGTTTGAAGCCATTTCTTTCATGTCAGCAGCGGSTGTATGAAGTGTTGACTAGCTCCCTTCTCCTCATATTCCTCAATCCAACCTTCTGCTCCCAGCTCTAAATTCCAGCCTCYAGGTGAGGATTTTCTTCATCTGCTCGAGGAGCCTGGCAGGAAAGTTTTTCCATGACATCAATTGGAGCCAGC
Source organism: Malurus melanocephalus (assembly GCF_030028575.1). NCBI lineage: Eukaryota > Metazoa > Chordata > Aves > Passeriformes > Maluridae > Malurus > Malurus melanocephalus. The sequence goes on from NW_026623287.1 coordinate 969,432, forward strand.
AGGGATGTAAAGAAGGATTATCTTAAGCACAGAGGTGCGTTGCCCTTCAGCAGATGTGGTCATGGCTTCCCTGTGCTACCTGGAGGTGATCACCACAATAATTGTGGGAATGACATCAAAACCCTCCAATAAGCAACAGGAGAACCATCTGGAAGGCAGCCCCTAYGTTTGGTGTTGTTCTGGGATGAGGTTTGGGTCCATGATCAGTCCAGCTAAGGTCCTAGTGGAACCTTAGCCTTTCATGAGCATACAAGGATCTAAAAAACACAGGAAATTTTGCTATTTCTACAGCTGCCACCTCTCTTGAAGCCAGGAAAAAAAAAAAAATAAAAGGGGAGCAACAACTACACATGCCTTGTGGAAACATGCAATTCAGAGATGTTTAAATTCAAGAACGTCTAAATAAAATCTCTTCTCTTCTGAACAAAAATGTGTAATCTATGCTGAATAGCCCATTGCAAAAAGTGTTTCAATATTATCTTTTCACAGGAAAAAATTATACATAATGCAGAAGAAAAGTGAAATGAACACATAAATGCTGTTTTCAGTGACACCTTATATTTTTCACAGATTGGTCTCCTAAACTGGAATATTTCCACTAGATTTAATCAGAAGARAAGCCAAAGATTAAGGAAAGGCAGAGAGGTTGAATGATCCACTCAAGACAGGTCAGGATTTTTAAGGGAGACCCAAGAAGGTCAGGAGCAAGGTGTGCACGGGAGCTAACCAGAAGAAATTTAGAGTTGCTCTTTCCTGAGAGCGAGCCCAGAGCCAACATTTCCAGATCTATAAATAAACAGCCATTCGTCAGACTGGGAGAAAACAAAACTGTGCTGTGAAACAAACAACGGACACTGGTATTGAAATGAAAAGGATATGGAGAACGTGAGAGYTTTAGAGCAGGTGGCATCAAACCCTTCCTGAGCAAGTCAAGGGCTCWGCGTCCCCAAAGCGACTCAACAGAGAGATCCCCAAAGCAATCTCTTACAGAGTCTTCTGTAGTATGTAAATTTATTGAAATACAGTCCCCTTTGCCTACTGGGAGATGAGTGTGCTGTGATCCGTCCTCTCAACCCACACTGACACAGGCAGCTGACATTGTGGTTTTGAAGATTTCCCTTTTGTTTTTACTGCCAGCTCGTGGGAGGGGGAGAGAAAGAGGAAGGGGAAAGAGGAGGGCGTAACGCGCCCGCGAGTGTGTGTAGGCAGGCCAAGAGAATCTGTGCCACCGAACACCCAGATGGCAGGAAAAATTCACCTTTTACTAACTGGATCCATGGCAGATTTTTTATAGTGTGTGGGTGGGAGAGAGGGCAGGGGCTGTGAGGAGGATGCAGGAAAGCAGAGCATGTAAATGCACATATGTTTGCACCAGGAAAAGGGAGAGAAGGGCACACCGTGAATTAAGAGGCTTCTCTCTGCCTGCATAGAGTGACAGAGCTGCACAGGGGAGAGGAGCTGAGCTGTGGTGATGTCCTTCAGGAGCAGAAATCCAAACACCCAAAAAGCCTCTGCTTTCCCTCCCCTGTTTGCAGAAGCACACAGGAGGTCTCTAGCTCCTAGTACCCTCACAAAGGTATTTTACAGGACAATTTATTTCTACCAAGATGACCTGAAAAGGGCTTTGAAAATGGTGAAATCTCCCTGCCTTGAGCYGAACTTTTTTGTTCACTCCTTGAGGTGACACAGTCCACACGCAAGTCAAGGTTCACATTCTATGACTTCATGCTCCTGACCATGAGGCTGTGCCCCTACCAGTAACTTCCTGCAATCTGAATTTCTACCTTTAGGAAGAAATAAAACAGTGGAAATATTTCAAAGCTACTTTTCTGAGCTCTCACATATCTGTTAAAAACCTAAACCAACCCATGGACTGGTTCTTTGTCCTTGTGAGCAAGAAAGGCTTGCTCATATGTAGTCAAACACCCTCCTTCTCTCCAAAACTGAGAGGAAGGAGTTTYATTTCCAGGGGTTGGATTGCACCYATAGTTTCCATTTACCTGAGCTACCTGAGATGACTTGTGGTTCTTGGCACACAAACACAACTCAGAGAGAAAAGAAGTTTGGCTGGAGCAGGTGAAGCCTGCTTTGGGAGCATATGGGAGACACATATCTGCAAAGATGCAATTAAATACTTCAAAATATCCCACATTATTTGCATGCCTGAATCAGTACTGATGTTCCTCCTGAAAGTATCTAGAGACTCTTGAAATTCTCTCTGAGATAGGAGGTGTAATGAAATGTATGAAAGATAGCTCAAGGCCATGACCATCTCACTTTGTGGGCGTTTCTTAAAGATTTGTAATTGAGTCAGATCTGTTAAAAGACTGACAAGTATTTCCAGGGAGATCTGACCAGGCTGGAGAAAATGCAAACCTTCTGGTGATTAAAAAAAACAAAACAAAAAAAAACACAAAAAAAAAAAAGAGAAGGCTCACTTCAAGCTCATTTGGAGTAAGGATGCAAAACCATACAAAGAAAATCTGATAGAGAATGACCTTAAGAATCTTCAAGATAGTATGGTGTGACCTGACACCTCCTGTGTCCTAGAGCTATGGGTTCTGGGTGCTGTTTTCAAGACAGAATGGACCACTTAGATTATCATTTTGAATCCCCGGCAGCAGAATTTGTCAGTAATTTCCAAAACGACTAAGTGTGCTCTGTATCCCTCCCTCAGCAGAACAATCAGAACCCTGTGCAAACAGAGGTATTTTGCCCACCATCTATTTTCTGATAACCACAYAGGAAAAGACTGGGTCTTTATTCTTGATTTAGCCCCGGACACCAAAGAGATTCCCTGCATTGTGCTAACAGACAGGTAGGCAAAGACAACAGGMACATGTCATGGGGGAATTTGCTGGGAATGCCTCGACAGGGAGTATCAAGGCAAACCTTTTTCAGTGCCTTCAAGAGAAACCAAAAAGCAAATGGAAATGGGGAAAAAAATAATCCCCTCACGTCTCCCTCTCTGAAGGCAACAGATGCCTTAAAATTCACCAGACAAGGTCTGCCTTGCAGCAGACAGTGGGGCGGAGAGGGTGGCTGCTCCTCTGCTCCTGAACCCTGTGCCCAGGGGTCGCATCTGCATGTGCAGTTTTGGTATTTTCATGTATCTGTTCAATTTTTATGCAGATGTTTGGTACAGGGAGCTGGTTTTGTTCCCTGGCTCTCCTGCTGTGTGGGAGGGAGCCTTGTGGGTGGCAAACAGTGTGCAGCACTGGCCATTGTAACCCACCAACWGGCCAGTGACCAGGAGCTGCTGCAAGCAGCTTTTCCAGCTGACTCCAACATTTTGACACACATTTCTCTGTATAGAGATGATGAGTTTGGGCCTTGCCTATCCATCCTCCCTCCATCATTCTTTCCTTCACCAGGGATGGGGTGATTCCCCCTGAGWGGAGATGCACAGCTGCAGAGTTTGCTGTGAAAGCAAAATGGGGCAGCAGATCACCAGTAATCAAGGGCAAGAACTGCAGCCCTCCTCCCGACGGTGCTCCTGCTCATGTGAAATCAGAGCTGAGCATTTCCAGCTCTGCTTTTCATCAGCTGCCCCTTGACTTGCTTTTAAGTCCTCTGAAGTCACAYCTCTACCTTCAGGAGCTTCAGATCAGGCCTGTAAGGAGACATCATCTTTGTAGCCAGTAGACTGATTATTCAAGGTACAAATCAGTTCAGTGACACCAAAATCTATTAAATGAGGCCAAAGCACACTAATTTACTTTGTACACTATTTCAGGAGCTCTGCTAACAAGAGAAAACAGTATTTTTGGTGAAAACACAACAAAACTGCAGCACCTGGACAGCAAAGCCATCCAAGGCATMGCTGTGTCTCCCAAGACCTTTCACAAAGTTCTTTGCCAAGTTTTGATCTCAAAAAGGATCACCTGACATATATGAGAACCTCAGTTGGGTTTGATAGTCCTTAGTAAGCTKCCATCCTTTCTCAGCACCTGAGGTGCTGTCATGGACATGTTAAATGGACCTTCAAGGAATTTGCATTCTGAGCACATCAGCTCCATCTCAATGCTGTCCCTGAACACTTGTTGTTTTACCAGCTCATACTCTTATTCAAGGATGCATCACATAACATCAAATTCTGGCAATACAGAGCAGATTTCATGAAAAATGYATTCTACACTTTCAACTTCATCCTGAACCAAAAAGGAAAAGTCACATTTTGTCCTAAATACAAGGATCATTGTGCCCTACTGAGGTACTTTGCTCTTGACATCTAAACCTTTGACATCTGAATTTGAGATACTCATCCCACTACAGATAAATCATTTTGAATGGATTGTCATTGGACCTAAGTACTCAGTAGGATTATTTTAAGGGCAGATAGGCTATTTATTTCCTCCACTGACCACAGAAGGGGTGGAGATGATGATCTCAGCTGTAAATATCTATCTTTCAGACATTTAAACAAACCCCATCCCTGAAGCTCAGCTTTCACTCAGAGTGGGCACATGGAAAAAGCTTGGTTCAGTGCTGGAGAATTCCGTGGGCAACACCATAAGCAGAAGATTCCTTGTCCTTGCCATGATGCAGATGAAGCTACTCCAGCCAGTTTGAGAGCTCACTGAGCCCATGTAGGGAATTTTTGGCTGTCTCTGTGCTGTGAACAGATTGACTGTTGCATCTGTGTCTGCACCAGGAAAACTTATCCTAGTTCTTGAGATGTGTAAATGCTCCTATGATGAATCAGACTGAAGTGGCATTCATAGATCTAAAGAGAAGTGATMACAAGAATGTTTTAATGTCTCTCTGAACGCACTGACTTTGTGTCCAGGTTCAAGCCAGATTCACCAATACCTGAGCTCAGACACACAACGMAGGGTGGGTTTGACAGAAAACTGCATCTACTTCCATGTGAAACCAGCCAAAAGAAAAGGAAAAAAAAAATCACAAAACCAATGATCCAAGGCAACAACAACAAAAACAACAAAAATAAAAACAACAACAAAGAGTTGACTTAAAAAACTAAGAAGGAAAAGTATCAAGGAAAGAAAAACAGCTGTGCTGCAAATAACACTAGTGGTTTTCTTTTCCACACAGAAAGCTCCTTTCAGCAAAACAAAATATGATAATATTTGTCTGTATTCTCAGTAAAGATGAATTCCCAGAATCTCTGAGTCCATGGGTAATGCTCTTCATTTGAGGTGGAAAGCACAGGATAGCCCACTGTGAACAATGGCAATRAGAGATTGTGAGGTGCAGGAGTAAYCCGAGTCCTGCTCACAGGTTTGCCATCCAGCAGATTTCCCAGAGCACTGATGCAAACATCGGGGCATTCATGTGCATGGAGACATTTATTTCTTTATTTTTAAAGCCATGGGGAATTGAGGGTTAGGTTTGTTATTTCCACTAACCGGGCATTAAAATACCTTGAGCCCATCACACCCTCACTGAATTTCGACTGAAGAGCGCTAGGCAGAGAGAGGATGACACAGTCCTAGGAAATACTGAGAGAGATTAATGCAAACCACAGCGGCAGCACAAACAGTGCCCAGATGTGATGCACCRAGTAAACAACTTTACTTTTCCCTTCCTTTCACATCGTAGCAGACGAGCCACCAGAGGGAGTCCAAGAGATCACCAAGAACAGTAAGGATAAACAGATCTGCTTTTGGCAAAATAAAGGTAATTAAACRTTTTCTACCAGGGGCTGCAGAGTTCAAACCAGTGCGAGCTTCTTTAGGTCACGGCAAGATCTGCATCACAGCAAGATTTCTTAGAAAATCTAAATCGCTATTAATTTACAGTTTAACTTCTCCAAGAAAACAAAGGGAATAAAGAAGCAAGTTGGTATTTTTGGTATTATTGTTGACGATAAAAATTTTCCCTGTGCATTTCTAATTAAATATCATTATGTGTTTCTAGATCAATCGCATGGCAAAGAAGGTCAGGTGGTGGGAATCAAAAGGGCAAACGATGCCTCATCTGTGTCACTGTACAGGGGCTTGTGAGTATGGAAATACACAGATATTTAAACACAAGAGCACTGTACACTGTTCAGGCTCAATGTTTGATAGCAGAGGGTGAGACATGGGGTTTCACACTGCCTTGCATCTCTGGCTTCAACCGTGGAGGAGGAAAAGAGCTCTCCCAGGGGTCTAGGAAGGGTCAAAACATGCCACAGTCTGCTCTTCATGGCCTTGATGGGYAAATGTGGGGCTCAGGGACGTGGTTTTGTGGTGGAAATGGAAGTGCTGYGCTAGAGGTAGAACTCAATCTCAAAGGTGTTTTCCAACCTAAAGGGTCCTGAAGTTCTGTGTCAGGTTAGATAGACACTAGCACACACAGATTAAATCATCATCCTTCTCGTAAGCCAGGGTAAAGAGTAACACAGCTGGGCCAGAAGAATTGATGTGCCAAACACCAGGGTTGTTCTCTGCTATGGATTTTTTTTGGAAGAAGGAACCACATAAATGTCAGGATGAGCATCTTACTCAGATCCTACTACTCTCCTCTGGTCCAAGTTGGGACTATCAACATAACGTCAAAAAGCTGAGCATTTGTTTTTGGCACTGACCTACAAAATTCTCACCCTAATCTTCCTTCTAGAACTTGTTAGCTGAAAATCCAAAAAGTTCCTTTTTATCCTCTGTCTTTTGTCCTGCACCAATGAAACCCTACAAGGCTAGTCTGAAAACAGACAGGTTTCTGCAGAATATTGACATTTTCAGCAGGAAATGCATGCATATGTGGCGGAGGAAGGGACTCCTACTATTCCTGGGTAATATGGAGCAGTCTGTGTTTTCAGTATCATGATGGTAGTGGTGACTGAGCTATTCCATCCAAGAACATCCAATCAAAGTAGAGAGACAAAGGAAAGGTGAAASAGGAGCTGAGGGATGTGGCTGTGGCTGTAGAGTGGATTGAAAATAGAGTACACCCTCTACATTAAATAGAATGTTCCTTTGCCATCTTTGAATCTTCCCCCTGTTAATGCCTCACCCACGGTTGTGTTGGGCAGAATATGGTGTTTCCACAGGCCTTTGTGCAAGAGTAACGAGCTGAGATATATTAAAAAAAAATTAAATAAATAAAATAATGAGATTGTCAGTGATTTGAGAGCACTTTGTCAAGATCAGGCTGTGTTCAGAGCCAAATGAGTAGCTCAAGTAACACCACCTGGACAAAAACKCATCCAAAGTCTGTGAGGTGAGACTTGGAAGAGAAGCCTGACCTCTTCCTCCTACATTTGGAGTGTGAGATAACATTCCCTGTCAACCTGTCTGTTCTCTGGATCAGCAGATTAGTTGGAATGATTAGGAGAAGAGAAAGGATATTTTCCACTCAGTTATTTACAAATTGTACCTAATGAATTATTGATCAGGTGTGTATCCCTCTGCACAGCCCTCTAGGAATCTGCCCTTTCCAAGCCACGTTTGTGGCCCCCTYGCCCAGTAGTGCCAGTGAAGATGTTTCAGCCCTAACACTGATGGGGTATTTGGCCACTGAGGCCACTTTTGTTTTTCTACTTCTTTCTCAGTGAAAATTGAATCTCATTAATTTAGCTGGGAAGCAATAGAAATRGGGAAAAACATCTAGAACTATGCATCTGTATAGGATAACCACTCYGCCGAACCAGAAAAACAATTTCCCCGTTGCTGAAGGAGGTGAAGGATGAACACAAGACTCAAATTCAAGAGACCTGAGCTCGCTCCTTGTCTGTGCCACTGAAACAGGAGCAGGTCACAGGCTGTATCAGCTGATGGGATTACCTGTCAGCAGTGAGAACACACAGCCTGTGCTGGTCTCATCCAGGGCTCCCTCCAAACCACTGGGGTGGGACCAAGAGCCCCACCAGTCTGGAGTGCAATTTTTCTGACTGAACACAGATATCTTCTCAAGGCCAACACCAGTCATGCCCTAAAACTCATCATCTGTCTTTCCTACCTCTCCATTAACTATGAAGGGAACTGAGAAATACAACCCTACACTGAATAGACCTAATGGTAGATCAGATGAACACCACCACAACTGATTTATCTCTGTCCCAGTGTTTCATTTTCTTGCCCATTTTGTCTCAGTGTCTCTTTGTAAACCCCAGGCCTTATTATCATCTCCATACAGGTTAACACAACCCAGTTTTATTTGCATGGGTTTTTTTTTTTTTTCTATGTTTTTTTGAGAAAGAGAAGAACTAGAAATACAGGCATCACCCAGTTTTATTTGCATGGGTTTTTTTTTTTTTTCTATGTTTCTTTGAGAAAGAGAAGAACTAGAAATACAGGCATCACAATGTGGGCTCTGGATAGAAATGTGGTCTTGAATTCCAGTGTACAAAATGAATTGAGGCCCCATGGCTGTTCCTCAGCCATGACAGGAGCAGCCTGAGCTGTTCCATGTTAGATCTTCCACCAGCACAAGGCAGTATCACAGTCGTGAATTCAATGGCAATACTTTAAATTATATGGTTGAATATCTGTTTATAATCTACACAGCAAACTTTTACGCTTCACGTAACTTCAGGCTTTTTTTTTTTTTTTTTCCAAGGGAAAATAATAAGTTTTTATTTATTATTATTGTTTTTTTGCATAGCTGGCAAGAAGGCTAGAKTCAGTCTCTTTCTCTCTCCTCCTCTCTGAGTACCAGCTGTTCTTCATGAGGGGATATATGAGCAGTTTTATACAGTTTTAATATCCACCAGAAATTACATCTCACTGCTTTGGGGACTGAACCTTTAAAATTCAATTTCAAATAAATATAATTATAAAATAAGGCAGGGAAAAAAAAATAAAGGGCAAGAGAAGGAAAGAGAGTATCAAAATTCAGCTCCTTGCTATAAGAGCTTCAGGGCACAGCCAGTAGGGCTGTGTTCTTTAGCAACAGTAAGGAAAATGGCCCGGGGCTCTGAGATTAGCATGTTGATGTTTTGGTCACCACTCTCTATATGAAGCCAGAGATGGAAAATCCCATGCTGCCAAGAAGGAAAGGGAGCAGGAGGTTTGCAGGGAAGTTTTTGTATCTTCCCCAAATCTCTCATAATTGGGAATACTGAAAGAGGAAGGAATGAAAAAAAAAAAAAAAAAAAAAAAAAAAAAAAAAACCTGAAACTGCTGCGAGGAGGAAAGTACTGCTGAAGCACCATCTCAGGGCTCTTTCCTGAAAGCAGACCTACCTCTAAACAATGCAGGGGCTCAGAGAGCACTGCTGTAATTCTGGCAGGTAAAATAAACAAACCTCAAGCACTAAAAAACARCCATTCCAAGGTCAAAAGTTTTGCAGCTTATTAATTTCTTTCAAAAATGACAGAATGGATGAGCCTGTTGTTAAAATGCAATACTGCTCTAAGTGTGTGGACATGTTAGCCCTAAGAGAGGCACTGAATCTTACGTGCATAGTGCAGTGTTTCTAAAAAGCCATTGTTGTTTTTAACTGGAGAAGAATTCACTTTAAATTAAGAAAGTCCTTGCTCACAGGTCTGAACAGACCTGAGCTAATAGGTGTTCCTTCCGCCTGGTGAAGCTGAGGAAAACAAAACATATTCAGCATTTTGCAGCAGTGGAGTGCTATTTATTGCTAATAATACGTGAGGCTGTGCAGTAACACCTGTTGGGACCCCAGCAAATGCACATCCTGAGCAGAACAGCCACGCAGGCAGCAGAAAGTGCAGGTGGCTGATGCAGAGGTGGCAAAGCAGGTGACTCTCAGGGTTTTGTTCCCTGTCCCTCAGACTGYCCTGCATCCAGGGAGCTCAGAGAAGTCAGGAAAATCATCTGAAGTCTGAGGATGGGCAGGTTATGAGCATGGCTCTTCAATCTGGCTGGAAATACAACTGGTTCTATGGAATCTGTGAGGAATTTCATGTTCTTTGGCAAAAGCTTGCCTTCAAATGAGTACAGAAAAGTGACTTTGAGAGGTGAGGAGCTGTCTGCACCCTCCACACCAGAAACAGATGCTCAAGGCACTCAGCGTTTTGCAGCTCAGCTTTTGCATTTAGGTGCCCAATTCTCTGCCCAGCACCTCCACGTACTCCACTGCCTTTCTTCTTAGGAGGGATCTGCTCTGTCCAAAAGGCAGCATTAATGCTTTAGAAAAGATGCATAATAGGCTAAGCTGCATGGCCAGACAATGTCTGAACCATGTGTATGTTGGGACCCAGTAGCTCACTTCTGATTTTCTGAGATACATCTAAGAATGTATGCTCTCTGAAAATCAAGTCAAAGAACACTTMATGGGAAAAAACTTCCTTTTACTTTCATTGAAAATTCTCAAATTTTAGGCTGACAGAATGACATAGTTGTGAAAGACCTAGCKATCCTGATGGTTTCTGAGAACTCCAAAATCCCATAAAGGAGTAAATCAGGTTTCATAGTCACAAGTGTAACTATTAAAGAAGGAAATAAACTGAAAATTGCCAACTTCTTTGTATCACACACCTCACAATGAAGCCCAGACCTTGACTAGTAGAGATTTTGTTCTAAGACCTGGCCTGGGACCCAGTGATCCCAGAAAACCTTTCTCCTTTTCTCTAGCAGTTCTGCCAGTCGCTGCTGGGACTTCAGTGGAAATCCTTGGAAGCAGATTTCCTCTACAGCCTTTCCACATCATGCTCCAGTGACCAACTTTGCTCTGTGCAATCTGCCCAACCGCAGCAGGACGCAGCCACAAATCAGTCGGCACTTAAGGAGCCCCTTCACTTTTATCTCACCTTGCTCTCCGTCTGCTCCCTTCCCAGGCCTTGTCCTTCCTCACACAACTTGTGTGTCATCAGATAACCAAGTAAATATCATTTCGGAGAGCTGCCCCCTCTTGCCATGCATCTGAATGAGCACCAGGTTTGCAGTTATTTGTTTAGCCACTGAGCTGAACAAATTAGATTAACACAACACATGCAGCGAGGGGAGGAGGACACAAGGAGGGGGGCCCTTCTGACAGAGACTGGAAAGATGCTGGGGAAGTGCTGTTGTCATGGCAATTAACCCTGTCTTGGCAGCGGTGTTCTTCATTCCCCCAGAAAATCTGCKAGGTGATTCCCCTTTCTTCTCGTTCTTGTGTGCTGCGGAACTGGGGCAGAGCTGCACAGGATCAAAGCTGCTCCTCAGAGCTCRGGAGGTTGTGACAGTTGCAGTTGTGCGAGGGGAGATGTGTGGGAGAAGCCTCCTTCTGCTAAATTTGGTGACACACTGTTAACAAGACAATACAACAGCAGGGTTGGTTGCTGTCTCCTCTCCCCTTTCTCTATTTTTTTTTATTTTTTTTTTTACAGCCCAATGAGACCTTTCATTATATTTCAAATGTGTTTCCTTTAAAGCTTTTGTGAAGATTCCCTCCTACTGTTTACATTGCTCTTCCTCTTCTCTCACTGCTGCTGATAAGCATCTCACTCTATCGGGTCCTGTTTTRTACACGAGATGCACATCGAGGGGTTGTGGCAACACAGCTTGCTCTCCCTGCTTTGAGAAGGGCATCTCACAAGAACTCTGCTCTTACACGGACAACCAGGCACCCTCAGCTTTAATTTCAGGGAAACTTAGCCTGTTCCTCACCCCCAGAGCTGGAAAACACATCAAAAACTTTCCAAGGCAGGCTTTSTGTTGGTGTAAATCAGCACAGCTCCTCTGAAGTGAAAGAACTGACTGTCAAGGGGGACCAGATTAAAGCATGGAAACACTGGGAATGTTGTTGCCCATGTTTTATGGATGGCACAGCAGAGTCAGGAAAGGGTGATTCACATGGAATCACTGTCCTGGGACCAGCCAGAAGTCTCCTGCATCATAAACCAGCAAGTCAAACACAGAAGCTTTCTGGTGTGAGGCAGCAGTGACCATCTTCAAAACACRGTACCAGAAAGGCAGGAAACTGGTGAGTTTTCCAAGTAGAAATTACCAAAAAGACCATAGGGAAATYGGATTTGTCAAAAGATAACTTTGACTGTGTTCTACAACTTTGACTCGGAGCTGGTGKTTTTTTTCAACTCTGCCCCTCTCATTGAAAGGTCTGGAAGCAGTGACCTCTCACTGTTGGAAACACAGCACTGAATTGTGATTTTCTATTTCTGAGATAAACTCCTCTGCAAAGGGGGAAAAAGTGCACCCGGCATATGAGAACATCTCAGTGATTCCTCTTCCACCACAGAAAATACCAGGCAAGTGCTTAGGTAATTGGAAATAGGATGAATCTAATTGCAAGAAAAGCTTTACCAGATTAATCAATTTAATGTCRCCTCTGATAATTCTTGAAGCAATTCCATGCAGATAATCAGGATGTATTGATAATCCAAACTAATCAAGAGGTGTGGAGTGATGGAAAAGCCTTTTTTCCTCAGTGTACTATTGTTACAAAAAGACACTTGAAAGACACAAACAAGAATTATTTTTTTCACCCCCGTTTTAATGAAATCTGTCTCCAGGAAATTTTAAGCTGGTGGAAAAGCATTCAAATACCATTTTTTTATCTAACCAAACTGTAACAGACCTATTGTTTTCCAGGACACTCACAAATTCTGTAGCATTTTCCAGTGTTCTTTAAACTCAAGTAGGGACCTGCAGCCAGAAGGAATTAACCAGACTACTGGCACCAATAGCATCAACATCAAAAATTGTGTGTTTCTCAGTGGAAATTTTCAGGGGGGGAATAGTGGAGATGGTAACAGAAGGCTGAGTTCAGAGCTGGACAAAACCTGTGGGTGTATCAKTTGGGAAGTGTGGAATCTGCCCCCAATGGGGCGGCAGTGCCAGGATGAATTTGCTCTGGGGTCAGTAAAATGAAATCCTGGAAAAATCTATGACCTCTTGGACTCTGTGGCTGAGGAAATTACGGCTCACTCCAGGCTTAGGAGGGATGATGGGGTGTGAGCAGTGGCAGGAGCAGCAGGGTGAAGGTAACCCTGTGCAGTGGGAAGGAGGGGGTTGAATCGATGCCTGAGAACACAAAGCCAGGAGTTAACTCATTTGTCTGCACTTTGCAGGCTCAATGGTCCTCAGAGGCACTGGTATTTAAAGGGGCTTCCAGATCCTAAATGCCACTGCAGGGGGAGCTTCCTGAACCATTGTGTTTATGGAAAATTATACTCMCTCCCACCCAGAAAGATGCTGCATGGCTTCCTGCACTGGCTGGAGCAGAGAGTTGATGATGAGAGGGCAGATGCATCCTGTAGGGCTGACATCTCCCTGCTTTTAACATTTCACAGCTGAGATCACTTCACAGGTTTGTCAGAGCAGTGGGAAACGGAACTGATGTGGAACTTCTGGTCATGGAGTTTTGTTTTTTTTTTATTTAAAATTCTTTCTGGTGCAATTCCTTCAGATTCTCAGGGTTTGCATTTTTTCCCCCAATGTTTTGTTCCACTCATCTTTCTACTCTCCTATCTCAACCTTCAAATAAACCAGTTTTCCTTAGGATAAAATAGCAATTTTGATTTCTTTGTTATTAGCAAACATCATGCTGTCTAAAATGGAGGGGGAAAGACCTGCTTAATCTGCTGGACTTKCCAAATGCAATTTCTCTTAGTTTAATAAATCATAAAATCCCTGCACTTTTCCATAACCATGTAGGCTGCCACAATCACAGTGACTGTACCATAGCAGAAGAGATGGAATGTAAATGATATTTGAGAAGGGCACCTGGAGAGCCCAACTCCAAAGTTTTGTGTCTACCCACATCACCAACCTGGCAGCACCAGTTTTGTCAAWCCTCATAAGACAGAACTTTGAAAACCAGAGTGGTTAAATTCAAACACCTCCATAGGTCCCCTGAGATCTGCAGTCATCGAACTTAAGGGTGCCCCATGAGTGTCTAACCATAAACAAAAGTATTTATGTCATGTCTCTGATAGTAAACCTAGGCAGCTCTGTGATCCCCAGTTCTAAAAGGATGTTGAAAATCTGTRCCCCCAAAAAGCTACTGCAGGGATCTGAAAGGCTTGCAAGTGGCTTTGGAGGAAGTGCMAAGAGGTCTGAGAAGTCAACCTCCCTCCCTTCCTTTGCATTCTCTGAGAGTAAAAAATACTCCTGCAAAGAGAATGTCCCAAGGAAAAAAAATTTAGAGTCCTTAATTTGCTCTGGATGCTCCTCAGCAAATGCTATTCCAGATGCCAAAGGCCAGCTGCAAACTCCAGAGCAAGAGCTGAAATCAATTTGCAGCCAAAGTAAAAATGCCTGGATATCTGTCCCTGGCTCCTTCGCTTCCCAGCAAAGCCATGAAATGAGCTACTGCCTCTGGTTACATGGTTAATTTCAGAGATGAAAAGTCCAGTAGCAATAATGGCATCTCTGGCTGCGTTTCGTGGAGCTGGAGAAAGGAGACGCCGGTAGCCTTTGCAATCCAAGCTGCCATGCGCCCTCTTGGAAACAATTTCCTTCCAGTTTTTAGAGAAAATGGAATAGAGCTACTTCTGGGGAARAAATTCAATCTTTAAAACATATATTCAGGTGACTGAGGAAGGGCTTAGATAAACAATAGTCAATATTGCCGAGGGGCAAAGAAAAGGGACAGAGATTATGAAAACAGTGTCAAAATTTCAGGCATCCAGAGAAGGATCTGCAAGATGAAAATATTTCCCATTATGACATAAATAAAAGTGCCCTTCAGTGTATCTGGAAGACGGGCATTTTATTTTCCTCTCTCCTCAGGTTTAAAACAAAACAGAAAAAAAGAAACTTTGTTTTCACAGTTGACTAGAACAATCCAAATCCTCTGACTGTGCTAAATCCAGCAAGAGCAAAGCCTGATCACCAGTGCCACATCTGCCATTTGACAGAGGCTTCTCAGAGACCTCAAACTCCAGGAGCCTGCTCTCCTGCTAAGTGAACTGTTACATTTCATGTTCACTGTTCCTGCCATTCCTCTGTCATTTTAGGATGAAAAAGGCTGGACTCACATGCTTTTAAGGTAGAAGGTGAAAGTCTGGGAGATTATTTTTGCATGTGGTTGTTCTGGTTTTTGGTTTTGTGGGCTTTTTTTTTCTTTCTTTTCTATTTTGATGAACTTTTCTATTTTTTTCTGAACTATAGGAGAAAATGGATAAAGAAGTTAAATGCCTGCACCAAGGCTGCACCTACCCACACTCCTACTCAGGCAGGAATAAAAACATCCTCCACATCTCCCTGGTGTGTTTCATACCCTGAAAAGTGATTGCTGCCCAATGCCATTATGTATTCTTAACATCAAGTAAATTAAAAGAATGTTTTTTCMCTGCCATTATCTTCCACCGACTACAGCTTGTCTCAGTATTCCCTGTTCCTTGATGCCCCTGCAGGAAATTACRCTTCAGTTGGTTCTTTGTACCTCATAAAAGCAGCTTTGAGGACCTGTAATCCTACCTGTCCATGGAGACAAGACACAGACACAAAATAGACAAGCTCCCTGAGCTGGTGTATGGACTCACTCTGTCCGGGGCAAACTTGCTCTTTAGGGTGTTAAAATCCAAATAAGTTAATGCTGAAACGTCCCTTCATTTTAAAATAGAAACCAAGCACAAAGCTAAAGGAGGGTTCACCCAAATCTCAGGTGGGTACCTTAAACACAAAACATTTTAACCCTCAGGGGTGTTTTAACTTTTTCCTTCTCAGTTCCCTCTGTGTAATTAATTAATTATTTCTTTTCCTTACACAGGGTCAGTGATTGTGCATCACATTTTGGGTTATTTCTCCTTTTCCTGGTTGAAATAGCAAGTAGTTGCCTCCAGCCCTAAGTTGTTTGTGCTGGCAGCATTGCAGAAAGAAAACTCAAATCTGAATGGAAGATCTCAACATTTTGCATGCACAAGGTATTGCTCCAACCCTACACCACCCATCCTGATCACCTCCAGCTGCCTGGTTASAAATGTGATCAAAAATTAAACCAAATGTGGTGGTTTGCCTAAAGACCAGAGTCTCCTGAGTCCCAAGGAACTAACAGAGCTAGGATGTGATTTTCTCTGAYATCTGAAGGGTTTCAGAGAGCTGTGGGTCCCACAGTTCTCTGAACATCCTTGGCATCACCATTTCTGTCATGAGCCCATTTCAGTCTCATTCATGCTGCAAACATCAACACTCGACCATCGTGCATCACCTTCCACCTCACAGTGAAGCATTTCCAGCCTTCTCTGTTGAAAATGAAAGCTCCTTAGGGCAGTTCCCAGCTYGTCCTAAATGTCTGAACAATGCTTACCATACTGGGGCGCTGATTATTGGCATGTGGTCTCCAAATTGTCACATTAAGACAAATCAGGAGTTTGTCAAAAAACATATACTCAAGCAAACAGGCACAAATACTCATTTTTGGGATGATTTTTACCATATAATGAAATAGTCAACAAATGGAATAAAATCCTTTGTTGACAGCTGTGAAGTGTTTTGAAGGAAAACACAAAGGGTGGGGAAAAGGGAAACGCACCCCTGCTCTCTTGCAGTATTTGTTTCTAGAGCTGTTTCTTTCCTTTTTTTGCTCTTCTGGAAAAGTGGGAGTGGTGAGAGAGAGGGGGGGAAAAAGTAATATAAAGTGAGACTTTAACTCCATCAGGACCTCTTTGTCATGCTTGCACAGCAAAGACTGTGGAGGCAGGAACAAAAATAATGAAAATTTTTGTTCCTCTGTTRAAATGACATACTGTGTTTTATAAGTGTTTCAGATATTTTTACAGAAAAATTGTGTTTCAGCAAAAGAAAAGCACAAAAGATACTTCAGCAGGGTTTACAGCACTTCTATCCCAAATAATTTAAAAAGAAAAAAAAAAACCAAACAAAACAAAATAACAAAAAACTGTTAAAAAGTTGTGTTGCAGTGCTCTTCCTATGCTTTCTAGCAGTGTTGGTGATGATTTTTTTTTCTCAGTTTTTCCTCACTCTGCCACTTTCCTGATAAGTCTTCCCATTCTGTAACCCAACTGAAAGTAAAGGCATTGCCTTTGATGGAATGATTCCAGACTGGGACCAGTATTTGCAAGGCTTGAGTGTTATTCAATAAATTTTCAAGTGYTTTAAATTTGAAGACAGCATCTCACCTTGACTAACATTCTGAGTTTTTTCACTCTTCCCTACTCCCCCCCTCCTTTTTCTTTTAATGCAGTTAATCTGTTCCTGGGTTTTGCTACAATAAACTCTCTAGATTGGTATTATTAATAAAACTCTACCATCCTCCCCCTCATTCAATTAATCTATGCATCCTTTTTTTTGTGTGAAGGTATCTGATGTCAACTTTGATGATTTAAAGGCCATAAAAAATAAAAATAAAATAATAAAATCACCCAATAAGCTCTTAAAAAATAAGGGGGGACGGGGAGGGGGGAGTGAGGAGAAGGATGCCCTGTGGTACAAAACTATAAAAGGTTAGATTAGACTTTAGCAGAAAAGTCTCTGTGATAATTACTGTTATCTGCTGATCCATAAACTCTTCACACAAACTGCAACAGTAAACCAAAAAACTGACACTTTAATAGCAATGTGCTTTGTAGCGCAGGGACATCTCTCCTCCTCCTTCCCACATCTCTGWGCCTCCCAATGCTTCATTTCCTCACAGCCCTGTGACAGGCGGAGCTGACAACCCGGATTCCCAGCAAGCAGTGAGCAGCTAGAGGTTGGCACTAATTATTGCTAAACTTCTGCAGACTCACAGCATGATCTAGCTGGGCAAGGAGGAGGAGGAGGACAGGGTGAGGCAGACCATCACTCTGGTAGTTTGAGATTTTTTTTTTTTTTCCTAATTTTTTGGAAGGGAGGAGGAAATAAGAGGATGCTGAGAAATTCTGGAGAAAAAGAGCCAAATGCGTCCAAAATGCAGGTCCCATCAAGGTCCTCCATTCCCTGCTGACCCTCAACTGGTGTGAAGTGCCCCAGCCCCACAAACCTGAGCTGGTTTCCATCACCAGCTCTGCGCCAGTCCCCAACATCTGTGGTGCAGCCCTTTCGTGGCTCACAGCAGGAAGAGGTCTTTCCACCACACAGATGGAGAGGGAGAGTTCCAGAAGCATCAGGAAATCTTCCTGGACTTGGCTTCTGTGACACCAAATAAAGAGCTGATTTATCAATGCCAACTTAAGGATGCAGCTCTGGACAGGAAAATTGAATGCTATGTTTCTCATGTTTGAAAATCGTTTTATGAGTGGAAACTTTGTGCTGTTCCCGTGGCTTCACACCACGCCAGCCCCTCGTAGATACCRAGGCAGGGATCAGATAACGTGAGGGAAGAACACAGCAGAGAAAGGGCAAACTTTAAAGAGAGGACTGGAGTCAGAGAGCTGCCCTACACGTAGCCATGGAAAAGGTAGTCTCAAGATAATGATTCTATAAAACAATTAAGAGGAAATTGCAAATTTGAATTATAATTGAAGACGTCAGCTAACATAAATCACTGAGGGCAATAAGAACTCCACTTCCTTCCTCAGGCTCCATCTTTGTCGCGTTTCTCAACCCRTTAGAATTTAGCAGGAAACCATCAGCGGTCCCTAAATATTTTGAGCCACATCATAACRTTCAAGGGAGACTCACACCCAGTTTCTCAAGTCCTATAAGAATAGTGAAAACTCCCCCTAAATAGATCTTACTTTCTATTTTGTAGCATCAGGTTTATTGACTCATTTCCTATAGAAAACTTAAAATTTGATATCATCCTACTCAGTTCAAGGGGAATATATTCTGAACAACATCGTCTGCAACACTTTTATTTAAAATAATGTTATATGACCAAAAAATTGGCAAGACAGTAGTAATTGGGAAAAAAATAGCTCAACAACCTGGAATTATGGTTAAATTAATTTAAAAATAGGAAAAARTATTTCTTCTAGATTAAGACACTAGGAATACAAGGAGACACTGCAGTTTTCAGTCTGACATCATAATAAAGCATTCTCATAGGATCTTACACAATAGTGTCTGCATCATGTCCCTCTATTTTGTTTAGCACATGGCTCATCTTAAAATCCAATTTTCATGTGAACATCCCTTGATGATGGAAGATCCATCATGTCCCCAGATACACTGCCCAGCAGCATCGACCCTTTTGCATATTCTCTTTTTTTAAAATTTTTATTTCATCACCTGCAACTCCAGGATCATATTAACTAAACTGAATGTGTAACTAAACCTATTTTTTTTAATGTGGCAATGATATTCAGGCAAACACATATTCCCAAAACATGAAGAAACAGGTGCCTAGAAAGAAATCCGTGAGATCAGAAAGCACAATCCTCATTCTTCCAAGAAACCATTATCATGATCAGCAGTCTTTCTGCGAAAACCCTGCATAAAATATATATGCATATATTACCAGTTTGAGGGAGAGTCTCAGTAAGCTGAAAGGGGGAATGAAYCTGAAGCTGACAAAAGATTTTTATTTATTTTTTAACTACACTGCATAATTACCCTGTGCAACAAATTGCCACAAGGTTCCACGAAAACCGAGACCTTACCGTAATTCCAAATAGGATTAGACATTTATATGCATAATGAGAACATCCACAGTTGCACTGTYTCGGATAAGAAATGCTAGGGAAATAACCCTCATGCTTCCAGGCATAAGTCAAC
Source organism: Malurus melanocephalus (assembly GCF_030028575.1). Classification (NCBI taxonomy): domain Eukaryota; kingdom Metazoa; phylum Chordata; class Aves; order Passeriformes; family Maluridae; genus Malurus; species Malurus melanocephalus. The sequence continues at coordinate 988,883 of NW_026623287.1, forward strand.
CTCTTGGGAACAAAGTTGGGAAGAAATTYGGTTTATTCTGTACTTACCCCTTAAGTGGATTTTAGCGCTTGGCCTGCAACACCAGAAATGGAGGTAGAAATAGACAGCGCRCTCGATTAAGAAGTTCTAGCAAGATTCAACGACACAAGTGTAATTTTAAAGTAACTGATGACACACAAGGCACCCTCCTCCCCTGAATTAATTTTTTTTTCCATTTATATAGCTGTTTTGTGTATAACAGATATACATGGTRTCTATAGATATAGGAGAGAGAAAACTTGTATGTCAACACATCTATGGGATTGAACTGAATATGATGCTAGAAAAATCTTTAGGATGTATCGAAACATCCACAGCTATCTATTCGTGAGATCAAAATTTTATCAAATGGATTATATGCCCTCTCAGAGTTGTTTCTATAAAATCCTGATGATTTCATTCCTATTGARTGTTGTAGGACTTTGCCATGAGAAACTGATATGTCAGGAGCACTGTGGAATTGGTCTCATTATGCCTGTAGTAGGCAAAGGGGTTTGTATTAATCAATGGCTGATAATTCAATTAAAGGGCTATTTTGAAAAGTTAAAGAATGCATAGATTTGCAGGCTGCCATATGATGACAGCCATACAAAACTGGGCACTTGGCTTCCCTGATGATTCAATCATCACCTTCTGGGCTTGAGCCCTCTTCTGCTTCTGTTAAAGACAGAACCCTCCATGCAACCATGCAAGATTTATGTTTCAGTCAGAGAGATCCTAGGTTATGAAGCACACAGGCTACAGAACTGATGACAGACATGTGTCCTTTGTAAGGGACAACAGCCCACATTTATCCCATTGTTCTATGCCTTGCTCTCTGCAGCACTCCACAAAGGGCTCTGGCAGAAGGCTCTCCAGCAGTGCCTGCTCTCTCCATCCTAAATGTCGTGCCAGTCTTTGGCAAATATTCCTGTCTTTTCTTCTTAGGTCTTATATTTGTTTTTTCTGTATGGATCTAGGCCAGGCATGTGGCTTTCCTGAGCTCAGTGCACATCATAAATAAGCGAGCTATCACAGACAAAGTGAGAGAAAGCAACGCAGAGCAATTTGCTATTTGACCAGTTAGGTTTTGTGCAGACCCCAAGACTGCATTTAAAAAYTCTCATTACCAGTACGCTGCTTGATTGTTTCTAAATTGTGAGGCTGTAASAAAACCAGCCTTTAAAATCACCCTCCCTTGCCCAGCTGGTGCCCTACAATGCGCACAAGCCCTGAACACAAYACTCAAATCTATCTTTGCCCTTGCTCTGAGCTTTCCATCGCACGAAAGTCTCATTAGTCCAGACTGAGATGCACACAAGAGCACCCAGCAACCACCAGATCCCACTCAGASATAAAGCAAAACAACATCGGGGGGGAGGAGGAGTGAGGGGTTAAAAATATCTCAGAACCTCAGTCTCTCTCCCGGGCAACTTTCAATCCCATTTATTTATTTATTAATTAAAATCATTTAAGCCACAGAAACAATCTCTGGAGACATGGAGTCTCATTTAGATTTTTTTTTTGTTTTGTTTAGTTTTGGGGTTTTTTTTTCTATTTTTTAATTTTTTTTTTCCTTCCTCCTTGCTTGGAGCATCCTGGAATGATCTCTGTGTGCCTCCTGAGGGAAGACATGGCACTAGCAAACCCAGAGGCAATTTCCAGGCTCTTGTTAGGCTGTGGAAGTCCCACAAGACAGAGCCTGTTTTTTCCAACTTTTCTGTCTGACCACAGTCTAGGAAATAAGCCCTGAAGTTCTGGCTCTGCTGAAGTCAATTGCAAAAGAGCTCCAGCTTCCCCGGAAAAAAAACAAAAAACAAACAAACCCTATAGTCAAAGCTCCTCAGCTTTGAAGATGGCCTCAGAGGCAAGAGATAAACTCTGTCCACCTTCTGCTGCCCCTTGAAAAACAATCTCGAGGCATAACAGCATTAGGGTAGTGGAACTAGGTCTTGTCTGAGAAATAAAATAGAAAATATAACACCCAGGTTCAAAATGCAGTGTGACTTCTTGAGATAGAGTTGGCCCAGCAGCCTCTGACAGTGGAAACGAAGGAGCCAATAAAAAGCCAAATGCCCAAGAAGTAGTGCAGTAAATGGCTTCATACATTTAGTTTGCAGCTTCCTAATTCAAAGCTATGACCCTTCCTCATGCCAACAAATGAGGCAGGAAAACACTGAAAGAACAGCTCTTGATTTGGATGTTACAGTCACACATCTCAAAACTGCATCTAGACTTGACTCCACTTATCAGCAAGGCTCCAGGTGCCTTTTCACAGGGAAATTGTGAAGTCTGGAAGAGCTGGGGAAGGGATTGTTTCTGTGCAGAGGCCTTGAGAYTGGTGTGGGGCCAGAAGAGGAGGAGAATTGGCTGCCAAATCCACTCCTGCTGTGTGCTTAAGGGGAAACTGAGGCACTGAAATATGTGCAGGCACTGGCCTGAAATCACTGACAAACAAAGATCACCACTAGGAATATAACCCACTCCTTCAGASTCTTTGTTTAGTGCCAGGATGCCAGCACCTTCAACCTTCTTTCTGCAAAGACACATCTTTAACSCTTCCTGAAAACTAYTTTATTTCTGCTTTAGTTCTGTTCKGYGACACYGAGTCCTTTTTCAGCTACAGAGATCACTGCACACCTCTGACAAAAAGCTCTGCCTCACCAAAGTGAGCCTTATAAGGCCTTTCCTCTGCCTACATCTCATTCTTGTTTTTCCTTTCTCCTCTTTTTCCTTTTTTTTTTTTTCCTCCCTCCACAGCCCCTCACATTATTCATCATAATCATAAAACATTCATTTGCGCTTCTGACCAATTGGAAGACCCTCACGGGAGGCCATAAAGGGGGGGTGTCAGGGTTATAATGAATGTAAATGCCAGGTGTTTAAGCTGGATAATGTGCAATTTGCAACTCAAGCAATCTGCACAATAAGCAAACCTAACGTTATGGTACCTGATAGGGGCACGATGGCCATTCTGAGAGAATGAAACATTTTACGACCTCTATGTTGCCCTGATCTCATGATCTAATAATAGTCCAGACAAAATTAGTTCCTGCTATAATGTCTTTGAATGTTTGGGGGGAGGTGGATGGGGAGGAGGGATTGCAAGGAGTTGGAGAGGGGGATGAAAATTATATCAGGTGGCTGAGCTGAAGTTTCAGAGGATCAAAGGGAATTGCGAGCTGGATGTGCTATTTAAGACAATAACCTTCTGCTGAAAGTGAGGAGGTCAAAGACAGGTCTTTCATAACTATCTCRTACACACATCTAGCCGTGTACACAGAGCTGTTCCCCAGGATTTGGCTGCTGATGAATTAAAAATAGGTTGATTGTCATGAAAGGACTGATTTTCTGGCAGTGTAAGGCTGGACAGCCRATTCCCCAATACCTAACAGAATGTTGTCGCTCAGAAATTAGCAAATCTCGGGGTGGAAATGATGGCCAAGAGGAGTTATTCCTGTCTTCCTCCCCTGATCCCAAAAGCAAGTTTCATTTTCTTTCTTCCCTGCATGACCAGGTCTGGCTGGACAAGGCAAGGAGGAAAGCAGGTCTCTGTGCATTCCTCTCACCCCACCAAAGAAACAAGTGCAGGGTCTGCTTTGCTCTGTGGAAGGGGAAAAAGCCTCTCCTCTCTTCTCTGCAGCCTGCACAATGCTCTTTAAGATGCTGCTCAGATCGTGAGGAACACAGGAAGGAAAGACAAAGGGAAAAAAAAAAAAAAAGTCTTCCCAACAGATTGTTGAAAGCCTCAGAAAGTGCAGCTCCCTTTGGGGAATTCGATCAGGTTTGTTGCTCTAACCCACATGATATAAACACTTTCCTCTCATGGTACAGCAACTCCAGACACTGCTCACCGCTCCTCCACGGAGCAGGAGGGGAGTGCAGAGGCTAACCTGCTGCCTGGGGAGAGCTSTGGAGGCTGCAGGCCTGGCTGAACACCACCAAATAATCCTGCTTAGCCTTTCCCAGCTCCACTTCTTGGCTTCTCTTTGTCCTCCTCAGCCTGGCCGTGGCTCCTTGGGGTGATCTCAGGACAGGCGCTTCGGCCACTTTACTCCATCAAACCTCAGCACTGCCTGGCCTTTGGATAGCACTGCTTCTGCCCAGCCTGTACTGCAAATGCCACTTCAAAAAGGCATCAGAAGAATTTCAGAAATGGTAACACGTTGGTTATTTTTTCCTCTCTAAAGTAATGCCACAGCTTTMCTGTCCAGCAAGCTGGATGTAGTCCAATGTCCACAACTATTTAAATTTCATCTCACAATGTGGCTTTCATATTTTGTTAAATTGTTTAAATTTGAGTCTAGAGGAGAAGCACTAAAGCTTGTTGGTTTGGATTTGTTTTTGTTTTTTTCTTTGTTTTGTTTTTTTGTTTGTTTTGTTTTGTTGTTATTTTTTTTATTTTTCTTTTCCCTAAACACTTTATGATAGATTCTTCCTCTATGTCACTTACTGTTTACTGTTGAGCAGAAACATGTTTATGTGTGACAGGTAGAAAAATATCCTACCTGTCTGACAGAGCCAGATATTTGGGTTTGATTCTGATTTTGCAAAGCTGAGTTCACCACCCCCACTCTTGAGGGAAAAMTGCCATTCTGCTCTCATGAGGTTTCTGGTTTGCTGGTCACAGGAAAACTCACTTTCAGGTCATTTCTGTTGGACTAATCTAATTTCAAAGTTACAAGTTTTTGCACCAACCCTCATTAACATTTTTAGAGTTTTAGGAGAGAAATGATGATAATTTAGCCACAAACTCTCCCTGAGAAGTTCCCATCAGAAATTTCACGCATACATGAATACAATAATTGCCAAACAGGCTGTGATCAAATTTGGCTTGGTGTAATTTTTGGGTGGTTTTTTTTTTTCCTTTTTCCCCTGAACCTCTGTGAAATCAAAGGAAGAAGCCAAATGCAAAGAAGGATTTGCCACAGGGCTGATACCAGCTGTATCAGGGCTGTGTTTACCAGCATCATGCTGCACTTTCTACTCAAGGCCTCTCAGAGTTCCTTCAACTGTTATTTTTCTTGCTCTGTTTTTCTAAGATGTGGATCCAGGCTCCTTTCCTTGTTCTTCTCCTTCTGAAGTCTGTAGATTTAGGTCTAAACACTATTTTCTAGACTCCATATCAAAGTCTCCTTCCATTCCCACCTCAGCTTCCCGCAGGTCTTTCCCCTGATGTTTAACCACCCTTGTGCACTTAGTGCTCACAGAGCCTGGAGAAATCAGCTACATACCACTACCACAACTTTTATTTAAATGTAGAAGACAGAAGTTGATCAATTCCTTGGTGTAGACTGAGCCATGATGAGATCCCTGCACCTCAGGCTGTCCAAATCCTCAGCTCTTTACCACCTGAAACCTCTGTCTCAGAAACCCCTCAATACTGCAGCTGTTCTCTGTGAATTCATCAGTTTCAGGTGACCTGCAAATAAYAACCTCTACTCGCACCCAGGCATCTCCCTGCAGTTCCAAAGAAATAAAATCCTGGGAGAGGCAGAACTACTGAAGATGTTTTGCTAAAACTATTTCAATTTTTGAAGAGATATCCATTCTGYGGAATACAGGATACAGTCTGAAGATACTTCTTGTCCTTCAAGCTCCATCTCAGTCCTTGATGACACACTCTCCTTCCCAGATCAGCATCAGGTATCTGACATATGCTGCCAAAGGGATTTAGGCACTGTATAGCAGAATCTGGCAAAGCTAACAACTCCTTTCTTGTTGACCTGTGTTTCAACAACATAGCCCTAAGCAACTGACATTTTACCAGAACAGGGATGAAAGATAGCTTGCCTGATTTTCTGTTATAATTTCCTGGTTTGGTTTTTTTAATTGCATGTGTGTGGGAAAAAATATATCAGATCTTGGCAGGGAAAAAGTGCCCCTTCAGAACCTGAATTTTGCAGATTTTATTTTCTGGAGCAGATGATGGTCTTTGTTTATAAGAAAAATTAGGCCAAATCCAACATTTTCACAGATGGAGGAGCCTGAATTATTTATCAGAGGTTCATGATTTTTCTCTCCATTTTTTTTTCCCTAACTGGTAAATAATCAAGTCCAAAAAGGCTGATATTCATTTCAAGACTGGGATCAACTCCACACCAGCAAAGCTAAAACAATTTCTCTTCATTTTACTCCCTCTTTCTCTCCCTCACTTCTCTTGGAGATATTCCACTTGTATAAATAATTAAAGATTCATTGGCCAAGAAAGAAGGAGGAGGAGAAAAAGAGACACTGACTTTTTGGTGTTGCGGTTGAAACACAGAAAGAAAAAGGTTTCATACAATTGAGAACAAACAAAATGGCATAATTTAGCTAGTTCCAGCTGTTTCAATCGAGGACACAAGGAACACTGAAGTAGAGACTGATGAGATAATATGTTCCCATGGAAACTTTCATCCTAATGCCTAATCACTGAAAGGTTGGTTTAATTCATGCTTTTGAAAGCTTTGCATTATTCTGTCTTAAAATGTTTCCTTCTCT